>NC_044303.2:227997707-228302024 GCF_007474595.2 Lynx canadensis | reverse complement strand
TTTATTTTGGTCATCTTTATTTTGAAGGTACTTTGCTAGGCTGTTTTGAACTTCAATAAATACAAAATAGCTTTTAAAATCTTGCCTAATGGTCTGCTGCTTCAAAGTTACAAATCCTTTCTAAGAGCGACTGAACGTTTTTGATGCTAATGTTTTCTCCCATGTTCATACTGCTGTGCTAGTAGAAATAAAATTAATTGCTGTGGCAGATGAAAACAACATCCAGATCTTTTGTACTGGGGATAATCACTTGTGTGTACTACTCAAGCCAGACGTCTAATGCACACTGTGCTGTGCCTGCTCTCAGTTACTTTCCTGGTAGAAGAGTTGGAAAGCAATTAGCTCAGACCAAGGGGCTTTCTGTCACCCTGATAGCCACACGAAACAAGAGTTCTTCTTTTTGTTTTAAACGGGAGTTCTTCATTGATCTTTCTAGCACGTTCCTGCTTGGAAGTGTCTATGGTTTTGCATAACTCCTGTCATTTAACTGACCCCATTGAAAGTTCTTCCCATGATACATTACTGTGACCATGAGAAAATGGACCCTACCCTTTGTGTTCGTAGGCAGCTACAGTGACGGCCTGTAGCAGGTCACTGTGACTGATACTCATGGCATGTCTGTTCTAGACTTTGGTTCCAGTTGAGCTGTCCAGGCACCTACCCGGCGTTTGTACCTTACCACTCACCTGGCATCTCCTTACTCAGTGTTATGATTTCCACACCAGTCCAGGATTGAAAGGAAGAACTTTTTCCCGGGGATTAGCAGCCCAAAGCTCTGTGACATACTAATCAATTATGTTTATCCTTAACCTTGTGTTGGGGGGCAGGGCAGGATGGGGCAAGACCAAATTGTGGAAAAGGGGCATCCCAGTACAAAGAAAGTAAAAAGTAAAGGCCTTTAAATAATTGCCACGTTTGCAGAAGGCATTAAGTCAAGAATTTGAGAGGAGGTATTGGGTGTTTCCAGTTTTGTTTTATTTTTAATTCAGTTGTATAATGAATAACACATGAATTAGAGGGAACTGCATATGAATTAGCACCACTTTTAAATGCCAACAAGAACCTGGAGGTGAATTTCCTATATGATGCCAACATTTAATGTCTTTCTAACCTCACATGTTTTAATGATGAGAAGATTATAGCAAAAATGCAAACACACGCCCTTGTCCCTTTCTGACTTAAGAATATGTTTCTCTTAAATTTTGGCCATATGTGTCCATACTGAGGGGTCATATGCATAGTAGTACAAGACTGACTTTCTTATTGTGGCAAGATGTACTTTCTTATTGTGGCAAAATTTACCATTTTAACCATCTTAAAAAAATTTTTTTTAACGTTTATTCATCTTTAAGAGACAGAGCGCAAGCAGTGGGGGGGCAGAGAGAGGGGGAGACACAGAATCCGACGCAGGCTCCAGGCTCCGAGCTGTCAGCACAGAGCCCAACGCGGGACTTGAGCTCAAGAGCCCCAAGATCATGACCTGAGCCAAAGTCAAGACGCTTAACTGACTGAGCCACCCAGGTGCCCCTTAACCACCTTCAAATGTACACTTCAGTGGCATTAAGGACATCACACTGTTGTGCAACCATCACCACCATCCGTCCCCAGAACACTTTTTATCGTCAAGATGGACTTTCTGATAGAGGGGCAGGTTTCATTCCCCCACCTGGTACTTGGACTTCTTTGACTTTCCACATTCTTTATATCATGGCCTCCTAATCTCAGTATTTTCTCCAGACTTCCATGCAGACGTCCAATGCAAGGGAGGTTTGGGTGACCAAATGGATCAGGCAAATCCTGTTCTACTTCATTTCCAAAGTGAAGAAATAATAACAGGTGGCTTCTGGTTTCATCCTACGAACACACACCATTTAAAAGGTCCCCAAAGAACTGTATCAATTCTGTATAATTCAGGCCACCGTGACGACTTGAGTTTCTTGAATGTGGGCCATCACAGTCTTGAACCAAAGTCCTTTCCGCCCATGGAGGAAGCCGTAGGGCCTTCTCTATGTATGGGAAAGAGACCCAGACAAGCCAGTGTAGAATCTGCCTGGCCTCCAGGAGAGAAGAAGAGCCCGAATCAGGGGACATTTACGTTAATTTTCCAAGGACTTGCCTGCAAATGAATTTTGCATGAAAATAATTGTTATTCTAGATCAGATGATTTTCTCATATTTTAGTGAGATCAAAGAAAGACCATTTTATTTCGGTCGAAGCTAATCTTGTGGAGGAAAAAAATTCTAAGTTCTGAGTACCACATTAAAGAAGGTAAAGTTTTAGACTGACAGCTAACCTCATATGTGGAAACCTATACAAATGTGAATAAAGAAATGACTAATTCAGAATTAGTGTTAGTTTTCACTTAAATAGCAAGTTCCTAAGGGGGTACGGTTGTTTTTACAGGAATGTGCTTCCACTGCTTAAGACTGGTTACTGTGTAAAATGTAAAACTAACAACATATATTTTTATGGATCTAAAACATTAAAAGTCTATTGGGTTACCTGTCATTAGGTTGACTATTGTTTACCTCAGTACTGACCATATTTATGTACACTTTTCTCTATAGAGAAAAGTCCTGTTTTCATCATAATGACTGTCTTACAGTCAGACACAAAATTAAGTGGGTCCAAATTGTACAATCACTTTTATGTTATTTGTTCAAAATGGTTGGGTCTTCTGTTAATTCATTTTAGTTTTAATCCCGTCCTGTCCTGTAGGGCGAGAAAACGAAAGCATATCTGGATTCTGCTTGGGTTTAATATCAACAGGGTTTGTAAGTAATGGAAAACCACTCACTCCCGTATCCAACATCCCCTAGGCCAAAGTGCTCTGTAGACCAGCCAGAAGTATGTGCTGTGTGACTGCACTTGAAAGTTGTAGACTGTGTTTGAGGAGTTGAGGGGTCTGTCGGAACAAGTAAGGGGCAAAGCCAGCCCAAGTGGGTGAAGCATGCGTGGAATTGAAAGTTTAATGCTGGCTGGTGTCTCTGGAAAAAGACTACTCTCTGTTTAAAAACTTTCTGGGTGGCGCCTGGCTGGCTCGGTCGGTAGGGCACGTGACCCTTGACGTCGGGGTCATGAGTTCAAAGCCCCATGTTGGGCATAAAGATTACTTTTTAATAAATAAATAAATAACAAATAAATCAATAACATCAAGCCCAACTTTCTGTATATAATGATCAATTGGTCCTCATTATCAGTGTCATCAGGGCTTAGGCTGATCTTTAAGTCCCTTTGTTTCCATCAGTGTCCCTTGTGATGATTCTTGGAAAACTTAGTCAAGAGGATTTCTGTAAACTGAAAAAAATGCTTGCTTTAAGTATTTCCGGCTTAGTCCAGATGGGTCGGGTTGTAAAACCCATCTGCACAGGTAGCTTATTTAAACCGGGAATGTGTTCCAAAAAGCATTCCTACGTGCAGAAATGTGGGGTGGTTTTTTTTCCCCATTTAAATAGCTTATTTGTAAGCAAAGAATTTTTTTTTGTTCCTAATTTATAAAGCCTTACATGGATGGAACCAAATAGAGGTTGGAACCAAACAGAGGTTGGGTGTTAAAACCAGGTATAAGCACAGCATTTTACAGTTTTATTCTCTTCACCCTCAAGTCTGAAAAGGCAGAACGAGGTCAGTAATGCTAAGATGCTTCATGGACACTGTATAGCTTTACTCCACTGCACCTTACCATCGATCAACAAATTTATCGGGACAGACACAAAAGCCTGAGACTTCCCTGGCCCCAATTCTTGTTATCACTGCCATCCCCAAGGCCAAAATCCAGGAAACAGCTTGGGAATGCTTCAAGTACCTGTCAGCATGTGTGTGAATTTCCTTTGGGTGCTGGCTTCTCTGCTGAACTGAGCTTCATGGAAAGGCCCCTGGGGCCAGGGAAAGAGAAGCAGCTGGTGCAAAATGATCAACAGCGGGAACAAAGACCCAGAAAGTTGCTTCAGTGTTCTGGAACTTTCAGACTCCTGTACATAAAAAAAGGAGCAGAGATGCGCTGATGGTGAAAATGGCGTTTGTTATAAAATATTCGTATTATTGTAGTTAAATAGGAAAGATAAATACATCTTTCTTATCAGAAGTGGCCTTTAGCTATAATTTATTTTATTTTATTTTTTAATATTTATGTTCAAGGGAGAGAGAGCAGGGGAGGGGCAGACAGAGGGGGGACAGAGGATCCGAAGCAGGCTCTGTGCTGACAGCAGAGAGCCCAATGCAGGGCTCAAACTCACAAACCGTGAGATCACGAACTGAGCCTACGTAGGATGCTTCACCAACTGGGCCACCCAGGCGCCCTCCCTCCCCCCACTTTAGCTATAATTCAACATACTGGAGAGATGAAAAGAAAAACTCAGCACTGGTGAGTGTGTGATCTATGTTTAATGCATTAGTCAGTGGTAGGTACATGAGAAATTAATGTTTCCACTCGGTTTATATTTCACAAGGTAATAACGGAACACTTGGATCTGCTCGTGGGACCCGTGATATTTAGTAGTTGCATTTTCGGCTGTCCCTCCTGTATGTCTTTACAAGAGCAAACAGCTATGAAAATACATCTTGCGCTGTACAAGAGAAGGAAACACTGCACGGCTTTCTTTTTAGAGCAGGAAGGAACGTGGCCTTTTCCCTTTGAAAACTGTGGCAGAACGGTGCTTGTAAAACAATTCACAGAGAGGCACAGCTTCTTAAAGTTTCCAATCCTTTGCAATGTGGCATCTCTGTAAAGTACAGTAAAAATGTTACCTTGAGATCTAGTTGCTGTAAAAGTTTCCAAACGCTTCCTCTCCCTTTCTGTACGCGTTACCGCAGACAGACGGACAACAAAGGGTTCACAATGTGACACGGGCCTATAGAGCACACCCAGAAGCACAGAAACGGATTGCAAGAAAGAATCAATAGATTCTGATGCTATTTATGTAGGGGCTTGGGATTTTGCCTAGAGCGGTGCGTTTTGTTGTTGTTGTTGTTTTGTGGGGTTTTTGCTGTTACTGGTCCATCTTTATCACGACACTTTATTTCTTTACTGGATTTCAAGCTCCGGTGGGGAAGGATATGGGTCTCGTATCATTGTGAGTGGAACAGAGCTCAAACAGATATCAAGTAAATTCCAAGTTGCAAGTTGGTAATGAGAGCCAAGTACAGCTAAGAGGCAAAGTGGGATTATTTCCCCCTGCGGTTTCTTTTTATTGATCTGGAACTTACAGAGAGCACGTTTTTAGATGTCCTGGGGAGGGAAGCTTCCTGAAGTCAGTGACCCCCTGACATAGTCACCAAGTCACAATGACCTATGGAACGGCCACAGTAGACATGAGAGGTCAAACCGAGTTTTGCTAACATTCTATCTCTAGTGAGGTTAAAATTAACCAAGGACAGTGGCCTCACCCAGAAACAGGTTCTTAAGTAAATATGGCTCGTGGAAGGACGTTATGAAGTGGGGTCACGAATTTCTAAGCATGAACCGAACCTTGAGATGTCAGGGGAGCACATGTGCCTGGTTCCATGCCTGTGAAAGAGGCCTGACCTCAGCCCGGGCTCTGAGAGCCTCCTCGCAGGCCCCAGGGTGGAGACAGCGATGTAGGGTCAGGGCGGTGTGGCTGAAAGAAAGCAAGGGCCGCTGGGTGGCTCCGTCGGTTGAGTGGCCGACTTCGGCTCAGGTCACGATCTCGCGGTCCGTGAGTTCGAGCCCCGCGTCGGGCTCTGTGCTGACAGCTCAGAGCCTGGAGCCTGTTTCAGATTCTGTGTCTCCCTCTCTCTGACCCTCCCCCGTTCATGCTCTGTCTCTCTCTGTCTCAAAAATAAATAAACGTTAAAAAAAAAAATTAAAAAAAAAAAAGAAAGCAAGGGCTCGGGCGGCCCACACCTGCACACCCATGGCAGGAACACTTGAGTGCATCTCAGATATTTGTCAAAGTCAGAAGCAGGTCTCACCCACCGTGCGCAGCTGAAATCAGGAAAAGTGAAGGCCTAGAGGCTTATCACCAGCACAGAGGAAAATACCTCTCGGTGGCAAGTGAGGTAGGAGGGCGTATTTAAATAACAGGTTTTCCACCAGGCTGTAAGACCCACGTACACTCATCTCACCTTGGCTCCTGACGATCCTCAGAGCTCCACACGACCACCACTCTGCTTAGCATTTACAGGATTCCCACGTGGTGGGCCAAAGAGAGGCCCTGAGCTAAATTGCTGCACGAAGGAAGAGCTTTGGAAAATCCATGAATTCCAGTTCTCTGTGGGTTTTATTGCGAATGAGAAATGGTTAGCGGCTTAAGTGGCTGTTTTACGATTAGTAGGAAATATCGCCTGAGCCTAAGTCAGCCTGGTCGGGAATGCAAGCAATAGGAGGTTCCTAACCTGCTTTGGGTTCTGTCCAAGCAGTTTGGGTTGTGATGACAGAAAAGCACTTAAGCGAGTCTGAGAGCGAGAACCCCACAGAGCAACAGGGCAGGAAGTACATCCATTTCCCTTGGCAGTTGCCTGGGCCCAGGAGAGCCAAGAATTAAGGTTTCCGGCTGTGGGTCGCACGGTTCAGATGAGCTCTGGCCTCGTGGCTCAAGATGTCTTTCTCCGTACCGCTCTTGGTCTCTCTCTACCTCCGGCTCCCCCTCTTCGTCCTCCTGGCACATTTGGCTGCTCCCACCACTGAGGCAAGCTGCATCTGAGTCCACCAGTTCAAATCCCCAGGAAGTAGAATCTGGTTGGCTCAGCCGACCCATAGCCCTTGAACCACGTGGCCCACTCTATCCAATCATCTGTGGCCAGGGCGTGAGGCCAGTGTGTCGGCAGCACAGATTCAAAATTTCTGGGAAGCGGGTGTGAGCCCCGTGTGCTTTGAACCATATCTGTTGTTTGTGGAGCTTTTCACAGCTCAGGTGCACACGTGAGTGACCGTCAACGATGGAAGAAGAATCTAGTTCAGATTAGCATATAATTAAGGTTAGTACTCTTATCCGTGAACATCCTACAGATAAAAATATTAATGAAGTCACTGAAGATGAGCAGAGACAAATGCCAGCTGGCACCCGAGTGTTAGGGTAACCGTCACACAAGGCTGCCCTCCTGAAGTACTTTTCTCGGTGGTCAGGTGAAGATAAAAAGAAGAAAAAGTTTCAGGTGCCCAGAGTAATTCCCCTCCTGCAAAGGTTTGTTTCTATTGATCTGTTTAGTTAGCTGAGCAGCTATACGTGTGGTGTTTTAAAAATGCAGACCAAGGGCACTTGGGTGGCTCCGTCGGTTAAGCGACCCTCTTGAAATTTGGTTCAGGTCATGATCGCATGGTTTGTGAGGTTGAGCGCCCGCCCCGAGCTGATGGTGCAGAGCCTGCTTGGGATTCTCTCTCTCTCTCTGCCCCTTCCCCACTTAACGAGCTCGCTGTCTCTCTCTCTCTCTCTTGCAAAATAAATAAACTTAACAAAAACCAAAGAACCCCAGGAGTGAGCGTTATTCCCATTAACAAAAAATGCAGACCAAAGTCCTGGGAGCTTTCCTGCAGCGTTTTGATGTCAAGTGGATTCCAGGTCCTCTGAACCTCACGTAGGTGCATTTGCAGCAAACCTTTTAGTCTGCAGTGGGTTAGGTCTGTGATGCATTCTGGCTGCAGTACTCAAACTTCACGTTGCAAAGGTTGGATTTGGCATTGTCTACTTCCTCCAGGTTGCATGACGACTTCCTTAATTTGTTGTTCTCTTTGTGCCACGGGTAGTAAATTTCCACGGCGGTGGAAATTGGCTCCCCCGCTCTTACACAGAAGCATGAAGGTCAAATCTGATTATCTGGGACCTCATGCACAGAATTCCTAACAGCTCTATCAAAAGTTAGTTTTATGTTTACTGTAATGAGATATTGTTTTCCCTATTCCTATTATGACTTCTACAGGATATTCTCTATGTTAAGACACAGCCTGGGGCCAGGAAACAGAGTACCCAGGCCCTGAGAGGCTTAAACCTGGTGGTGGTTCTCATTAATGAGATTGCATTTGTGGTTTTCTAGACATTAAGAATAAGGGGAACTCTTTGGAGAACCTCATAGTGGATATCAGAAAGGATAGTTTGGTATTGTAAATGGATAACCCATGAAATCTATTTCTGGACCCATCTGTGTTGGAGACAGTAAGCTTACCTACATTTCAGAGGTTAACAATACTGCTAAACTAAGCCAAGGGATGTTTGGCTTAAAAAAAAAAAAAAAGAAAGAAAGAAAGAAAGCATGTGCTTCAGCAAGCACATGTACGAAAACTGGAACGATACAGAGAAGATTAGTGTGGCTCCTGCATGAGGATGATGTGCAAATTCATGAAGTGTCCATATTTTTCTCTGGCCAATAATACTGTACTGACGTATGGTGACCGATGATAACTGCACGTATCACGGTGAACACTGGGTGATGTGCAGAATTGTGAAATCACTATGGTCTACACTTGTGACTAATATAACATTGTATGTCAACTATACTTCATTTAAAAAAATGAAAATAAATACAGGGAAGAGGAAATATTTCTTACAAGTTAATGATAATCGAGACCTAATGGAATGTATAAATGCGCTTACAAATGCTAAGAAAGCCATAGTAACAAAAGTAGTCAGACTTAAAGCTTCATTCTAATGACCTCAGTCTCCAAGTTGAATACCCATGTGGGAAGAAGCCTTGTCTACTTCCTCCAGGTTCCTTGATGACTTCCTTAATTTGTTGTTCTCTTTGTGCCACGAGTAGTAAATTTCCACGAAGTTGGAAGTTGGTACCTTATGAAACAGATATTGATGGTGCTATACCCATAGTTACCTATTATGTACGCAGAGTTACTTACTCCAGCTCAAGAAAAATAAATAGCGGTGCCTGGGTGGCTCAGTCAGTTAAGCATCCGACTTCAGTCTAGGTCGTGATCGCGCTGTTCCCGAGTTCGAGCCCCATGTCGGGCTCCGTGCTGATAGGTCAGACCCTGGAGCCTGCTTCAGATTCTGTGTCTCCCTCTCTCTCTCTGCCCCTCCCCCACGCACACTCTGTCTCTGTCTCAAAAATAGGTAAACATTAAAAAAAATTAAACAACAAAAAAATAGAAATGGTGGAATAGTTTCAAATGATTGCAAACCATCTTCCTTACTTTATTCCTAAACCACCTCCGGATAATTAGACTCTCTTTTTTTTAAACTTTTAAATATTTATTTATTTTTGGAAGAGACAGAGCATGAGCAGGGGAGGGGCAGAGAGAGAGAGAGACACACACACAGAATCCGAGGCAGGCTCCAGGCTCTGAGCTGTCAGCGCAGAGCCTGCTGTGGGGCTCCAACTCATGAACCATGAGATCACGACCTGAGCTGAAATCGGACACTTAACCAACTGAGCCACCCAGGCGCCCCCAGCTAATGAGACTTTCCATGTCAGTTTTAGGTGTTTTTGCTTGTTTGTTTTCTGGGTGTTTTGTTTTGTTTTGGTCTATACAAAGCTTTGTATTCTTCTCTTTTCACTTAACGTGTGTATTAGTCAGAATCCTGGAAAGAAACAGCATTCACTTGATGGTTCAAATGAAGAGCCATTTAGTGAAGGATGGTTTACAGAGATGCCGGTAAGGTTAAGGGAACCGACAAAAGCTGCTGAGGCACCCAGGAACCAGGAACAGCATGAAGCTGTTACTGTCATCACAGCCAAAAAGACAAAGGGAGAAAATGAAGGTAAAGGAGCCCAGAGAGGGCTGCAGGCTTAGAGGGGACTGGCCAGCAGGAGCTGTCATCCTGGAGGAGCAGAGGCAAGGGGACAGTGAGAAGACACATCCCAGACTGTCATCTCTCGTCCTGCCCTTCCATCTCCTACTGGCATCTCCCATTGGCAAACCCAACCTGCAGCCAGAGGGCGAGAGAATAAGGACAAAGTAGTGCCCTGGGCTCCATTTCGTAGGGTGCAGACCAGGGCAGAAAATGATTCTGACTGGCTCAGTCCATAGAGCATGCACCTCTTGATCTTGAGGTCGTGAGCTCAAGCCCCCGGTGGACACGGAGCCTTGCTTTGCCCAGCTGTATGCACATCACAAGCCTCAGGCAGCACCTTGCTAGGATAGAGAACTGTCTTGACTATGCCAGGATCTCTTAGACACCGGTGGAAATTTAAACTGGCACGCATATTGAGAAGCTTCCATTTTTTTGTGTCTGTTTTTATGTTGAACAAGGGGCAGTGATGAAGAGTTGTAACCAAAGGCATTTTCAAGTGGATGAAACAAAATAGACATCTTTAAATATTAACTGGAAAAGAATCTCTCCACATAAAACCATTTAAAGAGGTTTATATAGTTTAGGAATGTAAGCAAAGACACATGATGAGGGATAACCTTTTCAAAATTGCAATAATGCCTCAAAGTTCCTATTTGTAGACTGATGGTCCTAAGGAGATGCACAGTTAGATTAACACAATCTTTAGTACCATTGTCTACTCACAGAGGCTGGGAGGGTCAGCATCATCTATGTGGCAGGCAAGAAAGCTATTAAATCCTTGTATACAGAGAGAACCAATTATCACACTGAACTGCTGTCCTTGTGATTGATTGAGTACCTGACAGCCACTTTTCGTTATGGGAGCATTCTAAATGTTTCTCAGCATCCGGCCGTTGGCTTGGTTCTTCTGTGCCCCTGCAGCCGACCACATATCCCATGTTCCCTCCTCAGAACGCTTTGGTTTCAAGCTTGCCATAGTGAAGAAAGGATTTTGTGACTCTCTTCCCAAGGTCAGGCCAGGGATCTTCCAACATTATGCTTTCAAGAAAATCAGCTTCCAAATTGACTATTCAAGAAACCCAGACGGTCACACCTTAGTACTAGGGCTAAACTAGCTCTGAATTGAGGCAACCGCAGACCTACCCTGTAACAGTTTTTTAAAAAGCCATGAAAAGATCAAACCCATCTGACCTTCCAATAGCGTAACTTTCTTTCAGAACAAAGCCAATGTTCTTCAAAGAAAGATAGCAAAGTTCACATACTCAATAACCTAACAACTCAACATTCAGCCTCCAGTAAAAAATTCCTGGACATGCCAAGAATCAGGAAAATGTGACCCATAACCAGGAGGAAAAAAAAAGTCAATAGAAAAAGATCCACCAATGACAGAGATGGTGGAATTAGTACACAAAACTTTGAAATACCTATTATAAATACCCTATGTTTATGGATCTTCAATACGAATAGAATGGAGAGAGTGTGTGAAGATACAAAAGGAACCAAATGGAAATTATAGAGATAAAAATTAAAATATTTGAAATGAAAACAAAAAACACACTGGATGAGATTAACCGCAGCTGAGGCATGGGAAAAGAAAGGATCAGCAAACCTGAAGATGTAGCAATACAAACAATTCAATCTGCGACAGAGAAAAAAAGATGGAAAAAAATAAATGAGGCCTCAGTGACCTGGGGATAATATCAAGTGGTTTATTGTATGTGTAATTGACATCCCAGAACACTGTGATTTAGTGGTAGGGAGGAGAAAGGGACAGAAAAATATCTGAAGAAACAATGGCTGAAAAACTTCCAAATTTAACAACACTATGAACCCATGGATCTACAAACCTTAATGAATCCCAAAGAGGATACACACACACACACACACACACACACAAATCATATCAAAGCACATTATAATTAAATTGTTGAAAAACAGTGATGAAGAGGAAAATCTTAAAATCAGCCAGAGAAAGGCACATGATGTACCGAGGAACAAAGAATGAAAGCAGATTTCTTCTCAGAAATGATGCAGGTCAAAAGACCATGGTATGGCATCTTTAAATTGCAGAATGAAAAAAATAAAACATGGGCAACATACAATTCTATATCCAGCAAAAATCTCTTTTCCACTTAAGGGGTGCCTGGCTGGCTCGATCAGAAGAGCATGTGAGTCTTGATTGTGGGGTCATGAGTTCAATCCCCACATGGGCTATAGAGATTATTTAATAAATAAAACTGTAACATAAAATAAAATTTTCAACTTAAGGTGAAATAAAGCCTTTTTAAGACAAACAAAAGCTGAGATGGGTCGCCTGGGTAGCCCAGTTAGTTGACCATCCAACTCTTGATTTCAGCTCAGGTCGTGATTTCATGTTAGTGAGATGAAGCCACACGTTGGGCTCTGAGCTGACAGCACAGAGCCTGCTTAGGATTCTCTCTCTCTGTCCCTCCCCCACTCAGTCTGTTTCCCTCTCTCTCTCTCTCTTAAAATAAATAGTAAAAAAAAGCTGACAGAGTTTGCAATTGAACATTACCGTAAGTAATGTTAAAGGACATTCTTTAGGCAGAAGAAAAATAAAACCAGATGAAAACTTGGATCTACACAAGAAAATGAGGGGCGCCTGGGTGGCGCAGTCGGTTAAGCTTCCGACTTCAGCCTGGTCACGATCTCGCGGTCCGTGAGTTTGAGCCCCGCGTCGGGCTCTGGGCTGATGGCTCAGAGCCTGGAGCCTGTTTCCGATTCTGTGTCTCCCTCTCTCTCTGCCCCTCGCCTGTTCATGCTCGGTCTCTCTCTGTCCCAAAAATAAATAAACGTTGAAAAAAAAATTAAAAAAAAAAAAAGAAAATGAAGAACACAGGGAATGGTAAATATGTGGGTAAATATGAAAGTGTTTTCTTTTCATTTAAAAAAATTCTTTGAGATGTAATTAACGTATAAAGCAAAAATAATGTGTATTTCATAACTTATGCAGAAACAAAATGTATGACAATGATAGCACAAAGGATGGGAGGGGAAAATGGAAGTATACTGTTGTTATTACATAACGTTCCCACATTTAAAATAGACTTGGTAAGTTAAGGAGATAGGCTATCAGCATTAGCACAACCACTAAAAACTAGAATGTAGAAGTATAGCTAATAAACCAATAGTAGGAAAGAAAGGGGGGAAATGAACAAAGAGCAAATGGGATGAGTAGAGGACAAACAGACAGGCAAGTTGGGGAAGTCATCAAGGAGAGCGACAACAGACTGCTGAGATTCTGTGTGCCACAAGAGAAGAACAGCCATCTTTCAGATGGCCTTGTAGTTAAAGAAAGCAATACATTAATCACTAGAGGAAGAGGTAAGGAGTAAAGAATCATTATGGAATGGACATGGGAAGCTTTTGCTTTTTGAAACATTTGGACTCAAGATCCATTTCCCAACTTCTCAGTGTGTTAGGGGTTCCCTTGTGTGCCTACTCCAATGGATACACTTTCCTCAGGAAGAGAAGTATTATTTACAGCTTTTGTGTTAATGAACCCAAGGGCTCCTACGGAAATGTACTCTGACCTCTTACACAACATTTTTACTTAAGTCAGAGCGAAGGAAATAGTGGACATTGAGAAATCAAATGGCTGCCTTCCACTCTGTTCCCTCTAAAAATCAACAATTGTCATTTTTTTTCTGCTTAAGGAAGCTGCGTCTGACCTTATGGAATTCAACAGAGTTCCTGTGCTAGTGATTTTGATATTTAAATATGAGTAAGATAGGTAAATGGCAACTAAAATTGAATCATTTGAGTAAGATTGAAAAACAGGGAGACTAAACCATACACGTTTAGTTAGATTTAAAAACTTTTTAAATTAATCTTTATTTTTGAGAGAGAGAGAGTCAGAGTGTGAGCGAGGGAGGAACAGAGAGAGACATAAACACACACACAGAATCCAAAGCAGGCTCCAGGCTCTGAGCTGTCAGCACAGAGCCCCATGTGGGGCTCGAACTCACAAACCACGAGCTCATGCCCTGAGCCAAAGTCAGATGCTTAACTGACTGAGCCACCCAGGTGCCCCTAGTTAGATTTTTTGCAGAGCATCTTATCCACATACTCCACAGCAGTCATACAGATAAAGACATGAAGTTACATGTTTTGACACAATTTTGCTGTTCAAACATTCATGGAACTTTTCTGTATAATTTTTTATTTTGATGTGTTAAATCTTACAGAATTCCTTTATAACAGTGTTATGGGGGTTAGAATTAACATTCACCCTACAGATAAATTCTATATGACAGGATTGATCGTATAGAGATATGTGTAGTAGACAATGCATCTGCAATTATGTGCTGAAGATCATCGTTGGACTAAATTTAGAAAGGTGAAGAATTAGATGAATAGCTTTTTATCTATTCCTCATCCCTAGAAATGGGCCCATTTCCAGGCCAGGTCCAAGATTACTTATTAGAAATTTTGTGCCCATCTGTAACATCCTTAAAAAGATAATTCTTGCCATGAAGGCTATTAACAGTATAGCCTGAGTATATCCAGGACAGTAGTCTGGGCTTCTAATGTCATGGGAGACTCTGTGCTCCCAGAATAAAATAAACTGCTTAAAAATGAAATAGGGTGACTTGTTAAAGAATTCAGTAATAAAAATACCTTTCATGAATACAAACCATGCAAGTTATTTCACAAATACTAGCTTAGTTTACCATGCATGTGTAATTGTTGACAAGTTTTGGATAAGGAAATGAAGCTAATAGAGGCAAGTGACTTGTCAAAGAGCTCATGGACGGAGTATCTGCAGAGAACAATCAATCAATGTATTTTGCTGGATGTACTAATGAAGTTGCAGATCTTTTGTTTCCTGTTTAAGTGCTCACAAAATGTATATATAAAGACAATCTGTCCGCCATAATATATGACAGTGTTAAAAAGAAGAAAAGCACAATAGAGATGTCACTTTTAGGAAACTTCTGCAGGACCTGGGTAGCCTTTTGAATGGTACCTTTGAAAGTATGGACTGTGCAGAGGAGCTGTCCCTGGTGCTGAACCTGACACGGAGCAACGAGGTCAAAGAACAGCCTTCACCAATTTTTGTCCCTATTTTTTTCTGGGCTCCTATTACCAATGACAATACTATTAAGAAAAATTATGTTTATTAAATATTTTGCCATTTTGAGAATTTGAAAGGCTATTTGTAAAATTACAGCTTTGTTTGAAGGAAACAATCAGCAAAACTAAAAGGCAACTGATGGAATGGGAGAAGACATTTACAAATGACATATCAGATAAAGGGTTATTATCCAAAATCACAAAGAACTTATCAAACTCAACACTCAAAAAACAAATAACCCAGCAGAGAAATGGGCAAAAGACGTGAATAGACACTTCTCCAAAGAAGACTTCCAGATGGCCAACCGACACATGAAAAACGGCTCAATATCACTCATCATCAGGGAAATACAAATAAAAACCACAATGAGACACCACCTAACACCCGTCAGAATAGTTAACATTAAGAACTCAGGCAACAACAGATGCTGGGGAGGATGTGGAGAAAGAGGATCTCTTTTGCACTGCTGGTGGGAATGCAAACTGGTGCAGCCACTCTGGAAAACAGGATGGAGGTTCCTCAAAAAATTAAAAATAGAACTACCCTATGACCCAGGAATTGAACTACTAGGTATTTATCCAAAGGATACAGGTGTGCTGTTTCAAAGGGGCACATGCACCCCAATGTTTATAGCAATGCTATTCACAATAGCCAAAGTATGGAAGGAGCCCAAATGTTCATCGACAGATGAATGGATAAAGAATATGTGGTATATATATATATATATATATATATATATATATATATATATATAAAATGGAGTATTACTCAGCAATAAAAAAGAATGAAATCTTGCCATTTGCAACTACGTGGATAGAACTACAGGGTATCATGCTAAGTGAAATTAATAAGTCAGAGAAAGACAAATATCATATGACTTCACTCATGAGGAATTTAAGATACAAAATAGATGAACACAAGGGAAGGGAAGCAAAAATAATATAAAAACAGGGAAGGGGACAAAACATAAAATACTCTTAAATATAGAGAGCAAACAGAGGGTTGCTGGAGGGGTTGTAGGAGGGGGGATGGTCTAAATGGGTAAGGGGCATTAAGGAATCTACTCCTGAAATCATCATTGCACCATAAGCTAACTTGGATATAAATTAAACAATAAATAAGTGTTTTAAAAATTAAAGCTTTGTTGAGTTACATAACATTAAATTTACATTTTTAAAGTGTACAACTCAGCACATTCTAGCGTATTCACAAAGTTGTAAAATTATCATCACTATATATTTTCAAGAACATTTTATTACCACAAAAAGAAACTCATCCCCTCAGTCTTTGGCAACCAGGAATCTACTTCCTGTCTCTATAGATTTGCCTATTCCAGACTTTTTGTATAAATGAAATTATATAATGTGTGACCTCTTGAGACTGGCTTCTTTCATGTAACATCATGTCTTCAAGGATTATCCATGTTGTAATACGTATCAGTACTTACTTTTCATTGACAATTTACTATATGATTATACTACTTTTATTCATGTATTTATCAGTCAACAAACATTTACATTGTTTCTACTTTTAACAACTATTTTTTTTAAGTTTATGTTTTTTGAGACAGGGAGAGAGAGCATGTGAGCAGAGGAAGGGCAGAGAGGGCGGCGAGAGAGAGAATCCCAAGCAGACTCCGCACTGTCAGTGCAGAGCTTCGGGCTCCATCTCATAGTTTATGAGATCATGACCTGAGCTGAAATCAAGAATCAGACACTTAACTGACTGAGCCTGGTTCTACTTTTTACTATGCTGATATGAATATCCATGTACAAGTTTTTTCGTGTGAACATGGGTTCAGTTATCTTAGACATGTACCTAGGAATGGAATTGTTGTGTTATGCGGTCTTTTCAATATTTTGAGGAATTGTCAAATGCTTTTCCAAAACAGATGCACTATTTTATATTCCCACCAGCAATGCATGAAGATTCAAATTTCTCCACATCCTTGCCAACATTTACTATTATCTATCTTCTTGATTTTAATCATCCTAGTAGGTATGAAATTGTACCTCACTGTGGTTTTTCACTTCTGCTCACATTTCCTTATTGAGGAATGATATTGAACATCTCTTCATGTACTTATCGGCCATTTGTTATCTTCTTTGGAGAAATGTCTATTCAAATATTTTGTCAATTTTTTAGAAGTTGGGTGATTTTTATTGTTGAGGTAAAAGAGTTCTTTACATATTCTGGTTATGAGTCTTTTATCAAAGATACCATGTGCAAATATTTTCTCCCTGTGGGTTGTCTTGTCACTTTCTTAATGATGTAAAGGACTAATAGAGTGATCCTTTTCTGGTTCTTGCCAATACTTCCCTCAGCAGTTCTATAAGGGTTTGTTAATAGAATGTAGTAAGAATTCCAGGGGTAACTGGGTGGCTCAGTCAATTCAATGTCCAACTCGTGATTTTGGCTCAGATCATGGTCTCATGGTTCGTGGGATTGAGCCCTGCATTGGGCTGTGTGCTGAAAGTGTAGTCTGCTTGGGATTCTCTCTTCTCTCTCTCTCTGTCTCCCTCCCTCACTCCCCTACTTATGCATGCGATTTCTCTCTCAAATAAACTTTAAGAAAGATTTAGAATGTAGTAAGAATTCCCATATCTGTGCTCTTAGTAGCACATTATGAAGCAGGGAACTCATTTACAATATAATTGTTGGGAAATATCATATGGAAGAATATTTTTAGTTGTTCTCTGGTAAAACACTTTTTGGAAACCTGGATGGTTCAGAATATGTGACATCTGTTCCCTGCAGGAGAAGGCATGCCTCAAATGCTGTGCTTTTCTCATTATACCGAGCCTCTTCATAACAAACACTGCTTGAAAATGTTGCCAAGAGGGGCGCCTGGGTGGCTCAGTTGGTTAAGAGGCCAACTTGGGCTCAAGTCATGATCTCACAGTCTGTATATTCAAGCCCTGCATTGAGTTCTGTGCTGACACCTCAGAGCCTGGAGCCTGCTTCAGATTCTGTGTCTCTCTCTCTCTCTGCCCCTCACCTGCTCACATTCTGTCTCTCTCTCTCTCTCTCTCTCTCTCTCAAACATGAATAAACATTAAAAAATAAATTAAAAAAAGAAAGGTTGCCAAGAAAAAAAAGAAATGGAAACATAGAATTATTTTCTATCCTAGAAAATATTCAGTTCCTGTGTTCAAATCCTGTTCTTTGGCAAGAAAATACATTTCTTTTATGCAGAGAGAGACTCTAAAAGATTTTTTCATGGGAAAACATTACCTTCTTCAAGAGTGTTTTTTTTTACCCCCTTCATGGAAAACAGAACAAGAAAAATAATCTAATAATCTAGTAAGGTAACTGAGGCCAGTTTTATTCCTTTAAAAAGTTCTAAATGTAGTATTTATCCAACACCTATATTAAGTTGAAAAAAAAAGTCTTCTAACCCCCATAGCCCGGAGCCAAAAATATATCTCCCCTATATTGGCAGTTCTCCACTATGTGCCTAAGTTAGGAGAATCTTCATTCTCAAGCTAAAATCAATAATTGCTTTAACATAATTGAAGAATCATTCAAACATATAAAGTTTGATTTGTTCATAGGGTAAATTATATTTATTAATACTTATTTTTTTTCAACGTTTATTTATTTTTGGGACACAGAGAGACAGAGCATGAACGGGGGAGGGGCAGAGAGAGAGGGAGACACAGAACCGGAAACAGGCTCCAGGCTCTGAGCCATCAGCCCAGAGCCCGACGCGGGGCTCGAACTCACGGACCGTGAGATCGTGACCTGGCTGAAGTCGGACGCTTAACCGACTGTGCCACCCAGGCGCCCCAATACTTATTTTTAAATGCTTATTTTGTTGGACAGAAATGAGACTGATATAGTAGTTTCATGTACAAATATCTGAACTTCCCACTTAATTTAAAGTTTCCACCCTAATATCCCAAAGTCCTAACAGTTGGAGTCATTTATATTTTATCCAAATAATTCTTGTGTAGATTTGTCTTTTAAAATAAGTACATAGTGGGCGCCTGGGTGGCTTAGTCAGGTAAGCATTTGACTTCAGCTCAGGTCACGATCTCATGGTTTGTGGGTTCGAGCCTCATGTCTCACTGTGCTGACAGCTCGGAGCCTGGAGCCTGCTTCAGATTCTGTCTCCCTTTGTCTCTGCCCTTCCCCTGTTCAAGCTCTGTCTGTCTCTCTCTCAAAAATAAACAAACATTAAAATAACATAAATAAAATAAGTACATAGTGGGAGTCAGAAGACCTGTGTTCTTTTTTTTTTTAAGATTTTTTTTTTTAAGTAATCCCTACACCCAGTGTGGGGCTTGAACTTAAACAACCCCAAGATCGAGTCACATGCTGCACCTTCTGAGCCAGCCAGGCGCCCCCTGGAGGTCCATTTTTAATGTCGTGATCTCTAGAAGACAGTGAACTGTTGCTTTACGTTTCTATCCTTTGAAGATGCTGCATGAATGATTAAGTTAAAATGGCTTTGAACTTTTCTCTAGTGCTATCACCAGAATGATAGTAAAGCAAGAGTGTTTTGTTTTGTTTTGTTTTTGCATTGGGTTTTTCGTTTTTTGTTTGTTTTTTTAACCACTGTTCACTACTGGGTTCTGGGGAATTCATAATCAACAGCAAAGCCCCTGATTTAAGAGTTGCCTCAGCCAAGTCACCACTTCGGTCATTACCCTGTTCTACATAGCAGCAGAGGGATGAAAGCGTTCTAGAAGCACGGGCTGTGTCCACCTCCACCCTCTCATTTGTCCAAAATTTCAGAGCAGGTACAGAGCCGATGAAGTTCACGAAACCAAAGTTTGGGAAGGATTCACTGGAAATTATTATGACTCATGGGGAACAAATTTCCTATCACCTGGTGGTCTAGATAATGTGGCTTTGCTGGGATGTCTCCAAGAGCAATAGTCAGAAAGCATTGGGTAACTGAGTAACAATTAGACACTCTGAAATTCTGCCAGAGCTAACTTCCATTACAGGGAAAAGGGGAAAATTAAATGTCAAGAAAAAAAGTTTTTTTTTTAAATTTCAAATGAGCCAAGCAAATATTTACTTCTTACTTCCTGTGCGCCAGGAACTGGGCCAGTCTTTAGCCAAGGAGATCATATTATAAGGGAGAGACTAATGGAAAACAAATACTGATAAAGCTGTTTATACCCACCTAAATTTAGAACCAATGGAGATGGAGAAATTAATTATCACAGGCAACTGGAGAGTAGTAGAAGTTATAGTTTAAAAAGTAGGGAGGACTGAATTGTGAAGAACCTGGAATGTCACATGACTAATAATAAGTGGGGAACAGTCATTTGGATTGTAAAAGAATGAGTCAGATGGTGCCCGGCTGGCTCAGACAGTAGAGTGTGGGACTCTTGATCTTGGGGTTGAGGGTTCGAGGCCCACACTGGGTGTAGAGATTACTTAAAAATAAAATCTTAAAAAAAAATGACTTGGATGGAAGCATGGAAAATGTAATGAAATGGAGGAGAGACACAGAGGCAGGGAGACCAGGAAGAGAATTAGTTGGAGATAAGAGGCAAAGAAAAGAGGAATTTAATATAACGAGGCCTTTACCGATTACCTGTATAAAATGACATGTCCTATAACTCACGACCCCTTTACTCTGCTTTGTTTTCTCCAATAGAACTTGCCACTCACTAACACACACAGACATACCTACACACACACATACACACACACACACACACGCATGTATGCATGCACACACACAAGTATTAGCTACTGTTCGTTTCACTAGTAGAATGTAAGATTCATAAAGAAAGGGATGTCACTCTATTTACTGTTGTATCCCCAGCGCCTCCCGTGAAAAATGTGGTATGGGATGAATGAAATGACTAACTGAATAAGTGGATTTCTCTATCAACTAAGATAGGAAATAGAGAAGGAAAGGCAGGTTTGCAGTGGATTCAGTTTGAAGCATGATGATTTCAAGATGTCACAGTGAATATATGGTCTGGAACGTGGTAGAGAAAATGGGGCTGGAGATTGACATTTGGAAGTCATGGGCGCTTAGGTATTGGTAACTCACGAATTTCTAAGTAAGGAGACATGATATACTTTGTGTGGATCTCAGAGTTTTGTGTGACTTCTGGCCACTGGAAATGTTGTCCTCATCATCTGATTCACTACACAGGATTTGCAGGTAATGCTTTACCCCCGTTAAGGCCACTGTCAATGCTGTTCCTGTGGCCAAGCCCAATACACGCCTGCCCACCCATCCCTGTCTACTCTGTGATTAACTCTAGTTTATTTCAGAGGTGACCATGTATGTATATTTTCAGTCCTTTGGAGAGTTCTAATATTGCCTGCTGAGCATGTCTGCTTTTCCCTAAGCCACTTGAAATAACTACTCTACTCCCTAAACATAACACACACACACACACACACACACACACACACACCCATGACAAATCATGCGATAAACCTTGAAACTAACAGCGATTACAACCGGGATAAGTAATTTGAAAACGCAAAAAAGATTTAATGGAAATGAAGATGCCCCACAGTTCAGTATTTAAGACTATTTAGCAGACAGCCATGATATTCCTCATCATGTAGTGTCACCTAGAGCTTATATATTTTTGTTCTTTATTTTTTTGATTTTTTAAACTTTTATTTCTTTTGAGAGAGAGCATGGGGGAGGAGCAGAGAGAGAGGGAGGAAGAGAGATCCCAAGTAGGCTCTGCTCTGTGAGTGTGGAGTCCAACGTGGAGCTTGAACCTACAAACCGTGAGATCATGCCCTGAGCCGAAACCAAGAGTTGGACGCTTAACCGACTGAGCCACCCGGGTGCCCCATGTTTTTGCTCTTTAGAATAACAAGAACAGGGGCGCCTGGGTGGCGCCGTCGGTTGAGCGTCCGACTTCAGCCAGGTCACGATCTCGCGGTCCGTGAGTTCGAGCCCCGCGTCAGGCTTTGGGCTGATGGCTCAGAGCCTGGAGCCTGTTTCCGATTCTGTGTCTCCCTCTCTCTCTGCCCCTCCCCCGTTCATGCTCTGTCTCTCTCTGTCCCAAAAATAAATAAACGTTGAAAAAAAATTAAAAAAAAAAAAAAAAAGAATAACAAGAACATAATGGTTTTGTAGTAAGTGTAACCCCTGCCTCCGCCCTTCTCAAGGTATTTCCCAATGTCACTTGCAGTTAAAAATTACCCGGACGTGATAAGATAACTCTCAATTTGATTGCCTTTATGAATGTATCTTGGGCTCTCACACTTCTCACCGTGATTTGATAGACTTCACACATTTCATTAGAAAAGTAAACTACAGGCGCGCCTGGGTGGCTCAGTCGGTTGGGCGTCCGACTTCGGCTCAGGTCATGTTCTCACGGTTCATGGTTCGAGCCCCGCATCAGGCTCTGTGCTGACAGCTCGGAGCCTGGAGCCTGCTTCCGATTCTGTGTCTCCCTCTCTCTAGCCCTCCCCTGCTCATGCTCTGTCTCTCTCTCTTTCAAAAACAAATACACATTAAAAAAAATAAAAAAGAAAGAAAAAGAAACCTACAGTATAACTCACTCCACTGGCTTTTAAGCAAATCTGAATCATCCAGTGTATTTTTTTTTTTTTTGAGAAAGAAAGAGAGGGGAGAGGCAGAGAGAGAATCTTAAGCAGTCTCCATGCTCAGCACAGAGCTGAGCTTAGCAATCTCCACGTTCAGCCCCCCAACATGGGGCTGGAATGAGACCCATGAGATCTCATAAGACCATGAGATCATGACCTGAGCTGAAATCAAGAGTTGGACGCCCACCTACTGAGCCACCCAGGCACCCCTGAATCATACAGTGTATTAAATCACACTGGGAGCTGGAACACACTGGGAGCAGATAGCAAACATATCTGTTATAGGCTTAGACTATTTGTTACAGGTTAAGACTCATCTGTCAATGTACAAATTAGATGCATTATTGTGTTCAGTTATTAAATACTTTCATTGCATTTCATTTACAATGTGGTAATTGTTTATATGACTATCAAAATATACTTTCCCAAGACCTCATAGATATGCTCCTTTCGGGAAGTGTTGCTACGTTAGGATAGCCACATCGTACTCAGAGCAGAAGCAGTTCTGAACCTTCTGCAGATGTCAAATAATGACTAGATCAGACATCCTCTGGCTGCCTCAGCTGCTTCCTTCCCCATAAAGGCACCACTCACCTCCTAGACTGTGTGCCTTCCAGAACTTTTGCTGCATGTGTCAGGGTAGCTAAAGTCTGAGTTGAAGACCAAGGCTTAATGTCTAACATGCTCTATCACTCCCCCACTTCTGGGCTTGGATGAAGTGCTACACGGTGCAGAACGGACTCTAGGCTCCTGAGTGGCCTCTGAGGGGCTACCCAGCACTCTGGGTGAGTTAGTTTTCGGTGGGGCGAACCTCGATTAACAGGAAATAGGAAGTGGGGCTGGGGAGAGTCAGGCAGAGAGCGTCTTTCTCCTGCGGAATACTCTGAGATGCAGAGTATTCCGTGTGGGCGTGGAACCCAACACGGGGTGTGAACTCCTCACCCTGAGATCAAGACCTGAGCTGAGATCAAGAGTCAGACACTCAACCAACTGAGCCACCCAGGCTCCCTGAGATGCAATTCTTCCTTGCAGCCCTGCTGGAGGCCTCTAATGTGCCAAGCACGCCTTGACTGACTTTTTTTTTCTTTTAAGTTTTTTAGGAAGTGGTAGCCAGCATGGTAACACATTATATCACTTTGTATCACCTCTTTCCTTGACTCAGTTTTTCCCCCTCACATTCATTCTTTTGGGTTTTCACCTTCTATTATGAACTGAATTGTGTCTTCCCCAAAAGTTCTTTAAAAAAATTTTTTTTAATGTTTGTTTATTTTTGAGAGAGAGAGAGAGGCAGAGCACGAGCGGGGGAAGGGCAGAGAGAGAGGGAGACAGAAGCCGAAGCAGGCTCCAGGCTCCGAGCTGTTAGCACAGAGCCCAACATGGGGCTTGAACTCACAGACCCCAATATCAATATCATGACACTTAACCGACTGAGCCACTCGGGTGCCCCTCCAGAATTCTTAAGTTGGAGCCCTAGCCCCAGTGTGACTGTATTTGGAGATGGGCCTTTAAGGAGGTAATTAAGGTTAAATGAGATTATAACGGTGGGGCCCTAAACAACAGGACTGGTAGCCTTATAAGACAAGGAAGAGACACCAGAGAGCTCTCTCTCCCCACGTGTGCAGGGAGGAAAGGCCATGTGAGGACACAGTGAGAAGGCACCATCTGCAAGCCAGGAAGTGAGCTCTTACCAGAAACCAAACCTGGCAGCACCTTGACTTTGGACTTCTAGTCTCACTGCGAGAAAAGAGATTTCTACTACTTGAGTCACCCAGCCTGTGGTATTTTGTTATGGCACAACTCCTAAATCAAGTATCATGTTCTGCTTTCTTGAAGACCTACATTAAGACTATGACCCCCCCAGAATGTAGAGGACAATTTTAATTTAAACTTTGAATCAGAAAATTCCCTTTTAGAGTGCACATTTCCACAGCTCAAAAACCTGTCTGTGTTGATGAAGATTGTTAGGATCAACATTCTCAGACTGTGGCCTGGGGACCCTTTCAGTGGGTGTGTGAGGACAAAATCAATTTCAAGATCAGTTTTTTAAAAACTTTTTTTGATGTTATTTATTTTTGAGAGAGAGAGAAAGACAGAGCACAAGCAGGGAAGGGGCAGAGAGAGAGGGAGACACAGAATCCGAAGCGGGCTCCAGGCTCTGAGCTGTCGGCACAGAGCCCGACACGGGGCTCGAACCCATGAACTGGGAGATCATGACCTGGGCGGAAGTTGGATGCTCAATGGACTGAGCCACCCAGGCACCCCTCAAGATCAGTTTTTGAATATTAAAATGGTATTTGCCTTCTTCGTTCTCAGTCTCCCATTAGGGTATTGTGGCATTTTCCAGAGTATGGCATTTTCTGCCACTGTTTGAATGTGGAGGCAGACTGAAAATCCAGTTCCAGTCTATTAAGTCAGACATAAAAGAGATTTGCAAACACTAAAACAATGCTACTCTTCTCGCCACATTTTTTTGAAAATATAGTGATTTTTCACTAAGATGTTATGTTAACGTATAATGGGATTATTTTTAAAAAGAATTAGTGTGTGTTTTTATTTACTTATTTATTAAAACATTTTTAAAATTTTTCATTTATTTTTTGAGACAGAGAGAGAGAGAACAAGCAGGGTAGGGGCAGAGAGAGAGGGTACAGAAGATCCGAACTGGGCTCTGTGCTGACAGAAGAGGGTCCAAAGCGGGGCTCGAACTCATGAACCGTGAGATAATGACCGGAGCCAAAGTCAGGTCCTGAACCGACTGAGCCACCCCGGCGCCCCAAGAATTAGTACGTATTTTTAACCTCTATCAATTTTATTTTTTTTTCAACGTTTATTTATTTTTTTTGGGACAGAGAGAGACAGAGCATGAACGGGGGAGGGGCAGAGAGAGAGGGAGACACAGAATCGGAAACAGGCTCCAGGCTCCGAGCCATCAGCCCAGAGCCTGACGCGGGGCTCGAACTCACGGACCGCGAGATAGTGACCTGGCTGAAGTCGGACGCTTAACCGACTGCGCCACCTAGGCGCCCCTACCTCTATCAATTTTAATACCTAAAACAGTAAATATCAGTATATAGAACCTACATAAACAAAAGCTCATGGAGGTCCTGTTGTAAAATGGAGTCGATATTATCTTTGGGGAATGGTGAGGCCGGCAGATCAGGAGACGATCGTCACTGAAGGAACAGTTTGTTCCCAAGAGTAGGAGGCATGCCTTGCGACACACGTCCACAGGCGAGGCACCAGTGTCAGTCAGAAGGCAGGAGGGAGGGGAAGGCACGGGCGAGCACTTTTGCTGTGTTCCTTTGTCACTTAAAGGAACAGGTGAGTCAGGGTAAGCAGGTTCAGGACCGGCTCGTTTGAATAATTTCAGTAGGCTCTAGGGTGTAGGGGGCTGTTTTGTGTCATCTACGTCTGGCCCTGGGGTGATTAGGACAGGGGAACATTGGTCCAAATGTAAGGACCCTGTGGAAGCCTGATAAAGGTAGGGGGCAGGATATGGGCTTTGGATTGGTGAGTTCGCATGCGAAAGGTGAGCTCACCGGGAAGTGGCTTGTTATGTCTGGAGATTCGCTAGCCAGGTCCCAGAGGCCACAGCATCAAGAAGACAGAGAACAAACCAGTGGTTGCCAGAGGGGAGGTGGGCGGAGGGATGGGTGAGATAGATAAAGGAGATTACGAGAGCACATTCATCTTGATGAGTACTGAGTAAGACACAGAAGCGTTGAATCATTACATTGTACACCCGTGAAGCACTGATCTCCAAGTCTTGAAGAGTGCAAAGAAAGAACGTAGAGATGTTCAGGGGCAGAGGTTGAGAACCGGGCTAGGTAATGCGCGAGAACAAAGAACCCCTCCAAACTCGATGTCTTAACACGGCAAAGGGGAGGTTTTTTTGTTTTCTTTTTCTCGTGCAAGCAAAGTGTTCACACTTTTGAAAGGCAGTGTGCAAAGAATAACTAAACACTAACAAAAAAAAAAAAGGCCATCACTTCAGAACTAAAGAAAATCGTTTAAATTTAATTACCTTAGCTTAATGAGAAACTCCCTGCTGTCCTTGTTTTTCTCACTTTTTTCGTGAATTAGTGAAATTTCCTCACTACTTAGGGTTTGGGGACTGGATTTAGAAGCTCCTGATGTCCAGATCAATTACGGGTGGGAATGACGTCAAGGGAGGGTAAGACCTTATTTTGCTCGTACGCTGCGAGAAAGAACCTGGCAGAGCAGGGAGGTTGGAGACATTGGAAAGGGACCCTCGGTGGGAATCCTGGAGGAGGTGAAAGGGCAAGGGAGGGAATGGTGCGAAGCAGGGGATAGACGGATAGACACATGTTCCTCGGAAACTGGTTGAAAAGGAGGGTGGGAGGGTAAGCTTGACAATAACTTAGTTGAGGGAAGAAGCTGAGAGAACCTACCTTTCTCTGTGAGCAAGTTTATTGCTGAACAGGAAGAGGGCAGGGGATGGGAAGGTCTTACGGGCCGCTGGAGGACTTGGGTGTGTGGGGGGGAGCGGATCGACAACAAACAGGTGACAGAGCAGAACTGAGGCCCAGCTGAGTTTAGACCTTAAGTAGTAATAGCATGAAACCCATGGTGATTTTTTGACTGTGCTTCTTCGCCCTGACATTTAACAGAGAAGGGGTTGGATGAGTGTAGGGAACTGACGTTTATCGAAAGGCTGTGTAGGGGCGCCTGGGTGGCTCAGTCAGTTGAGTCCGACCTCAGCTCAGGTCGTGATCTCATGGTACATGGGTTTGAACCCCACATCCGGCTCTGTGCTGACAGCTCTGAGCCTGGAGCCTGCTTTGGATTCTGTGTCTCCCTCTCTCTCTGCTCCTTCCCCACTTGCGCTCTCTCTCTCTCTCTCTCTCTCTCTCTCAAAAATAAACATAAAAAAAAAAAGACTGTGTAGTATGGTGGCTAAGAGTACGGCCTTTGAGGCCAGCTGGCCAGGGTTCGAATCCTGACTCTGTCACATACTTTCCTGTTCTGTGAAATGGGGCCAGTAATAGTCTTGCGGGGTTGTTTTAATGCAGGTTATAATGGTTCTGTGGAGCTGTATTGACGACTGAGTGACTTAATATCTGCTCTGGATTTCCCTTCCACAACCCCACCTCCACCTAGGTGTCATGGTTTTGGGCTTGGGTGAGTGTAGGACTCTTGAAAAGTGACAAACCCAGCCCTTCGCCTCTCCTGCTGTTGCCTCCGAGGGCCCCGCTCAGCACCTTCCTCCTGCGGATGGTGGGTGACTAAGGGGCAGGTGTGCCTGGCTCTTTCCTAGTGTCTTTTCAGGCTGTGTTTTGGCATCATCTCTAAATCCTACTTTCCTCAGGCCTTTGGTTTTGCATCTAATGATCTGTTTTAGAAGAAAACTACATTCGGCCTCTATTTGCACTGCTACTCTAATAATCCAGGCCCACCCACTCATCTACTTGCCCTCTGGATACCAGGGAAAGATCACAGATGTAGGAGATGCTAGAGATAAAAGCATAAAAAAATCTCATTTCACTGTTATCTCTCTTATATTCCTATGAATAGATTTTCTCATCCCCTTAATATACCCAAGACTGATGCTCAGAGAGATTAATAATGTGCTCAGGGCTACATAGCTCTTTGTCAGTAGTCATTCAGTTCTTTGTCTGTGCTCTCCCCTCTAGGTGCTCTGCATTGCCTAGAAGGGCCACGCTGGTCCAGGCGGGGGCGGGGGGGTGGGTGGACATGAGAGCTGGCAGCCCTGGAGGGGTGGGGAGTGAGGGGGTTGTAGGTGTTGATGAGTAAATACAGAGGCAAGAAGAGACAGGGGCTCTGTGGGTAGAGAAGGGGGAACTGATAAACAGGGAGAGAAGAAGGAAGGACGGACGGAGCTAGCAGTCGCTCTGAAAGTGATGAGCAGGGCAGAGAGCAGGGGTGGGGTGGGGGGGGGGGGGGGGCTTCTGACAGTGGGGTGTGACTTTAAGGGGGTTTACTTCCAGCCAATGACAAGGTCTAGAGTGTAGCCGTTGGATGAAGTGGGTGAAGAAAAGATGAACATCGTTGATGGGGAGGCCACTCTGAGCTGTGAGTTTCAGTCATTTGTCCAAGGAAATGTTGAAATGAAGATATCTGGTGCTGAAGTCCTTTTTAAATTTATGAGAGTGATCTTGGAGTTGATAAAGAATAGGCAGGGGCCAGACATGTGGAAACCCAGAGCTGGTGCAAGGCAGGAGCCTCGGCGGACAGGACCTTAGTTTTTAATCGTAGCACATGGCAATTCTCATACATGCTCCGTGCGGTCCTCCCAGCAGTCCCATGGGAGGCACACAGGGCAGGAGACAGACCTTCTCCAGGAAAACCAGCTGTTAAGTGTCAGCACTGGGATCCCCATCGTGTCCTGATTTGATCCACGCTAGCTGTAGTTTTCCACGGGAGCCTTATTTCTCTACATACTAGTTACTGTAGTTCAACCCCTTAGAGAGAAAATGTATAGACTCTACCTAGAAAAAGAAGAACATTTCTCTAAGTTTTCTTGATCTCTTTGCTCAAAGTTTTCAGGCTGTGAATGGTGGGGACCAGCTACTGGGCAGTCAGGGACTTGTCCCGGAGAGGTTCTTCTAGTGCCATCTAGTGTCGGTGAATGGACTTACCCACAAAGCTTTGACTGTAAGTATGTGTACATATTCTAAGTAGGCTCTACACCTTGTGTGAGGCTTGACCTCACAACCCCAAGATCAAAAGTCACACACATGCTCTACTGAGCCAGTCAGGTGCCCCGAGGCTACAGATATTCTGAAAAATTATTTATTTAAGGAAACTGCAAGTAGCTGATAATTTTGCAAGAAAACAGCTATTAAAACACCTAATATTTCTCTCTCCCTACCAGATAGATTCCTTAACCTGGCTTCTTGATTGCCCTGCTGACTGGACCAGTTCAGTGAACTACCTCATTTCACAAAACAGAAATTATGACCCTGTGAAGTCAAAGGTTATTGTAAATCAACACTTTTCACAAGGTCTTGGATCACCTGGTGTGGTGGAAAGATCACTAGGCTTAGTGTCAGAGGCGTCTGAGACATTCAGGTCTTGACTTGGGGGATGGTATACGCAAAGGGGCTGCACAAACTAAAAGGTGCAAAGCAAAAGGATTAGAAAGGGCTGTTGTTCGGGGCATCTGGGTGGCTCAGTTGGGTAAGCATCTGACTTTGGCTCAGGTCACGATCTCACCATTGGTGAGTTCGAGCCCCACATCGGGCTCTGTGCTGACAGCTCAGAGCCTGGAGCGTGTTTCAGATTCTGCGTCTCCCTCTTTCTCTGTCCCTCTCTCACTCACACTCTGTCTCTCTCTCTCTCTCAAAAAGTAAATAAACATTGAAAGAAAGAAGGAAAGAAAGAAACAAAGAAAGAAAGAAAGGAAGAGCTGTTATTCCACAAGCACTCTACCAGGCCCCTTTCACACCTCCCTTCTAATTCTCATAGCAGACCTCTGAGAATTATTATCTGGGTTTTATTTCTAAAGAAACTGAGGCTCAGAGAGGTTAAATGACTTGCTCAAGGTCACCCAGCTAGTTTTCCCTTTGCTATCTACATTGCCACTGTGATACTGCTGTAAGGAATTAATACTAAATTCACTGAACAAAAGTTTATTAGTGATCACTGGTACCATCCACTGGGTTAAGAACAAGGTGCACAAAGATTTATGAGTGTTATGAACGGAATGTTTGTGTCTAACTAAAATGCGTGTGTTGAAGCCCTCACCCCTACAGTGTAACTGTATTTGGAGACAGGGCCTTTATTGAAGTAAGTAAGGTTAAATGAAGCCCAAAGAGTAGGGCCCCGATGCGGTGTGCTTAGTGTACTTACAAGAAGAGGAAGAGACACCGGAGCGAACCAGCCCCCAGCCCCATCATCCCTCCCCTTTGAGCATGTGCGGTCAGAAAGCAGATGTCTGCAAGCCAGGAAGAGAGCTCACGCCAGAATCCAACTCTGCTGACGCTCTGATCTGAGGCTCTCAGCTTCCAGATTGGGAGAAAATAAATTTCTGGGTTGTTTTTTTTTTTTTTTTGGAAGGATAGGTTTTACTTATTTATGTAAGAGAGCAAGTGAGAGAGAGAATGTCAGTGAGGAAGACCGGTAGAGGGAAAGTGAATCCCAAGCAGGCTTGACGCTCAGCGCAAAGCCTGGCTCAGGGCCCCTTCCCACAACCCTGGGATCATGACCTGGGCTGAAATCGAGAGTCGGAAGGACGCTCAACTGACTAAGCCACCCAGGTGCTCCTATATTTCTGTTGTTTAAGCCTCTCAGTCTTTGGCATTTTTGTTTTTTGTTTTTTTTTTTTATGGCAGCCCAACCCAAGCTAAGTAAGATAATTAATATCTACTTCCCTGAAAGCACTTCCAGCTTGGTTAGGAAAATCAATAGTTAGATAAGATATGACCCAAGTTACCATGATAGATGTATGAATTCCTCACACTCGTCAATGTTGCTGTAGAGGGAATCCTGAGAATGGGTGAGACTGGCATGGACAGGTGACCGCAGATGGCAGAGGGCAGCTCCAACCCCAAACACACTGGGTTCTGGTTCAACAACAGAACTTCCGGTCCTCAGCTGCCACATATCTTAAATGAAGGGATTTTGATTAGTTGCCATCTAAGACAGTCAGCTGAATATCTTTGCCCGCCCACACCCGTCAAAGAGCTTTGAGAAACCGTAAAACTCCTTCCGCACTTGAAGGTTGATATCTAAAACTTTCCACTAGAAATTTAATTGTAAAGGATGTAATTTCCACTGGACGATAAATGATTACTGACATTTTATTTTATTTTATTTTCTCAAAATTCAGAATGGCTGTATTAATTGGCTCTTGTTTATAGAGTGGAAGGACTCATGTTTGTTCTTGAAGTTTGGAGATAGAATTATATATCTGTTCTGGCATTAGGAACATTCCACTTTAGGTAAGGTGCGGCTCAAACAGATCAGATGTTCAACAAAAATCTGATTGAATAATTAACGTATCAAACAAGTTGTTGATTATCTCCTCCATGCTTAGTTGGGATTCAGAGTGCTATTTTGTTGAAAATCTATATCCCCCTTTGGAATTGAAAATATTTCATACAAAGATAAATGACATATTATAGTGTTCTAGCAAAATAATAATACATTTTTTCCCAGAGAATTTAATTTTTTATAAAGGACTGTCGACATTTTAAAATAAGATAATCATACAACTCAAGTTTCCAATAGAACCTGAATAATATACTTATTAGAAATTCACTACCATTCATAAAGACTGCAATTTCATTATCGTTCCTTTTTCGCATTGGAATCTCATTTCTACTCCATTCTCCTTTCCCAGAATTCTATTGAATGCAGCATATTGTTATGTTTGAAGGCCTTTTATTATTTAAAATTACTCAACAAATTTATTTATCGTTATAAAATTATTAATAGTAAACACTTGATTAAAATATGTTGTAAAGTTTGAAAGTTATCACGCATACTTGGTAAAATTCTATTGGACACATCCCTTTCAAAATCTATTGATGAATGCTGTTTATTGTTAGAGGATTTAATTTCAATTCTTATTTTTGGGTTTTATAGGTATAAGCACTGAGAAACACTGGTCTCATAAAGAGAAGAAAATGGATTTCTGTCATAACAAAATCATTCAATTCCTTCCTCTTGTGAATTGCATGCCAAAAGTGTCATAGCAATCTCTTGTTAAGTATTTTGTTTTATTTTTTCAACAAAAAATTTTAAGTAAACTCTGTGCTCGACATGGGGCTTGAACTCATGACCCTGAGATCAAGAGTTGCTCTATCAACCGAGCCAGCCAGGCACCCTTCGTTTAGTATTTTAAATCATCAGCTAATAGCTTTAGGTTCTCCTTCAACTCTGTTGAAAACAAAGCCTTAGAAACTACCTGGATTACAGAAGGATCTGTAATCCAGTCATGAGAGCCCGTCACCTTCTGGTTTCTGGGAAGCACCACCTCACTAACCTCACAAAAACAAACACTCATTCTAAGATAGTGTCCTTGCCATGAGTTTGACACCTGGGCAACATGGGATGCTGATCTCTTACTGATATTCTCTGCTTTGTTCTCTCAAGACTCTCCCTCAGGAGCAATGCTTTCTTTGGGTGAAGTTATTGTCACCCTGATAATCCCACTCTGCACTCTATCTGAATTAACATATTGGCCAAAACACTCCATTGAAATACCAAAATACCCACTCTTGGGAGAAGAAAAGGAAAGACACCAAGCCTGAATGCAAGTTTTTGGTGCCTTCTTTGGGAGGCTTCTCCGAAAGCATTATTTAAATTGTGCCTTTGGTTTGATGCTCTAGAATAGCACCATCCAATAGAAACATACTGTGAGCCACATACGTAATCTAAAACCTTCAGTAATATACTAAACAATTAAAAAGAAACAAGTGAAGTTAATAATGCATGTAATGTAATCCAGTCAGCCCTTGAACATCACAGTTTGAACAGTACAGGGTGGGCTTATATGTGGAATTTTTTTCATTAAATATAGTACGGTACTATGAATATATGTTCCTTATGATTTTCTTAATATTTTCTTTTCTCTGGATTACATTATTGTAAGAATATAGTACATAATACATATAGCATACAAAATATGTATTAATTGATTGTTTATGTTATTTCTAAGGTTTCTGGTCAACAGTATGTTATTAGCAGTTAAGTTTTTAGAGAGTCAAAAGTTATACTTGGATTTTTGACTGTGTGGGGGTTTGGTGCCCCTAACCTCCACGTTATTCAAGGATCAACTGTATTTCTAAAATATGATCATTTCAACAGTCAAAATAAAAAATTTAAAATGAGATACTTCACATTCTTGTTTTTTGGTCCTAAGTTCTTGAAATCCTATAGTGTTTGATACAGACAGAAAGTTTTTTTTAATGTTTACTTATTTTGAGAGAGAGACAGGGTGCAAGCGGGGGAGAGGCAAAGAGAGAGAGACACACACACACAATCTGAAGCAGTCTCCAGGCTCTGAGCTGTCAGCACAGAGTCCGACGCCGGGCTCGAACTAATGAACTGTGAAATCGCGACCTGAGCCAAAGAGGGATGCCTAACCCACTGAGCCACCCAGGAGCCCCCAGACAGCAAATGTTCATTCTGATCAGCTACCTTTCAGGTGCTTAATACCCACAGGCAGCTAGTGTCTACTGCATTGGACAGGGCAGCCCCTGAGCCCCACACTGTAGTAAGATTTCAGATGGATGAGAGATGTCTTCTGTTTCTGTGTAAGAAGATGGTGAACAGGAAGGAAGCAGCTGGAAAGGAGGACAAGCCTATCCGTGCCCTCATACAGCTTTGAAAGGTATCTTCGGCCCCAGGACTTTTGCAGCACAAATGCATGACACGGCCCTGATGTCCCCTGAAAATGTGAGGTACCTAAGTTTGAAGACCACCATTTTAAGGTAGATTCTAGCTGCCAAGGTCTTTGGGAATGATGCAATGATAATGAAATTACCCATTTATGTCTTCTGAAGAAGGCCTAGTCAGCTATCCTTCTAAAATTCTGGACCAAGTAAAAGGAAAAATTCATGACACAGAATATTAGCAGAAGGTCCAGAAAGCGCTTGTTACTTTGTCAACGATGTGCCGGTATGAATTTTAGGGTAAGGTTCACAAGCTACCTGATCACAAGTAGAGAGTTTTTGGTAATGGTAGGGCGGCGTTTTCCTCTCTTAGTGTGATGGAGATAAGATCGGGTTATATGTGAATCATTCACCCACTATCAGACTGCTTGAGGAGGAGAAGCTTTCCTGTGTTACGGCATAGCAGTGACAAAGAATCTTTTCCTTACCTTAATTTTCTGGGGGAACCTCTACCGTTTGCCCCTTTGGCCGTAAGTTCCAGCGTGCAATATGAATGAGGGGCTTGCTTGCCAAAGGAACCCATATTCTCGTCCTAAGAGGCAAGTATAAGGAAGTAGTTTGTGATACTGTCCTAGTCTGCTTGGGCTGCCATGAGAAAAATCCCACAGACTGGGTGGCTTAAACAACAGAAGTTTATTTCTCATGGTTTTAGAGGCTGGAAGTTGAAGATCAGGGTGCCAGTATGGTTCTGTTCTGGAAAGAGCTATCTTCTGGTTTGCATACTGCTGATTTGTCTTTGTATCCTCCCCTGGCAGAGAGCAGCAAGGGGAAGAAAACTTTGTCATGACTCTTACAAGGGCACTAACCTCATTCATGAGGGCTCCAAGCCTCCTGACCTCATTTAATCTTAATTATCCCCCAAAGGCCCGCCTTCTAATGCCATCCTATTGAGAAGTAGTGTTTCAGCATATGAATGGGAGAGGGGCACAAATATTTAGTCCATAACACCAAATATAGTCGCATTGGAGGTTAAGGGTTCAACATATGAATTTATGGGGGATACAATTCAGCCCATAGCAGATATTAAGGTATGTTAGAGTATGGAATTCCATTTCAGAAGCTCTCTAAATAAATTAAGATTCATCTGCCTGGATGATTTCTTTAGGATGAAATACTATTTAGCTGGAGGCCAATGACTAGTTTAACATCTTCCAGAATCCCAAGTCTTCACATAACGTCGTTCACTCTGTCATCTCCTTATGTATGAAAGTTTTATTTTCATGATAAAATAAATATCACCATAAGCCATACTTCTCCCAAGAAAAACTCTTGGGGACAGTTTTGGGGCTTTCCAGGTAAATTAATACTGCTGGAAGATATTTTTTCTAATGAACTATTTCCCCTATTTTTTTTTTTTCTATTTAAAGTTATTTCTTCTAGTCTCAGAACTGCCAAGACAGTAGTCCCCGCCCCCATCCTGTTTAAAAAAAAATGAGCTTTCCACAAACAAGGGGTGTGCTGGAAAAAAGGGGTCTTTCAAATACAACTTGGCTATTCCTAGAGTAGTTAATTTCTAAGTGAAACTAACAATACTTCCTTTCAAGACTGAGTACAGTACATAACCTATGAAACTAGAATAAACTAAAAAGTACCCTTCCTGTTAATACTTTTGAAATTGATGTACAGAATATGCTTGAAATCTATTTTTTATTGCTGTGACATTGGGAAATTCCATAGAGTAAAAATGGGGGGTGTTTTGACTTTGCTGTAAAATGTGATTTTATGGTATGGAATGGTGGGGGGCGGGGTGAATATGCCTCCAACTTGTAATAAGTTCCTTACAAATAATTAAATAATCAAACAAAGACACAAACACTCTAATGGTCCAACCCTGTTCTTCATGAACAGTTATTATGAGTAAAGGCTGTGTTTTCAAAGAAAAGGAACTTGGAGTCTTTCATGAATTAACTATTTTAGGCAAGGCAACTGAAGAAATGTTACTGAATCGTTAACACTATTTCAAAGTGATTCCAAATGTTAGTTACCAAGTCTAAGGACTAACAAATTACAATTCCATCATATAGCTTTTAGTTGCCTAATTAGGAATGTTAGATTCTAAGGGGAAGCTGGAAACGAACTGGAATTGTGTACAGCAATGTTAATATATAGACTTTTACATAGGCTTATAGATTTTTGTTATTATTTATTCATCTCGACATAAGAATAGGCTAGTTGTAATTATATCACAGTTCATAGGCTTACTTTTCACCATTTCCTCTAAGAAACTCCAATTTAGGGGCTCCTGGGTGGCTCAGTTGGTTAAGTGTCCTACTCTTGATTTCGGCTCAGGTCATGATCTCAGAGTTGGTGAGTTCGACCCTCATGTCTGGCTCTTTGCTGACAGTGTGGAGCTTGCTTGGGATTCTCTCTCTTCCTGTCTCTCTGCCCCTCCCCCATTCTCTGTCTTTTTCTCAATAAAAATAAAAGAAGCTCTAATTTAATTTCTGAATTATTTAGTTTAACACACTTGCTAATCATTTAATTCTGTAACGTCAGTTAAAAATATTTCACACATCTCCAATGTGTACATATATATTACAAATGTATGTGTACCTCTGTGTTTATGCATATGTGCCCTATAAAACATATACATAGTAGGAAGTTTAAAAAGGTTAAAGATGAAATATAAACATTAAAAGTTTTCTACTGAAGTGCAAAATAAGAACAATATGACTAGATATTCTTCGCTATTTTTTTAAGTTTGTTTATTTATTTATTTTTTTTTTAAATTTTTTTTTTCAACGTTTATTTATTTTTGGGACAGAGAGAGACAGAGCATGAACGGGGGAGGGGCAGAGAGAGAGGGAGACACAGAATCGGAAACAGGCTCCAGGCTCCGAGCCATCAGCCCAGAGCCTGACGCGGGGCTCGAACTCACGGACCGCGAGATCGTGACCTGGCTGAAGTCGGACGCTTAACCGACTGCGCCACCCAGGCGCCCCTAAGTTTGTTTATTTTTGAGAGAGCGTGAGTGGGGGAGGGGCAGAGAGACAGGGGGACAGAGGACCCAAAGTGGGCCCTGCGCCGACAGCAGAGAGCCCAATGGAGGGCTCAAACCCACCAACTGTGAGATCATGACATGAGCCAGTCAGACGCTTAACTGACTGATCGACCCAGGCGTACCAATATTCTTCACTATTTTGAAGATCTTGGTTTAACAGTTTGTGACATGTTGATTTTATTTTTTTCTACATAACAGACTTTATTGTTTTGAATAGTTTACAGTTACAGAAAAATGGAGAAGAAAATACAGAGTTCCTATGTACCCACGTTCCCTTATTGGTAACATCTCACATTAGTATGGCACACTTATTACAGTTAATGAACCAATATTGATAGGTTATTATTAAACGAAGGTGATAGTTTACTCAGACTTCTGTTTAAGGACACTTTTTGTTTGTTCCAGGATCCCATGCAGGATCCCACATTACATTTAGTTGTTTGTCCGTCTCCTTAGACTCCTCTTGACTGTGATAGTCTCTCACTTTTCTTGTTTTGGGTGACCTTGACAGTTTTGAAGATTCCTAGTGAAGTATTTTGTAGGAAGCTGCTCAAATGGAATTTGTCATTTGTCTGGTGTTTTTCTCACAATTAGACTGGGTATGGGTTTTTGGAAGATCACGGAAGTGCAGAGCCATTTTCATCAGATTACATTTATTAAGGTTCCAGTCTATCAACATGATTTATCATTGAGCTCAGATAACATGGTAACTTGTGACTCATGGATGGATACGCAGCCTCTAGTAAGTTCCAGTAGTAAGCCAAAAGCTGTTTCTCAAAAGGAGAACCATTTCCACAGAGGACAGGGGGCTTTAGTCCCAAATCCTAAGGTTCGTCTTGTGATTCACTTATACCTGCTTGCCAAAGACTTCAAACAGCATCTTCATCTGCCACTGACACTTCAAGCACCGTTGGATTTACTGGATCCTTTGACCCAAATGGCAGAGCAACTTGCACAGTAGCCTGGGAACATGGCAGAAACTTCTCTTTTCTTACAAGGTGTTGTGCCTCTTCCTTTAATAACAACTTATCCTTCCCCTTGATACACTCCATACCACTGGACCCCTAGTGATTTCACTGAGGAAGAAAGCCCTGGAATTTTGGAGGATTTATTTCCCATCCTCTGAAGTGCAAATATCTCACCAATATGTGTACAGTAATTGCTACTTCCTGCATATGATCTTCAGTGTAATGGAACAGTGTGATTTTCTGTGGAAGGGAAAGGAGGTCTCCACAGACTAAATCATGACATAGGGCTGAAGAGTTGATATATCCTGTGGTGGGTTAATGAAGGTGAATCGCTGGCCTTGCCAGTTGAAAGTGAATTCCGTCTGGTAGTCTTTTTCAACAGGTATAGAGGCAAAAAGGATTTGCCAGATCAATAGCTACATAGCACGTTCTAGGGAATGTGTTGATTTGCTCAAGCAATGAAACCACATCTGGAATAGCAGTACAACTAGAATCACCACATAATCTGTGAAAATCCGTTGTCATTCCCAAGATCCCTCTGTCTTATACACATGCCAAATAGGCTGTTGAAAAGGAATGTAGTGGGTATCATAACCTCTGCAACTTTCAAGTCCTTAATGGTAGTGCTAATTTTTGCAATTCTTCCAAGAATGTGGTGTTGCTTTTGGTTTACATTTTTATAGGCAGAGAGCCTATACATTTTTATAGAGAGAGAGCACAAGCAGAGGAGAGAGGTGGAGGTCGAGAGAGAGAGAGACTCTTAAGCAGGCTCTGTACTCAGTGTAGAGCCTGACCCGGGGCTCGATCTCATGACCCTGGGATTATGACCTGAGCTGAAATCAAGAGTTGGATGCTCAACCGGCTGAGCCACCCAGGTGCTCCTCATTTAGCCTTTTCTACCATAACAACCTTTGCTCTATAGCTCAGGGGATCAACTGGGAATTCTGCTAGTTGCTGAGCATGTCTATTTTGATTACACACTCTGGAACTGGGGAAGTAACCACAGGATGTGTCCAGAGACCCACTGGGCCTAATGTGAGATGAACCTGAGCTAAAACCCCATTAATCACTTCCATAAGACCCTACGCTGTGCAGACACAATGATGTTTTGGGTTTCCATGAATCAGTGTCAAGTTAGAGCCATTGTCTCCTAGTCTCCCAAAGCCTGATTATTTCCTTTCCCCCAATGCGCAATCACCCTGGTAGATGGCCACAGGACCCTTTGGGGGAAGGGTAATATACATTTTTGGCAATGTAGCAAGGTCCTTCCTCAAGAGGATTTGGCCTAGAACACAACAGAGATCAAGATGAAGACTGATAAAATTTTATCAGCTGAATTTATTGAAAAGGACCCACTAAATAGATATTCTAGATACAGCATGTTACCTCGAGGGTTAGAAAAGCCTAACAGTTTATTAATAAATAATATACATTTTTGGCAACGTAGCAAGGTCGTTCAAGAGGACTTGGCCTCTCCTTCATTCAAAGAATTCTAAGTGTATAAACTGGCTCAAGTATAGGAAATGATGGAGGGGCTGTGACTTCCTGTTTCGGTGATGCAAGTTAGGACTTCTGTTCACTAGGCCTAGAACTCTTCTGTTTATACCAAGTATGAATTTAGTAGATTGTCCATTTCTTCTTTTCCCTAGGGACACTATGATCAAGAGGGCAATGTCATAGGTCTCTGCAAGTCAGACAATTCTGATTACTGCTTGGGTTCAGCTGTCCATTACAGTAACCACAGCCATCTAGTTTTTGGCAGCTAAGTGCCACCTCTTGGTTCCTGCTATCCTAGGATTCTATTATCCCCACTGCATTTAGGAATTCCAGTTTTATGGTGGTAGTTTCTATTGTAAGATTTACCGGATTACAGAGAACAATTGCAGAGCCCTTCAAAGATGGTGGGGCTCCCCTCATAGATTTACTTCTCACAGTCATGGTAAAGGGTAATGTCCCTTGGACCCTTCTGGGGTGGGTGAGCAAGTCTTACACGGTAAGTCCATTCTAATGTGTCAACTCCCTTACCTCCAAGCCTTTGGATACCTTACCCGATAGTATCCTAGGCAGTTCTGTCATTTCATTTAGTGTGGGTACTTTGGGGAGGATGGAAGTCAAGAGATCGATAGGGTGTTGCTCAGGTCCTTCTCATCGTGGGCCCAGTGGGTCCCTACACCCATCTTATGATTATTTTCCCAGATTCACATGCATAATAGAAAAAGACATACGCAGCAACCATTCAAACAAACTGTTAAGCTTTTGCTAACCCTTGGAAATAACATCTTGTATCTAGAATATCTGCTTAGTGGGCCCTTTTCAATAAATTCAGCCTGATAAAATTTTAAGTCTTCAGCTTGATCTCTGTTAGTTTCCTGGCTGCCACAGCAAACTACCACAAAATGAGGGCTTGAAACAACAGAAACTTATCCCCTGACAGTTCTGGAGGACAGATGTCTGAAATAAGTTGTCAGCAGGGCCACACTTCTTCGGAAGACTCTTTGGAATCCTCTGCATTTCTTTGCCTTTTCCTGCATTTCTTTGCGTATAGTTACAACACTTCAATCTCTGCGTCCAACTTCACATGTCCTTATTTCTTCTGTGACTATATTCGGCAACCTCTCCTCTTACATGGACACCAGTCACTGGATTTCTGGCCTACTCTAGTCTAGTAAGACCTTCCTCTTAACGGATTACATCCGCAAAGACCCTATTTCCAAGCAGGTCACACTGAGGTTCCAAGTGGACATGAATTTGGGGGGATACTATTCAGGGCACGATAATCCCACATCCTTAACAGCCATGGGAAATACAACCCCTCCCGATATATTCTTTTGTATGCTCTGAATTTTTTAAAGCATGCGGGCTTATTACTTTTTCAAAATGAAAGGAAAAAAAAACCCACCCCATAGTTTTTCACCTCAAAGTACAATTATTGTACCCCTATTTTTCCAGCTTATTGAAAAATAATAGACACACATCACTGCATCAATTTAAAGTGTGTAACACAATGGTTTGATTTACATACACCGTGAAATGACTACCGCAGTAGGTTAATTAACACTTACCATCTTATATAGATACAAGAAAAAAATTCTCCTAGGATCTACTTTTAACAGCTTTCCTATATATCCTACAGCAGCGTCAGACATAGTCATCATGTTATACATTACATCCCTGGCACTTACCTATCTTGTAACTGGAAGTTTGTGCCTTTTGACCGCTTTCCTCCAATATTCTTGGAGGACAAAATATTCTTCCCATCCAGTTTCTCCCTTTGATGCCCACTACTGTCTAGCCTCCCTACGCTGGACTCCCAGTTTTGCCCTTTTCCAATCTTTTCTCTAACTGCAAAATGATCTTTTAAAATAGTCTCCACCTTCCCATCTTTCCGGAGGCGCAAGCACCAGCTCCCTCTTTAGCCTAAGGAAGCTTTTTCCCATCTGGTCCCTAGCATTCTTCTTCCAGTTTCATTTTTCAGTAATAATCTCCTGCTACCTGTTTTGTCCCCGAATAGTTGCGGGTTTCTGAAGTGCCCATGGGTTCCCTTCCTCCGTACCCCGGCCCTGCACTCTGCTTTAGAAATACCCCTGTGCATTTCCCGACTGCTCATCTTTCGAGGCGACTCTATTTTCTCCCCAGAGATGAAACATTTCGCCTTCTTCTGATCTTTGAGGTCTGCTAATATTTTCCCTTTGCTCGTATGCCCTTACATCAGATTTCACTTTAATTTTTTTTTTAACGTTTATTCATTTTTGAGAGACAAAGCATGAGCGGGGAAGGGGCAGAGAGAGGGAGACACAGAATCTGAAACAGATTAAATTTCACTTTAGACAATACGGCCCATGAACACACACTGCCGAGCTTGCTCAACTCGGGTAGAACCAGTTCAGCCTCCCGCCCTCGCAGAGACGAGGGACCGTAACTCCCAGCCCCGGAGCAACAAGCCTGACCCCACGCCCAAGACCAAAGCTCTCCGGGCTCGGGGGCGGGTCGTGACGGAGCTGTCACTCGGGGAAGGCCAGGCGAGCCGCACATCACTCAGTCTGCCCACATCCTTCGTTTTATGGTCAAGGAAACCCCGCCCGGCTCGGAAGTCCAGAATGACACTGCAAGGCGCCCAAACGCATTAGCATTCTTCACACCCCAGGCTGGCCTTCCTCGTCCTCGCGTTCCTCCGCTGGTTCAGTGTTCTTCCCCTCCTTTCACGCCCCGGAAGGGCCGCAACATCCACGGCAAAACTGACGCGCGGGGATCCCCAGCTTGGACCAGCTGTGTGGAGCATGCGCAGTGTCCACCCCATGCAGGTCTTCCACTCGACCGCGGCTCAGCCCGCGCAGCCGCAAGCTCAGGCGCCTCGTCTAAGGGCTCCCCGCCCACCCAGTCCTAGCGGGCCACGCCCCCTCATCGCGGGTCAGAGGGCTCGGGGCCGGCGGCGGTGACGCGTGCGGAAGCATTCTGCGCAGCCTCGGAAGCCGGCGGGCGGTACAGCGGCGGCGGCGGCCACGGCCGGGCGCCCCGACGGGAGGGGCCCCGGATCGTTGGGAGGCGGCCGAACCCCGGCGTCGCCGCCGCCGGCGGCGGCCCGATGAATCGGGGCACCATGCCCCAGCCCGGATCGTGGCCGGGCGCGAGCTGTGCTGAGAAGCCGGCGCGGGAGGCGGGGGCCGCGTCCCCGGGCCCCGCGAGAGCCGCGGCGCGGGAGGGCGGGAAGGCGGCGGCCGGCGGGCAGCCGCTGACCGCGGTGCGGTGCCCAGCCGAGCAGTGAGTCGCGGGGCGCAGCGGGGGCGGGCGGGGGCTCTGGGTCGGTCCCCTCGGGAAGGCCGGGCGTGGGGTGGGCTGGGGAGTAGCCGGCTAAGAGCCCTTCGCAGCCTGTATTCGGGGTAAGGTCGTCGGCGACGGAGAGGAATTCGAAGACACTTGCATCCAGTGTCCGTACAGATAGTTTCCCCGCAGGGTCCGGCTCACAGTCCTGGTCACCCAGTGCCCTCTGTTTTTACATCTGCGTTGCTCCAAAGTTAAAACAGAGCTCCGGGAACTTGGGAAACAAACCGGAAAAGCGTATTGTTATAACTAACTCCCAGTGAATCTTTCCTCCGACCTAGTTGGGGAAGGAAGTAAGGTTGCTTCTATCACGGCCAAAAGAAAACTGAACCATGCGACAAGTTTGTTCTTGGAAGGCAAGTTGCCGCTTGATGAACGCCCCACCTGTTGAATAGACTTTGGACCGAGTCTGACCCAATTCTCTTTTGCCCGTTAGGAGCTTAACAAGCTCTCCTCCTCCCCACCCCCACCCCCACCCCCACCCCCGTTACTTTTAAGCACGAAAGATAGTGCTGGTTAGAGCAGTTTTTTAGCGAACTGTAAAGAAGGCAGCTTAAGTTGGAAGAGTTTATAGTTTTAGCAAGGGTCTGGGGGGAAGGTGGAAGCGAAGTGTAAACTTGAAGGCTGCAACTTTTTCTACACTTTCAGGTTCTAGGCACATATAAATGTCTTTGAATTTCAGAATTGATGAAAGCACTCAGATAACTATTTTGACAGCTTAATTGGCTGGCAAGTTGAATTGTAAGGTGTGTTCAAATTAGATTTTTTTTTTGGCATTTCCTAAAAAGGGGTGTTTGGCAGGCCTGGTATACAGCTAGTGTATTATAGTAACTCTCCTGTGCCTGGTTCTTTATCATGGGCGTTGACATTCTCATTTATTGAGCATCTAAACCCTCTGGGATGGTAGTATCCACACTTAATGTGTTAATGGCTATCTGGAAAGCTTTGCAATAGGCAGTCGCAAACTCCCCCACCCCAGGAGCTCTGCAGGTAACCTAAGCGAGTGAGGCTGGCCAGGTGTGGGCCATTGGTTCCTGGATAGCTGTGTCCATTGTTGTTGGGGTCAGAGTCCACTAGGTTCTATCCTCTGCTTGCTGGGTTTTCTGTATTTAAAGAATCCCAATACCCTGACTTCTTAATGGAATACCTTGATTTTTAAAATTGAAACCGCTCTACAGACCCACGTGTGAGCTGATGTGCTCTCTGGCTGCAGGTTTGCTCTCTGGGTTGGAGAACTACTGCAGACTTCCCAGAGGGTAAAGTAGGCTGGGGGAGGTGGGGGTGCCTTCTGCTTCTGCCCCTTCACAGCTCATGCTGGTTTCTAACTGCTCCTCCCTTGCTTTTGCCCTGGTGGTCTGAGCCGTGACTCCCTGGTTAGAGACCCTGCCCCCAGAAGCTGCACCTTAGCCTTGGCCCCAGCATTCTCATGCCCCCGTGAGATGCAGGAACTTTGGAGCCAGAATCATGTTCCTGAAAGTATGCATAATTATTTGGCAAGTTTCCTGAGTCAGAACCTGGGGAAATAGGTCATGGTGAGGAGCACTCTTTCCCAAAAGGTTTTGAGGCACACCTCTTACTGCTGTCAGAATTACAGACTTGGTCTGAAAGAAATCTGGAAAAAAACCAAAAACAAAAAAACAGCCTAGGTTTGCCATTTTACACGTTAGGAAACAGGTGCAGATTCCAGAGGTGCAGCTCGGCCAGGGAGACGGAAGAGGTTTGAGGGCCAGGTTCCCTGATGCCTCAGTGGGAACCTCCCCCCCATCTCTTTCTGGCTTTCTCAGCAAAACCAGGCAGAGGAACATGATTTATAATGACCTCTCCTAGCTTGTTTGAGAGCTGTGGTTGTCATCCTCTGGGCAGGCCTTAAGGATGGCTCACAAGATGACTTAGGGTCTGACTTGAAGAAGTCTTAGATCAGACCAGATTTGGTTGACTTTTCTTGAAGCTTCCTCACTGTTCCTATGAGCAGGTTGGCCGTGCTTTATCCCCTGCTCACCCTACCCCTCCATTTCAAGACTTAGGCTGTATCTACTTCTTGCCCTTAGCTAAGGTAATCTTGAGGACCAAGATGGTCTTGGGACATGGTTGGTGGCCAGGCTAGACATGCTTAGGGAATTCAGAAGCAAGACTACTTCGAGGCCCTTCTTTGTCCGCCTGATGGTGGGACATGGTTTGAATTTAGGACTGTGTGTGGTGGAGAGCGTGTCTGTGAGCCCCTCTGAAATTGAAGGTGAAATTTTACATGTATTTTCTGGGCTGAGCTTCTGATGAAAGCTGTGGATTTTCAGAAGGGCTGTGAACAACAAGTTGTTAAACCATTGTTCTTGGGTATTGCTATGTGTTTTCCCACCTGCCTCCTTACCTCCTGCGGGGTATGTTTGATAGGGTAACAGCTACTCCCTCCTGCCCCTTCTCCCACCTGGATGTAAAGCTTGTTTCCAGCCTCATTGTTGAGGATGTCTGGGTTGTCCCCAGATACCTCTGGAGTAGCATGAGCCAGTCATGGAAAGTCCACTCGCAGAAGGGAGGTGGAATTTTGGCTTGGGTGCCGGTACTTTCCTGCATTTGATGTGTTGTTCACCCATCTCTACAGCCGCTAAGTGGTGGAGAGAGGCTGGGTTGAGTGCTCTTTGCTTTTCCTGTGCCTTTGTGGGAAGGTACATTGCTGTCCCACGGTTGACACCGTCTCACCAACACTGCCTGGGCCATTGGCGTTCTAGGATAGGCCAAGTTAAGCATGAACGGCAGCGTTCAAGTCCAGAGAGCCGAACAAAGTCATACTCAGTTTAGCCTTTTTAGGCAACAGAGGGGAACTTAATGCAAGTGTTCATAATGGTGAGTGGTTAACATGCTGTCTTAGCTTTGCATAGAAGTTAGAATTGAGTTTTTTCATATAACCCGTTTACTTGTATCAGAAATTGAAAAACTGGCTTTGCAGAAATGTCTTGCTTCACTGACTGATGTATTTTTAGTTTATAGCTTTTGTTCTTGGCAATAGTATAATTTTGTCTGTTTGTAGTAAGCCTTTTTAAATTAAGTTTTCAAAAATTTATTGTTAATTCAGGTCTTTAAACAGAGCAAGAGAGATTATGATTTAGTCTGCAAAGGCATGTAACTTAATCATGTATATTGCCTTAATATTAAGAATAAAATATTTCATCTCTAGCTTAGGAGAAAACGGGGGCTTGAAAATATACACTTTAAAATAACATTATGGTGCTAAACTAAGAATTTCTAGGAATTTTCTAAGTAGAACTTACTAGGATTTTGGTTTTGAAATTTAACTGAGTTGTGTAATTGAGCATGATTCACGAATGCCATGGTCCCCCCAAAATCAAGTCACATTTAAGACTTTGTCTTAGTTTTCTAGCTATCGGTATATTTTCTAGAAGGAAGGCTTTTGTGGTGGTGATCATTTGAGTCGTTGGGCTTTGGTGGCCTCTTTAGTGCCAAATGGTAGACACTCCCCATTCCTACTCCAACTTGACTCATAAACACAAAAAATTACCAAATTTCTGAAACTGACCAGCATTGACAATTTTATCTTACAACGTAATATCCTTTTTCTTTTCATTATTTCACTATCCTCCCTTCTCATAACAAAAATTCAAGCTTCTAGCTATTTAAATATAATTAATATACAACAAAAACATAAATAATAAATAATACACTTATAAATAGTACGTATTTATAATAAATTGGTAAATGTTTCATTTGCCATTATTTTCAGCTTTAATATATTGAGTGAACTAATTTCTTAAAATTTTTATTTTTCTTGCTGTCACATCTCTCTCTCTTTCCAGTTGATTGTCCTTATGTTGGGGGACTATTTCATTTTGGCTGTTAAATATCTTCTTCTCTGACCATACTAATGGAACTTACTGCTTAAACTTAAAATTTATTCTGTCTCCAAGGAATTAAAGGCCATATTACAATTTCCTTGGTGGCTTTGTGAAGTTAGCAAATGTCCTTGAATGCTTGTCCTTGGGGGCTAGGGACGTTAGCAAACGTTTGTGCACAGGATCTGAATGAAATCTGATTGTGGCTAAAGTAATTTGAATGTGCTCTGGCCTCCCATTCGTCAGTTTCTGCTTTGCTGCTTTTGTGTATCTTGAATCACTGCTTTTTATTTCCAATAATCTTTCCTTCTACTCTGTCTTCCCTTTGCATTTTGTTCTCATGTTGACTTCTCCTTGTTCCTTTCCTATTGGCCTTGGTGCCAATTTGTACGTGTGGCTGTCCTGAGAGATGCTCCTTTAGGGAACTTCCTCTGGGCACTGGTGTCCTGATTGCACTTTGGTTATTTTGCAGGTTAAAAAGGAAGAGGACAAAAGTATACCCAAATGTGCCTGCGGCGTAGCCACAGAATTCGCCCGAAGTACAGTTTTTTTTTAACAACACATAGGTTGATAGTGTGTTAGAACTTAAGTCCTCGAGGAGGAACCATGTAGATCATGCGGATCTAGTCTACTCCTCTCGCTTTGAAGATGAGAAAACGGAGGCCAAGATTAGGGAAGTGGCTTGCCTGAAGACATGCTTCTGATGATGATCAAGAAAGTGGTTCACTTAAATGCTTGTCTTACAGGATCAAGTTCTCTCCTGTTCGATAAAGCTAGCAAGGAGGCCAGAAGTTACCACAAAATTATTGAAAGAAGAACTAACATATTTAGTCACTTTTTATTTTAGGCGTTTGATGTCTGGTCCCCGCGAATCTGGTTTCTGTTTGCTTTTACCTCTGGCGTGGGCTCCCTGGGTGACACCATACCTTTTACTTGGAATCTCACGGGGGTCAGAGCACATGGAAAGTACCTTTTCCTAATATGTCCCCTCAGCCCCACGGTGTTTTAAAAAATAGGCACGCACACACACCATCGCCTTTATTTAGAAAGAAAAAAAGGAACAGGAAATGACCATCGGGCAAACCGTTTATTAATACTCTGCACCAGTGCCGTAGTATGAGAAGGAGAATAGCTAACTTTTTAGAGCGCTCGTGTTTTATATGTGTCTTTTTACAACAGTCTTTTGAGGAGAGTACTGTCTGTTGTTCACAGGTAGTTAAATCTAGGTGCTGAGAGTTACAGCTAGTTTAGTTCCACGGTCCCACACACAGGGCTGTAAGGTGCCAAGGAGCGGCTAAACCCTGACATGACTTCCGGGCCCCCACGCTAGCCACGGCGCTCTGCGGCGGGGCCGCCCGTGCTGTGTGTGTCCTGATGTGCTAAGCAGTGAGCCGTGCAAGCAGAGGGAGCGGATGGAGCCAGTCACAGGTGTAAAAGCAGAGGCTGGTGTTGGTCCGGTGTTTGGACTGAAGCGTGGCTGTGCGGAGAGGAATCGTGGCCTGCAGGCTACAGTGGCGGGTTAGGCCCACGTGTAGACCTGCCTGCTTATTGGGAGCCATCGTAGGGTTTCAGTGACGTGGGAGAAGGTGGGTTTGTTAGATTCCCCACTTCGGTCTGCTTCTCTCAGTACCCCTTCTGTCTCTTGCTCCCGCTCACCTCTTCCTTCCTCTTTCCCCTGCCGTGCTGGGCCATGTGCTGGGAGCTGGGGTGCCGCGGTCACCGGGGATGGGAGTTTCTCGGGTCGGTCGCTTAATTCCTTATTTGTCATTAACCTTATTAACCCCTTCCTGTGATTCATTGGCACCTGGAGCCTCTGTCTGGCGTGAGGACTGGGGCTGTGCTGTCATGGGGAGGGACTGCAGGGAATTAGGGGTCTGATTTCACCCTACGTGTACACCAGCCAGTACTTGGCTCTGGTCCCTGAGCCTTTCCGGGATTCTGCGGGTTTACTGGTCGTACCGTCCACCGGCGTGGAGACTGTCCTGTCCTCTTGTCACTTACTCTTGGTCCACCTTGGGACTGTGGGGGCTTTCACGTGTCTTGTGGTTTGAGCCAAGATAGAGCTGGTATTTCTGTTTCTCATCATTGTCAGGTTGTGGTTTATCTCGCGGGGCAAAGGAGACACCCTTTTTCAATCCTCATCCAGCACCCGTGGGGTTCTCTTCCTTCTCTAGTACATAGTAGGTTCTCGTTCAGTCACTAGATCAGACTGGAGACTCTTCAGGAACCTGTCATGTAAGTCCCGAGTCAGTCAGATTGGCAGCAGTTCAAGTTCGTGGGCCAGTAGGGATCCGCGCCACAGGACGTGGGTGGCAGCGTGAGCGTGGGGGTCAGGGAGCAGGAGGAGCCTTGGGAGGGCTTTTAGCGTTGAGGACGTGTAATAACTGATGTTTTCCTGTCCTTGTTTTTAAAGTAGTGTTTGTAAAATTTGCTTGTGACATAAGAAACTGTGGAGTGATAGCAACATGTGCAACCAGGATTTGAGAGCCATACTTTCTCAGTCATCATCACGTTAACAGGAAAAAGTTAAACTTTTCGTGTCTTACAGATTTTTTAAGCAAGCGCATACTGTAATAAGAGGGAAAATGCCAGTGCAACAAATTTTTGAAATGTCTAATTTGGTGTGATTTCAGTGAGGAGGACATGTATCGTGACGCGGCTGAAATAGAAAAGGAGAAAGAATTACTTATACATGAAAGAGGGTTATCAGGTATGTTTGGAATTGTTTTATTCATAGACTTCTTACTATTTATAGTAGAAAATGCAGTTAAATCGCTGTATCCGTTTCCATAAAATACTGAGACCTGCTTCCTAGGAAACATTCTTCTGCGTATGGCCTTAGCTGCGTCTCGTTATCCATTTTGCTGAGGTATGTTTGGGGAGTACCGGTTCCTGAGGTTTTAAAAATTTCATGCCAATGTTCTCCCTGCGTTCTCAACATTCGTATCAGTTTCGCAGCGTGCGGATCTGCTTAATCTCGTGACGCCACCTCCCTCAGTTCATGATTTCCCTCATATTCTTAGAGGGAGAGTTTGGATTTGAAATGCACGTTTCCTTTCCAGCGGAAGGACTTCTTGAGAAGCTGGCTCCATGCGTCTTGGCACGCAGGTGGCCACGTGGATGCCACTGGCTTGTGAGAAAGAGCGATCACGGGATCAGTAGCCCGAATCCTCTGATTGTTTCATGGCTTTTTGTCCGTGTTTCTGCTCAGTTATGCCTGCTCTTCTCACCGCGCCCAGAACCCACGGGCCCGTTGCCGCTAGGGTGAGGCCTTACCCCCGGCCTCCTCCCCTGGGCGCATGGCCGGCAGGGCCTTCCCTGGCTGGTCCCCGCTGGGGCCGAGTGGGGGTGCTCCACTCGGGGGATGCTCCATAAACGATCCACCAGCGCCACCGTCTCTCTCATGACCTGTGTCATGCGAGTGTGCTGCCGGTCGGTTTTGAGAACTAACTGCTGTGTACTTTATGGTTAACACAAATAATTGTCATGCGCGTGATTAGGAACAAATGATACAAAGCGGGGTTTTTGATCATGTTCAAGGCTTCCTTGAGTTGTCCTCACAAGGAGTTGGTGGACCTCTTTACCGTGCTAGCCCTCGAAGACGTTCTCTGTAGGCGTCCAGTCAGGGGCGTTCCTTGGCCACACTGCTCCGTCCTCCGTGAAGTTTCCGCAGGTGCTCTGTTTCTGCTGCTGCCGCTGCACACGATTCACTTTGGACGCAGAGGCCTTCCTGGTTACTCGTATTCCTGGGGAGCAAGCGGTTCCTTCGTCATTGGGTGTCCCTGCTGCATTTGCGGGGCCCGCTGGCTTGCTTTGCGGCGGTTCGACTCTGCCCGCCAGCGTCGCCCTCCACATGCTGCGGGTGTTTTAGCTTTTCAGTGAGCTGTGTCATTTCCAGCTTTAGTCCGAGGCCGGAGTGGATCCCTTTACACTCCTTCCTGCATCTCAGTCCTTCTGGGTTCGTTGCCCTTCCTGAAAGAAGATCCTTGGGAAGTGCCTCTTGAAGGGTCTGTTGGTGGGATGCTCTGTTTGCTGGAAAACTTCTCTATTTCACTTTGTTGTTGAATAACTCCAGACGGGCAGGTGTTTTCTGTGACCTTTTTGAGGACTATCCCGTTGTCTTGTCGTTTCTGGGGGAGTGGCAGTACTGCGCTCACACCAACCCTTGGTAGATAATGTGTCGTGTTTTTCTGCAGTTTCTTTCTGATGTCTGTGAAGGGTGGACTTTTAAAAACGCGCTGCTTGAGGTTTTCTTCCTTTTGAATCCCTAGATGCCTAGTTTGCATCAGTTTGGGAGAATTCTCAGCCATTATCTTCTTGAATATTGTCTTCTTCTCATTCTCTCTGCTCACTCCTTCCAGAACTCTAAGTAGATGTGTGCTGGCCTCCTTCAGTCATCCAAGCTCTTCATGACGTGCCCTTTCGTAGATTTTTTTCTTGTAGCCCCTGTTCCATCCTGTACTATTTCTTCGGATCTCTTTTCTTTTCTTTCTTTTTTGGAAAAGTTCTGGGGGCGCCTGGCTGGCCCAGTCAGTAGAGCGTGCAACTGTTGATCTTGTGGATGTAAGTTCAAGCCCCACATTGGGTGTAGAGATTTAAAAATAAAATGTTTCTGGGGCGCCTGGGTGGCGCAGTCGGTTAAGCGTCCGACTTCAGCCAGGTCACGATCTCGCGGTCCGTGAGTTCGAGCCCCGCGTCAGGCTCTGGGCTGATGGCTCGGAGCATGGAGCCTGTTTCCGATTCTGTGTCTCGCTCTCTCTCTGCCCCTCCCCCGTTCATGCTCTGTCTCTCTCTGTCCCAAAAATAAATAAACGTTGAAAAAAAAAATTTTAAAATAAAATGTTTCTTTTTTTAAAAAGTTCTGTCTTCCCTTCAGGTTTGCCTGGTCTCTTTTTGATAGTTTTTTGCCCTTTGCTCATGTTTCTTACTCCTTTTATTTCTTTAAGCATTTAAAACGTAGTCTTCTGGATCTGAACAATTCATTCCCTGAAAATCTTAGCAGGTCTAATTACGCCCTGTGCTAGTTTTGCTTGTTTCTTGTTTCTTCGAAGTTTGAATTGCAAGCTCAGATTTTGCATTTCTCTATAGGGCTCGTGCGCCCTGTCTCGAGTGTGAGAGAGTTTGGCCTTGTTCCCGCTAGGCACCCGGGGTGCCACCAACCTTGGGCCACATTATGTTAATTTCTAAACTTGAATTTCCAGGGTCTTGGGGCTAATCTGAATTCCCGCCCTGTCCCTGTATGAGAGCCAGCCTGTGATTATGAATTCTCTGGGAGACTTCCTCTTTCCCAAGCCAGAGCCCGGACGAATGCAGAAAGTTTTCTTTTACTCTCTCTTTATTAGTGAAAACACCTTTCATTAACAAAAGGGCCCAGGGGCTGGCAAACTATGGCTTCCTGGCCAAATCTGATGTGCCACCTAGTTTGATAAAGTTTTATTGGAATTTCTTAGTCTACATATTATGTGTGATGGCTTTCACACATGGTAAAGTTGAGTAATTGTGTCAGAAACCTTACGGCTCTCAGAGCCTACGTTATTTATTTTCTAGCCCGTTACAGAAAAAGTGTGATTCTTGCCCTAGCCTGCCCTTTGACTGAGAGTCCCAGCTTTCTGAAGTTCAGTTTTAAGTGCCCATCTTTCCAGGTTCTGACTCCTTGTCTTTGTTACCGTATGGGGGTTAGGACCAGACCTCTTGGTTATTTGAGCTCCTGGTTATCACCTAGTTTTCAGTTTCTCCTTTGGATTTTTTTTTTTTTTTTTTTGCCATTTGAAATGTTCTTTCTTGGGGCTCCTGGGTGGCTCATTTGGTTAAGCGTCTTAGACTTCGGCTTAGGTCACGATCACACGGTTTGGGAGTTCAAGCCCCAAGCTTGAACTGTGTGCTGTCAGCATGGAACCTGCTTTGGATCCTCCGTCCGTCTCTGCCTCTTCTCTGCTGGTGCGTGTTCTCTCTCAGAAATGAACAAACGCTTAAAAAACAACGTTCGTTCTTGGAAATAGTAACGGAGTCTGTAGTTTGCAGTTAAAGAAAGAAAGAAAGAAAGAGAGCTGCTTGAGGTCAGGCACTGCCTGTCCTGTGCCTCTAGCTCCTGTCCTAGAGGAGGGCGTGCGGAGGTTGTTGGAGCCTTCCTCCCAAGAACAGCTGCAGGACGGGACTTAGAGTGTCATTTTGATGCTAGTAGCCGTGTGGGTCCTCCCTTTTCCAACCCTCATTACCTCCTGCAGGCCTCTCGTTCAGCACAGGGTTGTGGCCTGTGACTTGTCCTCTCGATCTCGTGAGGTCTCCTCCTCCTCCTCTTGGTTTTGGGCCAGTGACCAGGCCCACCCTGCCCGGGGCCCAGGGCTTTCGCTGGTGTGGGCAGGAATGAGGAACACGGGCTGGGAGAGCAGGAAGGCTGGACTTTGTTCCCACGATGTCCTTCCTGAGCTGGACGTGTGCTGTCCGGACAGGCTCACAACACTGCCTGGTGGAAAATCGTGGCCCAGTCAGTGTCCTCAACTCTGGATGTTTGCAGTTCCTTGTGCGTTGTGGGGAGGTGAGTGAGAAGGCAGATACGAGGAGCTCTTCCCTCCACTGCGTAGACACTCAAAAAATGGTTTTTGAAGTTAAGCACCGATGGGTCTGCATTTGAGGATTGGCTGTGCAGCATCGAGAACTGTGGTGTCTGTGTGTTATGCTTCAAGGTGTGTTTACGTTTAAGCGGGTCCTGACTTAGGCCCCAGAGAATTGTATGTATGTTATCTGCAGAAAGGACTTTGTGTTCCTTACTCATGCCTCTACCCATCACACCCTGGATTGTGAATGCCTGTGGTCTTTTCTTCTTCCGTCTACAGACCCATTCGGGACAGAGTCCGGGTCTTAACGGCCTTCGTGACCCCGGTTTCCAGCTCAGTGCTTGGCACATGTCAGACATTCAGTAAATGTTTGTTGAATTGGGCTGAGTGTGTTTTTAATTTACTCCTTCCTCAGGAGTAAATACCTTGTAAGGTACTTCTGTGTTTGTATCCTAATTTCCTCGCTGACGTTTACTTCTTCAATAATTTAAAAAGGAGATCGAGATGCGCCTGAGAATTTCCTTCACTTTCTTCCTAAAACACACACACCCATGCGTGTGCATACATGTATACACAAATCAAACCCATACCTTATATTTTAAATAAGGCAAATCTAAAAGCCATTTTTTATTATATAATTTGCCTGATTGCAAGTCGTATTTTTAACGTATCGTTCGAGTCAAATGAGGTCCGTGGTTCAGCTAACATTGAGAGCTCCGTTAGCTTCTGGCTTATTGTCAGCAGCTTTACAGCCTTTTGGGATCAGGCAGAGTATAAATAAATAAAGACAGATACAGTTTTTGTTAAAATAGCTGTTATCTCTTTGTATAATGGATATAAAAACTAATTAAAAACCAGTAGATGTATTTTTTCACGGCTGAGACGTGCACATTTAATTTGATTAGAACAGTATTCTAGGACACCCTGTGGCAGTGCAATGCCAGGTGCTAAGATCACAGCTGAGACACAAAATAAGCCCTTGCCGTCGAGGAATTATGCCTTGTTGTGTCTGTGGGTGCGGGTATGTGTGGGGGTTTAGGGGAGGAATGCAGAAAAAGAAATACGTCAGGGGGTAATCAGTGCCAAGAAGAAGAACAAAACAGCGGAAGGGGAATAGAGTGAAGGTGTGCGGGGGGCGTTGGGACCTAGGGGTGTTAGGTGACATTTGAGCAGAGACCGGTAGGTAGGGAGTGACGGAGGCCCACAGGTGTGTCGGAGAAGTGCAGGCGAGGCCGCAGGTGGGGTGGGAGCAGGGGCCAGAGACGCCGCGGTGGGGCGGGGGTGGGACCTAAGGGCCTTGGTAGGAAGTAAGGACATCCATTCCACTCAGGGGGTTCTGGAGCTCTCAGAACCCGGGGATGATGGCTGTTGTCTGACTCAAGTTTGAAGTGTCTGGCTGCTGTGTGGAGAGTGAGGTATGGTGACGAGGGAGGCCCACTGGAACACCTCCAGGTTATCCGGGAGTGAGGTGATGATGGGAGGTTGGGGGGATTCTGGGTCTTTTTGGAATGAAGTGAGAGAAGAAGTAACCTCTGAGTAAAGCCGTCTGTTGTTTTGCTTGTGCTTTGTTTCATTACCCACCCCTGTTTTTGATTCTTCAACAGAAGCCAGATTAAGTGTAGCTCCTGAAATGGACATCATGGACTACTGCAAAAAAGAATGGAGGGGAAATACACAAAAAGCCACATGTATGAAAAAGGTACAGTGCCTACATGCACACAGTTCAGGCCTTTCAAATAGTCTGTCATAAGTAATTACGTAGTATGTCGTTTTATATTTTTAGACATAGTTACAACAACTGCTATTAGACGTTGTAAATATCGCTATTCTAATTTTAGAGATGAGGAAACGGACTCCAAAGGTAAGGGACTTGTTTTGAATCATAGTATTAATACAGAGTCAGTATCAGTTATTCAGTAACTTAGTTTCTTGGAAAAGCATATCTGTTAGATGTAGATTTGTGCTGCTCAGAGTAGGGTCAGTCCTTGGGTGTCCTCTTGGGGTCATTTGGTCATTCGGGGCCAGGTCCTTCTGGCTTGTTGTGGTAAAAGCCGTAGGGAGGGGCCAGCAGATGCCATGCCTCCTGCTGTCCCCACCTGGGTTTGGTTTCATGCCTTCCTGTCTGAGGGGCTTGGGCTCTCCTGCACTCCTTATGCAAAGGGATCTGGAACTGCTCCCTTTATTTAGGGTGTCCCTGGAGCTGCCCCTCCTTGTCCCTTTGCATAGATTGATACCCCCTAGGTAGTGTCTGAGGCTGTGAGACATTGGGGATGCCCATGACGTGGTCCTGCTGTGACTGGCTGGGTTATTGTTCAGTTGGACCCTTGGCCCGCCGCAGTGCGTACTGGCCGACCACAGCACCCTGTTGGTTCTCCCCTCAAATGGACCCTGAGTCCAGTATTCCTTAGTGTGTTGAACGATGTGGAATTGCTACTCTGACCGTTTCTGAGCTACTTAAAGCAGTTTCAACCTAAAACTTCCATCCCTTCTTATAACCTCTGGGTTTATCCTTTGGTCATTTTTCTCTTGGGATTATTTACATTATGACTTTGAATGTACTTTTGTACTAGAGATACTGACGTGTCATATTTGATAGGAGTGTCTATTTTTGTTGTTTAGATCTGTGTTATTTAGGGTTTAAAATTTAAAAATATTTGTATACATCTGTTCTTTTCTTTACATCTTGTTTTCATTTATTTTTTTATTTTAGAGAGTGCTAGTGGGGGAGAGGGGCAGAGGGAGAGAGAGAGAGAGTCTTAACGAGGCTCCATGCTCACTGTGGAGCCCGACACTGTGCCCGATGCCTTGACCTTGGGATCATGACCTGAGCCGAAACCAAGAGTCAGACGTTCAACCGACTGAGCCACCCAGGCACCCCCGAGCTTGTTTGTATAGAAACGAGTGTGCCTCTTCTACACGCACCTCAGCTGCTCATGCTTGCCCTGCAATGGGCTGACCTTACTCAGAATGTAGCTGCTACTTTTAAAGCTCTGAGAGCCAAATTTAGCTCTGCGCCCTGCGAGTCTGAACTGTAGACTCCTCACGTCTCAGGCACTTGGTGGAGAGCTCACTCATGAAATATCTGGGACCATGAACATTTAAATTTGTGAGGCCATCTGCCAAATACGTGTATTGTCCGCTTAGAGGTTTTCCAAACAGCCCCATATCAAACTAGACAACCAGGAGGCTGGATACCTAACATATGTCTTCTCATCTTCCCCAGAAATGCTTTCCTTGACTTGCAATTTTATTTCATGACCTCAGACTCTTTAAAGGATCTGTTCTAACAATTGGCACCTCTGGGTCCATAACTGAACGTATCTATTAAGGAATATCCACATATTCCGTATTTTGCAACTCATGCTAAAATCGTTTCTTTGTGATTTTAGTTCTAGAGAAAGATTTGACCATGTACTTGGACTCTTTCAGTGACCAAATAACCAAAGGCACATCAGTTAGAAAAGTGTCACTCTGGGACCCGGGGCAGTAATTAGAGCATCTCAGGGGCCTGGTAACAGTTGGGTGTCTCGGTTCTTTTTTTTTGCCCTTATTTATCTTACGGTTTATTTTTGTTTTGGGTATTCTTTTGGAAGTAAGTGTGTATAAATCCAAATTTAGTTTTAGAAGTTTGAGTCACCTCTGAAATAGCACGAGTAATTGGTGCATTTGGAAAGATGCAGTTACCGCTGAGTTAGCCATCGCGAGTATTCCCGGGATAGCTGGGAGTCCACCGAAGGGAAGAGGTGCTCGGTGGGCCCTTACTGTGTTGCAGTGATTGGACCACTAAATGAAAACGCAACTCTCAAAATTTTATTGTTGGAAAGAAATCATTTCACACCCACTTAGAACATCATCCTGTGACTTGCCCCTTGAAAACTAATAACGAGGGTCCCGTACTTGGGCACAGTCTGCATGGTGTCCACCCCACGTTAAGGGCGATGCTCCTTTTGTGTAAGCGCAGGGGAGGAAGCAGAGCTTCAGGTGACAACAGTCAAGGACGAGTGAGATGGGCAGCAGGGCCCACAGGACAAGGCCAGAGAAGTGCAGGAGGCAGCAAAGTGGATCCTGACACTCGAGCCTCAGGAGCAGCTTGGCCCGGTGCCTGTGGACCATTTTATGGGGGCTGCTTTTGGAGTAGGCTTTAAAATGGTCCATTTGGACGGCTGTGTTTGAGTGACTGAACACGTATGTCACTCATCATTTTCATTTCCTCGTTTCACTTCCAGACTGAATAAGAATGACACTTGAATCCACTTTTTAAAGAGTCTAATGGAATTATCCAGATATCTTCTAGCATGTGGACTTTTTTTAAGTATACCATGGAAGCTTGGGATTATTATTATTATTTTTTATTTATTTATTTTTTTTGAGAGAGAGCATGCATGTGTGCGAGGGGGACAGAGGGAGAGTGAGAGAGAGAATCTTAAGCAGGCGCCACGCCCAGCACAGAGCCTGACACGGGGCTCGGTCTCACAACGCAAGATCATGACCCGAGCCGAAAGCGAGTCGCACACTTAACCGACAGAGCCACCCAGACGCCCCAAGGGATTTTTTTACTTTTTTAAAATATGGAGGTGGAAACTTAGTACGTTTCTCTCTATATTTCTCTATAGGAAATATATCTCTCTATAGGAAATCTAGGAATATATCTCTATATTTCCTATCTCTTCTTTAGAGCTAGGGTCCCTTTCAACACAGCTTAAACCCCTCAGAAGTTGGTTATCAATAAGTAAGTGTCAACAACAGTTGTGTAGAAAAGGGACGTCTAACTCCAGCTCCAGGGGCTGGAAGTGTTTTCATAATATCTGCTATATTATTTATATGTTCTCGTGTGTTGGATCTGTTACATATGCTGATGTTTTGTACAGTACTAGCATCTGTTAATTTCTTCAGATTAATAAAAACCGGAATGGGAAAAGTTCGAGGAGGCCTCCGCCAGCCTGTTCTCGTTCTTCCAGCGATGGGGCGGGGGTGGGGGGCACGTTTTTTCCCACAGGAATAAAACTTTCCCTACCCTCCAAAGTCAATAATGCCCACTTTGAATTCTTTGATGCTTCCACCCAGGGCTACGAGGAGGTGTCGCAGAAGTTCACCTCTATACGGCGAGTCCGTGGAGACAATTACTGTGCGCTGAGGGCCACGCTCTTCCAGGCGATGAGCCAGCCGGCAGCGCTGCCGTCCTGGCTGCAGGACCCGGAGCTCACGCTGGTACGCTGCTGCTGCAGGTTTGAGTCCGCAATGTTTCCATCGTTTTCGTGAGAAAGAGCTCGCGCCTCCGCCTGGGCTCCTTGCCGGTGCTGTCCGCGGCGTGACGTCGGCGTGTGGGTTTCTCCGTTCTTGTGTGGCCGGGATGATTTTGCATGCTAGAAGGACCAAGAACCGTTGCTGTTTCCCAGGAGAGAAGAGCCATCACGTTTATTTGAACAATCCAAGTAAAGAACAAAGGATTAATTGAGAATTGAGAATGAATTAAGAGAGCTGGTGTTTATAGTTTGTAAAAACTACGTACGGGCAGTTTGACTCGATGTTGGTGTCGGTAGGAGGCGGGCTGTATGTGGCACCATCTGAGAACCCGCTGGGGTTTTAGAAGGCAGGTTTCTGTGGTTCTAGCTTCAGTGCGAGAAGTCAGCACCTTCCGCGGCGTTAAGAGGATCGGTGCCGCAGGTGGCCGTCGAGAGGCTTCCTGGGAGGTGAGGGTCGGGGGATGCGTCCTGTGCCTGGTCGTCTTTGGTTTAAATCTGCAGCGTAGGGGCGCCTGGGTGGCGCAGTCGGTTAAGCGTCCGACTTCAGCCAGGTCACGATCTCGCGGTCCGTGAGTTCGAGCCCCGCGTCAGGCTCTGGGCTGATGGCTCAGAGCCTGGAGCCTGTTTCGGATTCTGTGTCTCCCTCTCTCTCTGCCCCTCCCCCGTTCATGCTCTGTCTCTCTCTGTCCCACAAATAAACGTTGAAAAAAAAAAAAAAATTAAAAAAAAAAAATCTGCAGCGTGGTAGTGACACCCCAGAATGTTGTATCATCGTGGCTTGTGCCTACAACACACAGCAGATGGAGTCACGTGATAGGTTGGATGATAGAATGACCCAAAAAAGAGTGTGGTGGGCAGGAATGATTGGGCAGAACTGGTCATGAGGCATTAGTTGGAAGAAAATCTGAAGTCCCGTGCTTAAACGACAACAGCAGCGGCAACAGACCACTAAACAAAACCCAAGAGGGCTCGCTGTGGGAGATCTGCCTTAATGGCAGCTTGGGAAGGACGTGAGGATGAATCGATCGCAAGTTCGGTTGGACACCCCCCCCCCCCCCCCCCCCGCCCCGTGATGTGTGGCCGGCAGTGAGAATGAAGCCGTGTCCTCAAGGAACACTGCTGAACCACAGTCCTGTCTGGGACCGGGCTGGTCAGACCCCGTGTCGAGGGCGGTACAGCTCTGGGCCTGTGTCCCCAGTACCGATGCGAGTGTGACCGAGCTGACTGCTCCCGTTCAGGAATTGTTGAGGCAGCTGGGGTATTTGCCTGGAATGAAGACGACTTAGAGGAAGCCGGGTGGCAGCCGAGCTAGAGATTAGGTACGCGCGGGGTCACCTGGCCTCAAAGGGCACAACCCGCGGAGGCCGTTCCATTCCGGCTCTCGTTCCGGCCCCTCCGCCGGTCTTCCCTCGGAAAGTCCGCTCTGGCGGGAGCCTCTTTGCGGGAGCGAGGGGTGGCACCGCGTGCCTGGAAGAAGGTGGGGTGTGACCAGGTGTGGCCTGGCCTGGTGGCCGGGGGGGTGGTGCCTGGGCCACCTCTCCTCGGAGGGGGGTTTGTCTGTCTCCACACACTGCTTGTATAACGGTGATAAGTCACCTGTTGACTGTAAAATCCGAATGTGCGAGCACGCTTGCTTAAGAGAAGCAGATCGTGTGATATTTAAGAAGTCTGTTGCTGCAGAACAAGACAGTCTTACAGGAGTGTTGGTACGAAAGTCGTTTCTCATGCATCTTCCTGATACGTCAGGATGACATGTATCCTGTCATTCTAAGCGAAACCCCGCTTGCCGTTACAGCCTGGTCTGAAGTTCTTGTGTGAGAGATGGCGTGGGCTTGCGGTTGTGGACACGTGAGCAGAGCCGGTGACGAGTCTGTGTCCGTTTACCCTGCTCCTTGGTCTTTCTGACGTGCCCCAACCGCCTCTGACCGCCACCCTGTGTCCAGCGACAGTCATGTGTCCTGGTTTGTTCATGGCACCACCGCCTGTGGTTACCGTGTGTCCGTGGGGCTTTTAGGAGTGTGATAGCACTGACCACTTCTGGGGACACGGGTGAGCCGCTCTCAGCAGGCAGGTTCAAGGGACTCTCATGTCACATACTCGGCCTCTCCTGAACCGCACCGGCTCTCCCTTAACCCGCCCCTTCAGCTTTTGGGATCAGAGAGGTCCTGGGACACCTAAGTTTGTATGAGTCTGTGGACTGAGAACTGATGTCGGCCTCTGGGCCGTAGGCCGGGCACTGCGGAGCATCTCTTGACCTCATCCAGAATCCGGGCGAGTCCAGAGAAGCCATATGTTGTCACCAAGGGACATGCACCCTTTAGCTGGCTGTATCTGCCTGTTTGCAGATTGAGATCTGTTCTCTGTAGCATTTTGCCCTTTTCCCTCTTTCCTAGAACATACTCGTTTCGGAACGTAAAAGGGAGAGAGGAGAGCTGGACTGAGAGACCCTCCTCCCCTTAGTCCAAGCCCTTGCACTCTCCCCTGGCCTTGCTTTGGTCTCAGCCTGGGGTGTGAGCTTTGCCCTCACTGCCTCTCTCCGCCTACCCTGCTTGGGGCCCCTGTCTCCAGATCCCAGTCTCCGTATTTGACTACAGCTGGACCACCTGACCCTGACCCCAGTGTCAGAGGTGGCTCGGTCTGGCTGCTCTTAAACTTGGGGCATGTCTCGGTCCCCGAGAGGGGGTTGTCCTTCAGGGCACGTTCGCTGAGTTTTAGAATGTTTCTGAACGGGTGGGACCTGTGACGGTGTTTGTACATCGGAGCTCTCTTCATGCGTTCGTTTTGGGGGTGCATCGTTGTTAACCTACAGTCCTTTTGATCATGGCAATGGTGCCAAGGACTGTGGACACTTGCTAGAGAGCGGGCTGTTGTGGAGTCACAAGTGGGACTCCTTCTCAGCGGGTCACCGACTTTATTCTGAAACGCGTCCAACCCTGGTTTCTTGTTTCAGTCTTGTTTTTTGCTTGAGTCTCCCTCATTCTAGCAGAAGTGCAGCGTCTGTGTACGTCTAGAAAAGAATGGCTACTTCCCTGTTTTCCGTGACTCTGGAAAGCGTTTTGAGGTAGATCCATTTTTTCTTCTGAATAAATCGTTCCAGCTGCATTATTCTTTCCTCGTTGTTTCTTTTTCACACCTTGTCTCTCGGGCTTTCTCCAGGATCTCCACGTCTCCCAGAGGCATGCGCCCCTGAGCAAGGGCATTTCCTAGCAACAGTTCGCCCGTGCGTGGAAGGAATGAGGAAACGGACTTTTATGTCAGGGGTTCCCTGTGTGTAGTTAGAACGTTGGGGACTTTCAAGTAATTCACTTGTGTGTGGTGCCTGCTTTTTAGGTACGTGCACAGCATCCTGTGCCGCTCAGATGGTCTTCTGGGCTTCTCTGTACCCCTTTTCCCAGTGTAGCGGGTATTTCCTGCTCTTTGCACTTCCTTGTGCCCAGTTGTGATTTCAACCTGTTGCCACTTGAGGGCATTTTAGGTTCTGGTGACAGATCTGAAAGCGGAACTGAAGCTTCGCAGCAAAACGGGGCACACGTTGCCCAAATGCTGGGCAGCGTGGGTGCGGAGCTGGGCCGCTCGGTGGGGTGGTCACAGGCAATGGGGAGAACACAGCCCCTCCCCGCTTAGTGAGTGAGTGTGGATCGTGGTCCCTGGGGTAACTTTACCTAAGAGGAATTTCCCTGTGTGGTTTTGTTTTCTGCAGAAAGGAAACCACCTTTGGTTTACATGATTGCTGTAGATTGAGAAGGTAAAATTGGAATCGCCCTTTGGGAAAGGGTCTTCAGAGTCTTAGATGCCTGGGGAACTGAGCCTGCGGCCTCATTTAAACCTGTGTTCAGGACTGTTAAACAGGCTCTCTCGTTCCACGTAGGATGTCATAGGAATTAATTCTCCTTTAACGATCCTTTGACTTGGAGGTGAACTGTCGTTTCCTTTCTGGGTTTTATAGCAGGGAAGCGACATGCCTGTGCCCAGCCTAATTAGGAATGTTCTTCTGACACACCCAAGACTGTTGGGAGTGTCGGGGTTCCCATGCCGTCATCGACCGGGTTGTGTCCCAGCTTGCCTCTCAGATTCCAGCTTCTGTTGATTAGGGGAAAACAAAATAAAACACCCTCCAGGAAAAAAAAAAAAAAAAAGGAACCAGGCAAAGTAGTAGGTCAGCTGTCACTTCTTTAATGAGCTAGGCCACCGCGGCTGTTAGCTCTGCTCCTTATTCTCCATGGTGTTCTTTATCTTAAGATATTGATCAGGCTTAGGTTAAACTAGATACACATTGTTTTTTTGAATATCAAAACTTTGGGGATATATGGCAATACTGGAAATTAGGCTTTATATTTCTGATCAGGAAAGAATCGGGTTTTTACTTTATCCTGGACCATCTTGCATGCCTGAAGCGCCTTCCTAAGTTGGGCATTAGGGACGGCAGGAGGCTGCCATTGAGCCCAGTAGCTGCCTGTGTGGTTTGTGAAGACACGATGTGGACCCTGCCTTCATGTGCCCTCACAAAGTGCTGTGGAATGTTCTGGCTGTGGTTGGAGCTGAGCAAGCTGAATGGTGCCTTTGTATCTCAACCAGAAGCACCATTTGACTCCAGCAGCCTCCTGGAGTTGGGGGAGGGGGGTGGTGCTTTCCGAGTTCACAATTCCAGATTTAGGTCCCTCCATCCCAAACCCAGACAAATGTGCAGGAATGAATTCTGGAAACAAAGGTAGGTTTTGTAGGCTTTGTGGTTTCTGCGGGATCCTGTGATGGATTTCTTGGTTCTAACACCTCTTTATCTCTCTGTTTCTTGATAATCCAGTTACCGGAAAAACTCATAAGCAAATACAATTGGATCAAGCAGTGGAAACTTGGACTGAAATTTGAGGGGAAGAGCGAGGACCTGGTTGATAAAATTAAGGAGTCCCTCACACTGCTAAGGAAGAAGGTTTGGAACATGTAGTTTTTTTCTTTTTCTCTGATAAGTGCAAAACTCTCGCTCCTGACTGCCCCAGCAGACCAATTCTCAGTCCTCGCTTAGTGGATTGCCAGATGCCCGTGGCAGGTTTTTAGGCAACATAATTTAAACGAACACAAACTCTTCCTGTGAAGTCTTTGGTAAGATGGGGAAATAACACCGATTATTATGTTTAGTGAAATGTTTAACTTTCTTCAAAGGAAACCTTAAACAAGTGTAGTCTTTGTTCTAAGTCATATTGACAAGCTTCAGGGATAGTCTGTATTTCTTACAGTATTATCAGTGATATAAGTGCATCTTTATTAAATTCTTCCCAATTTCATGTTTTAAGATTCTGCCCATATTTATTAGACTTGTTTTCATTCCTGAATGATTGTCCGGTGAGTAAATTCAGTAACTTGTCTTTTGAAAACTGTCCTGAGGGTTTCTCTGAAACATAATTACAGGGAGAACTTGGTTGGCTGATTCCCAGTGATTTGGTTAAGAAAATACTCCCGTTCTGGAGTATTCCATGGGGTTTGGATATCCTTGCACACTGGCCCACACTGTCCACTAGGCTGCTTGCTTGAGGCTTTCTTCACCAGGAACCCTGGCTTGAGGGCCTGCTAATGGCTCCAGGCTTTGTAGATGGGAGGGAGACTGGTTAAGGGGGTGGCAGATGTCTTTTTTTCTCTTTCTCTCTCTCTTCCTTCCTCCCTCCCTTTAAAAGTTTATTTACTTTGAGAGAGAGAGAGCGAGCGAGCTCATGCAAGCAGGGGAGGGGCAGAGAGAGAGGGGAGGGAGAATCCCAAGTAGGCTCTGACCTGTCAGCCCCGAAATCAAGAGTTGGACGCTCAATGGACTGAACTACTCAGGCTCCGGTTTCCAGAGGCCTTTAGCTCCTCCACCAGATGTTGATCTGTTTCCCCCAGTATAGTCTGCCGTCCGGCTAGACTTTGAGCTCCACGAGAGACTGGCCTGCTCGTTCCTTTTCACCCAGTGTCGAGTACCAAGCCTGACACATAGTAGGCATTTGGTAAATATATTGTGTAGTAAATGAGCTGAGGGCTTGACCTCCTGGAGCTTAGTTTTTATTAACAGACACAAGTGTTTAATGGAAAGTTCACTGTCAAAGGAAGTCTAGAGATAAAGAAATTGTGACAAGAGAAGGAAATAGGGATTCTGTTCTTTTTGCCTCTTGGAGTGGAGCTTGGGGTTTATAGAGCACAGCCTTTGTGGGGCAGGGAGACGTGTGCTTGCCCAGGATCTGGGTTAGGGGGAGGTCGAGAGCAGGTTTCTGGCCGTGTGAGTGAATGGGAAGGCTCTTCGGCTTGCCCACCTGTGACAATTTCCTTTTCGTCTCTTTTAAGGTCTTGTGAAATTGCAATTTTTGCTGTATCAATTGTGTCTGCTATAATTAGATCCTCATTTTTGGGAATGTTGAAGTGATTCCAGTTCACAGTGACATTAAAATTGTTCATTAATAATCTAAGCCAACATAACTGGTACCTCTCATGTGCCAGGCTGTCTGTGAAACACGGTTATTTAATTAGGTTATTAAATAGGTTATTTAATTCTCATAACTACCGAAATGTAGTTGCTGTGTTATTCCTGTTTTAAAGATGTCTGTTAATGCCACCAGCTGCTTGGTGGGAAGGCCTTCATTCCATCCTGACTCTCTGACTCTAGAGCCATGCTCTTGACTGCCAGCTTGGTTGCTTCTGGAAAATATGAGATGTTCCAGCTTTCAGCCACATATTGAAGGGAATCCTGTGGTACAGTCATTACCATTAAAATTTACTGTTGAATTTAGAATTTTAATGGTTTTTGAGAGGGGCAGTCGTTACCGGTTACTCATAAGGACTAGTTTCTGGGGCACCTGGGTGGCTCAGTCAGTTAAGTGTCCGACTCTTGAGTTCAGCTCAGGTCATGGTCTAACTGTTCGTGGGTTCGATCCCTGCATTGGGCTCTGCATTGAAGGTGCAGAGCCTGCTTGGGATTCTGTCTCCCTCTCTCTCTGCCCCTCCTGTGCGCGCGCGCTCTCTCTCTCTCTCTGTCTCTCAAATAAATAAACATTAAAAAAAAAAAGGACTAGTTTCACATCAGTATCTCATCTCATTTGCTTGAACTTAAAAGCGCATATATTTATTGAGTTTTCTCGCTCACTTAAGACTTTGCCACTGTTAGCTGAATACCTAGTACTCTGCTTTATTCTTAATCAGGAGTCAGTAAACATTTCCTGAGTGGATATATGCATTTGAAACTCCCAGGTATATTTTTAAGAAGTTAGAGGGAAGACCGTAGTAAATTAACAATCAAAAGACCTCGTAGTCTTCCTTGCCCAGCTTCATTTTTGCAGCTTGACTTGCTGTTTCTGGGTGGTCAGCACTCCTGGAAACCCCTTAAGGGGAGAAGTAATTTTAGCTACCCTTCACAGCTTCACATACCAGCCTCACATGCACCTTATTAGCTCCTCCAGACTATTTCTTTTTTTTTTTCAATTAAAAATTTTTAAAAAGTATTTATTCTTGAGAGAGAGAGAGAGAGAGAGAGCGAGAGCATGCAAGCTGGGAAGGGCAGAGGGAGAGAGAGACAGCGTCTGAAGCAGGTGTCAGGCTCCAAGCGGTCAGCACAGAGCCCGATGCGGGGTTCAAACTCACAAACTGTGAGATCACGACCACCTGAGCTTCAGTTGGACGCTTAGCCGACTGAGCCACTGAAGTCAGACGCTTAACTGACAGAGCCACCCACGCGCCTCCCTCCAGAAGTATCTCTGATTGGTTCAATTTCTTTCTTTCTTTTGTTTTTTTAATGCTTATTTATTTTTGAGAGAGAGAGCGCGCACAAGCAGGGGACGGGCAGAGAGAGAGGGAGACACAGAATCTGAAGCAGGCTCCAGGCTCCGAGCTGTCAGCACAGAGCCTGATGCGGGGCTTGAACCCACAAACTGTGAGATCATGATCTGAGCTGAAGTCAGGCACTTAACTGATGAAGCCATCCAGGTGCCCCTTGACTAGTTCAATTCCATTGTCGAGGATCTTAGGGGAGTTGAAAGTTCCATTCCATGGCCTTAGGCCTTTTTAGTGCCTTGTACTTTTGTTTCAAATTAATGGGGGAAAAGCTGAATAAGGAATTTGTGTGGTCTAAAGAGTACCATGGTTTGAGCTAAAAACTTGAATGTTGTGAATGTTGGTGCATGATCCGTGGTTGCCTACTTGGAAAATAAATTTGTGCACGTAGTATGGAAGTATACCAGGGTTTCTTAGAACAGACGTGTAATTGTTATGTACCTTTCTTGCAGTGGGCAGGCTTGGCAGAACTGAGAACTGCTGAAGCGAGGCAGGTAGCTTGCGATGAACTGTTCACAAATGAGGAAGAGGAATATAGCCTCTATGAAGCTGTAAAATTTCTAATGCTAAACAGAGCCATTGAACTATACGATGACAAAGAGAAGGGAAAGGAAGTACCATTTTTCTCTGTGCTTCTGTTTGCTCGGGACACATCGAATGATCCTGGACAGCTGCTAAGGAACCACCTAAACCAGGTGGGACACACTGGTGGCCTTGAACAGGTGAGTTGTGCCTTCGGGAGTGTATTAGTCCAAAGCAGCAGCTTTCATCATCACACGGTATTTCAGAGCCTCTGTTGGTCAAGGGCTCCAGAGCAGCTTAGTTGCATGATTCTGTCTCGGGGTCTCGGGAGGTTGCGGTCATCCAAGGGCCTGACTGGGCTAGAGGATCCACTTCCCACGGGGCGCACTCCCCCGGCTGTTGGCAGGAGGCCTCATTGGTAGCTTAGGAGGGTTTAGTTCCTCGACACATGGGCCCTTCTGTAGGGCCACTTGAGTGGCTTCTCTGAGAAAGTGAAGTGATCCAAGAAGAGAGCAAGGAGGAAGCCACAAATGTGTTTTGTGATCTCATCTTGGAAGTTAAGCGCTATTGTTTACACCGTATTCTATTTGTTAAAAACAAGTCACTAAATCCATCCCACACTCAAGGGGAGAGCATTAGTTCCACCCACCTTTTCAAGTGAGGGGTACAAGGGTACAAAAGAACTGTGGATCTGTTTTGTAACCACCACGTTGATTTCATCCGGGGCTGGCTTCTGCAGGATGCCGGACGGGATTAGTACCCTTGCGTCTGGTAGGCTACAAATACATGAAGCAAAGGGTCTTATTATTTAATCTTGGCAGCTGTAGCTGTATTAGGTAGCATCCTTTAAAAATAGAAATGGAGTCACCTTAGCCAGTAGAGACTAGCCTGCTCTTGGATCTTTTACAGAGATGCTAAGTTTGGAGTTCTACACGGAGACCCAGTGCAGTTCTGTCCCCTGACTCACCACACCTTGCACTATGTTTAGTGCCCTCATTATATTATCCCGAAAAGCTTAAGTCCTTTCTGGTGGAACAGCCAGCCATTAAAGCAGCATTTAAGGCTGTCCATCCAAAGGGCTCCCTTTGTGCTTACGAGACCCACTTGTCCACTTGTGCTTACCTTTTCCTGGTGTGTAAGAAAGAGCAAAGGCTGAAGGTCACTGCTGGGTCAGGCAGAATTGACTTACAAAAAGAACTGCTTACAAAAAGTATCTGCACTCGCAGTGTAGGCTGCTTACGTCTCCTGAACCGTAGCGCTTGCCTTCAGTAAAAAGTCTGGTGCAGCTGGTTTGCAAATTAGACCGAAGTTCGTTCTGAGTCCTCACAAAGTCTACTGTCACATGGCGAGTCCATTTTTAAAACATAACAGCTTTATTGAGACATAATTTACGTACCATAAGGTTTACCCTTTTGAAGTGCGTAACTCAGTGGTTTTTAGTATTTTTATAGAGTTTTGCAGCCATCATTGTAGTCTAATTTTAGGCCATTTTATCACTCCAAAAAGAAACCCTGTAATGATTGGTGCTAATTCCCCCTCCCCTCCAGCCCTAGGGAGCCACTAGTCTACTTCCTGTTGCTATAGATTTGCCTATTCTGGACATTTCCGATAAATGGAATCATACAATACGTGTTTTTTTGTGACTTGCTTCTGTCACTTAGCAAAACATTTTCAAGATTCATCCATATTGTAGCGTGTATCACTAACAATATTCCATCGTATGGCTGTATCACATTCATTCTTCAGTTGATGGACATTTGGGGTCTTTGTACTTTTTAGCTATTTTGAATGATCCTGTTATGAACGTTTATATGCAGGTTTTTTGTGTGGACACATATTTTCATTTCTCTTGGGTATGTACCTAAGATGTACTTCTTTTTTTTTTTTTTTTTTTTTTAAGTTTATTTTAGAGAGAGTGAGACAGAGCGTGAGCAGGGGGAGGGCCAGAGAGAGGGAGACACAGAATCCGAAGCAGGCTCCAGGCTCTGAGCTGTCAGCACAGAGCCCAATATGGGGCTCAAACCACGAACCTGTGAGAACATGACCTGAGCCAAAGTCGGACCCCTAACCGACTGAGCCACCCACGCGCCCCCCCCCCCGCCTTTTTTTTAATTGAAGTTCATATAAAATTAACCCCATTCTAAAGTATATAACTCAGTGGCTCTTGGTACATTTAAGCATTGTATGACCACTACCTGTGTCTTGTTCCAAAACACGTTCATCACTCCACAAGAAAACCTGGTACCTGTTAAGTGGTCGTGCCTCGTTCTTACCTGTTTGATCCTCATTGTTCTGGGGGGCGTGAAGTGGTAGCTCAGTGTGGCCTCGGTCTGCGGTCCCCTGATGACTTTTCAGGTGCTCATTGCCCATTTGCATATCTTCTTCGGATTAATGTCTGTTCTTTTTTTTTTTTTTTTTTTTTTTTTTTCAACATTTATTTATTTTTTTGGGACAGAGAGAGACAGAGCATGAATGGGGGAGGGGCAGAGAGAGAGAGAGACACAGAATCGGAAACAGGCTCCAGGCTCTGAGCCATCAGCCCAGAGCCTGATGCGGGGCTCGAACTCACGGACCGCGAGATCGTGACCTGGCTGAAGTCGGACGCTTAACCGACTGCGCCACCCAGGCGCCCCAGATTAATGTCTGTTCTTTTCACATCCTTTGCCCACTTTTTAAACCGGTCGCTTGCTTTCTTAATTGTTGAATTATAAAAGTTCGTCATACATTCTGGATACAAGTCCCTGATTTACCGGACGGTGAGTCCATTTTTGATGATCTGCTGTTTGTAACGACTGTGGGGGAAAGGCCGGGGCCGGGCCCAGGGCGGGGAAGGAGGGTTGCTGCCCGCAGCCCGGGAGGGAGCAGGTGGGACTGTGTCTTTCAGCACAGCTTCCCCCCCGCAGACCCGTTGGCTCTTTTCCCCAGGTGGAAATGTTCCTTCTTGCCTATGCCGTGCGCCACACCATCCGGGTGTACCGGCTCTCCAAGTACAGCACCGAAGAATTCATCACGGTCTACCCCACCGACCCACCCACGGACTGGCCAGTGGTGACCCTGATCGCCGAGGACGACCGGCACTACAACATCCCCGTCAGAGTGTGCGAGGAGACGAGTCTGTGAGGGACGCGTACCCGGACGGCCCGGCCGCACGGCCGAGGTGCCCTGGCAGCTCCCTGCCGCGGCCCGCGGGCTTCCAGGTCTCTTCGGGTGACCCACGGGGACTGTCGGGCTGGGCGAGCCAAGCTGGACTGGGCTGTTCTGAGGACGGCTTTTGGTCGTTAGAACTAACCGGGGGTTTTCCCTCATCTTTGATGCGATATGTTTCCTCGGGGGCCTTCAGAGCGCTTCTTTTGGAAGGTACAAACTACATCTTCTCCATAAAACAAACCTTTTGTATCAGAGGAGACACCTCTTGGAGAGGAGTGTGTTCTTCACGTCTCAGAAGCAGACTCTCTAATGTAAACTTGGTCTCAGTTTTTTCTCCAGATAGTCATTTTTTGTTTTGGGGGTGATGGGTCTCCGGAGTGCCCGTCCTATGCAATTCGGCTTACGTGGCCTAACTCTGAGGCGGAGCCTGTTAGGGGCACAGTCATAACGTCCTCTGATAGTCTTCCTGAGCACTGGTTCGGGCTTACATGTTCATTAAAGCTATCCTAAGCAGACTGTCTCATAGAAGATTGAACACTGGGTCCAAAAATGAGATATTTAAAGCTGTAGGAGGGATGTGGTGGCACATCACTCCTGACTCTGAGAGCGTGACAGGTGCCTGAGGTCATGGCCGCGCCTGGCCCGGTGCTTCGTGCAGGTGGTGCGCTCTCGGCTGGGTGAGTTCGGGCGTTGGGCCTTTGGGTCTTCTCCGTTTCACAGATGCGCCGTTGTATAGTCAGAACGGAGCTGAGATCCACCTGCTGTTTTAGAGGGGGAAACTGAGGCCAGACGGTGCTGGGCACTCGTCTGCGTTCGGAGGCGAGAGGGAGCGAGATCTCGACTGGCCCGTGTGCCCTTTTCATGGTGTGGTTTTGAGGCTGCCTCCGCTGCCAGAATCGAGTACCTGGCGGGGGGTGGGCGACAACAGCAAAGCGTCCGGGAGGGTCCGTGAGCAAGGTTAAGCAGAGGCGCGTACCAAAGCCGAGCGCCGGAGTGTGGCGGAGCCGCGGCTGCCTGTGGTTTGGCTTGGGAAGCCCGAGGGAGGAGGTGACGTTCCTGGCTCTCAGTGGCCGCCTGCACGCAGGCCTGGCTGGTGACCGGCGGGGCGACGGGCCTGGTTGCAGGCGGCGAGGGTCCGGATCACCCGCACGGGGCGTGGGCCATGCACCGTGTTTGCGGGACCAGACGCCTCTAGTGCCGACCCAACGTTTGTGGGCGTAGAGTTTCCCTGAGGTACTGGGCTTTATTTCATGGTAATTACCAGCTTATTTGGTTCAATTTAGCATAGTTAGCAAGCTAGCAAATACCTTTTGGGAGTGGCAAACCTTCTTTGAAGATTTAGTTTTGCTTTGTACTGAAAAATTAAAATTCTCATGAGAAAACTCAGAGGACACACAGAACTAGGCAGACTGTTAGGTTAATAATCCCCCATTACTCCCTCAGTACCGTTCACCACACTTCGGTAAGTGTGTATTCATTAGCGTGTTTGCATCAAGCTCTGTTCTAAACGTGTGTGAATGTGTGGCAGAGGTTTTGTGGTCTTGGCTGTGAGACGGGATGGTTCCTTGAACAAGGAGGTACCTAGAAGCCAAATTAACAATAAGGACTTCTTAGCGGCCTCGAGGCTTCATTTAGTATTTGTAGCTCTACAACAGGAAATGCTTACTCTTCATTCGTGAACATTTTTTAAAGCACACTTAACATGTTGAGGCACAGGGCCGTGAAGGTCTCTGTCCGGGCTGCGTTGCCTCTGGCTGTTGGTTCATACCAGCTGTTGAATTTAATAATACTCATGATCCTGTGTCTTTGCATGTCAACAGTGTTTTAGTCTTCGTGAACTTGAACTGGATTTCTGGGCAACTTGTTTGCATACGTCCTTTTTTCTTGTTCCTGTGTGTGATATTGTTAGAGTGCAGACACAATGTGGTCTTCACCACCACATTGATGAAAGTTTGAAACCATGTGTTTGAGTTGCTTTCTGTCCCGGCGCCTTACTGGACTCTGCCCTCAGACTGTTATCCAGGCTTAGTGGGATCCCAGCATCAGAGAAGCAAAACTTCCAAAGAAACCATATTTCAGGAAATACAGATGATCGGCCGACTTTAAAAAATAACATTCTTTGTTGCCACGTGCACCTTCAGTTGCCCAGAATCTTAATTCCATTAATCATTCCTGATCTCGGGCTGGTCAGGTGACAGCAGCAGAATAGAAATTGCTTTGAGACCAAAATAGACGCAGGATAATCTGCTTAGAGGGGTCTCTACAATGATAGAGCGTTCTAGAAGAAGAGAACTCAGTGGTGACCACACGGAGCCCACTTTCATCCCCAGAGTTTATTGAGAGACTTCAGGCGTTTTGGACCCTGTAGTCTTGGCGGGAAGATTATCTCCAGCTTAAGCAGGTGTGACTTCTGTTGAGCTCATTTAAGGTACATTTAAACCTGAAAGGATTTCCCTGTAACAAGTTCCCTGGAATTAACATTGCTTCCTCAGGACATTTTCTTCTGGCTCCTCTCCTCACCTGCTTAGCAACATCTACATACGCAACATACGCTGATTTCACTTGGACCCATGGAACAGTGATTGACGACGGCCACAATGGGGGACGAGAGGCCAATGTGTGGTTTTTCACTTGTGATCTAGGCCTAGGTGGGGTTTGATCTGAAATGTTTGCAGTTCCCCTTCCTTAGAATATGGCATAGCCGGAAATATTTTAGACACGCAGAACAGGATTGACCCGCTTTCTTTGTATAGGCCTTTACTCTTTTATTAGATGTTCGCTGTCGTGTCAGGTAAGGGCTGATGAAAGTTTGCAGGCATTGCCTTTGTCTCCTTTCATTATTCTGTTCCTTCCGGTTGTAAGGATTATCAATCAGGTAAAAATCTCAGGCCTTAACACCTCCGATAGAAGAAGCAACTTTTGTGGGTTTTTATGTGCTTTTTTTTTTTAAGAGGCTGTGTTTTCCCTCCTGCCCCGCATCTCTGCCCGAGTTGCTGGCTCCCCTCATGGTCTGCAGTCTGCTTCTGGAAGGTGTCCGGATGACAACTGTAAAGTGCTCTATCTATGGCCTATAATGATTTAGCGCCCTTACTATTGCTGCCTTTGCGTAGGACTCCAGTAGACTTCCCCTGTCTCTTCTTTCTGATGTTAAAACAACAGTTGATTATTTTTCCTCTCTTTATTAAGCAGTATTTTGCAAGGACTCCCCCCTTGAAATCCCAGAAGCATAAACTTCCAGGGAATCTTATTTGTAGGCACAGGTAGAAATCTGTGACTACTTAAAACACAATGAAAAGGAGGCCCTCTGTGTGTGTGAAGTGAATCTGAAATGTGTGTGAAGGGCATAGAATCCCCAGACTGTTTAGCAAAAAGCAGAGCACAGTGTCACGTAACTTAAAAACAGCCCAAGGAACTGTAAGAAGTGAACTGAAGAAGGAACTGATTTTAGGGTAAAAATGTCACTTAAAGACAAAACAATGGATGCCCGACATTCCTGGGCCTATGTTATACGTAGATAAAAATCTGAATGAGTAGAAGGACTTCTATGTATGGATTCTGCAAAGCCTTTTTCCTAAAATGTGTTAAATTTTGCTCGTGTAATATTTAATGCTTCACTCTTCTGGAAAACCTTGATGATCTCTCCTGAGGAGGTGGAGAGACCAGGGACCCAATACTGAGTTGTGCAGAGAATAAAGACAGGGGCAATGGAAGATTAAAGCCTTTGTCATTCAGTTTATAACTTAGGGCCTGGAAGAGCACAAAACTAACCCTGTTTGGCTGTGTGCCAGCGCTGGTGGCCGCTACTCTAGAGCCCCCACCCCCACCCCTGGGCGGGGAGGGGCGAGTGTGCCTCGCCACAGCAGGGGACCCAGCAGCATTTGGGAGGGGGAAGGTGAGCCGTGCCACTTGTATTTTTTTCATAGAATATTGAAATTTATTACTAGGAATGGCGGAATGGGTTAGTACATATAATTAAACTATGCAGAATGGCCTTTAAGTCTGGAAATACAGATACGTTAATTGCGTTGAAATATCATATCAGCAAACCATTTATTATGGAATGTCACTGTTCCCAGGCCTTATGGCCATCTGCGTATTTAAATATTTTTAATGATCATTACTAGCCAGGGCTAGAATTTCGTCTGTCATGTTGATTTCTTGGCTCTAAGTCTGGATCAGGAATGAAATCGCCAGAATGTGGTTAATACAAGGAAAGGTTACAGGGCTCGAAATATCTACGGTCTTAGCAGTCATTCTTCTAGTAACCAGGAGTGGTTGAGAGTAATTATGAACTTCAAAATAATATTTTGTACTTAAATTCTAGGAGCTTTTCTATAATAAGAAATGCCTTGATCTGTATGCCCATAAACGGTGCTAAAATCTGGTCCCCTTTACAGGAACCACAGCAGTCCACAGGAATGTTGATTACTTCTGAGTATTTCGATGAGGGAACAACGCCAAAATGAATGTATCTAATGAGCTCCCTCCTCATTTCCGTTGTTTTATGAAAATATTTTGGTGGTGTTACCTGCACTGTAGCAGCTTTTGACTTTCAGTATTGTGAATTTGGAGAGGCTATCAGCCAACTTCTGCCTCTGGCAATGTGTGTCCTTCCCTGTGGGCTGGGCTGGGAAGGGGGCGTGGCCGGGAGCTCAGGCCCTACTCCTCTGGGCTTGTTTAGCAAAGTCTTCCTCTGTTTACACTGTAAAAATGTTAGCCTTTGTCAAAAACGTCTGCCCCAAGAAGGATGCTCCAGAGCCTTGGGTCAATTTGGGGCTGTGCTCCGCCCCTGCCGCTGTGGCTGGAGGCCTGGGTGCTGGGGGCGGGGCAGGGGCGGGGTGGGCAGGAGCTCCTTCTGTGACTTGTTGAGTCAGGTCTTCACTGTTGGAGGCGGAGCTGACTCAGGGCTTCACTGTTGATCCCTTTAGCAAACCTGACCACTGAGGATTGTACGAATAAATAATCAGAAATAAACGTAGAAAATAAAAGATCAGAAGCCTGGCTGTGCTGCTGTGTTGCCTTTGAGGACCTGGGAGATTTGGGTCCAATACTGGAAGTTTCTAGAATCCGCCCCCCTCCCCCCCAAGCCTGTGATGCCCAAGGACTTCACAGTGCCACGTAAATGCTGCAGAATAACGAGGTGCGTCGTTCCGGACTTGGGTCTAGATTCAGTACCAGTCCTGCCACTCCAGGTGGTGAAGTGAGGTGCACCCACTAGGGCCGCAGTCACAGTGCAGATCCGGCCTTGCCCTGTGTTTGCCGAGAGAGGTCCGTGGTGCGTGTGACATGCTAGGCATTCACGAGCCATTCAGGCCGATGGTACCTCACCCACAAGGATCACAGCAGGAACTTGTGTGCGCACTGTAGGAGTTAGACTGGCCTGAAGGAAATGAATAATCTGAAGATGGGGAAGGCCGGGCTTTCACAGGTACTCCTGGCGCCAGAGAAGGAAGTTTGAGGCCACAGAGACCTCCCTTCCTGGTGGTCGAAGAACCGAGTCTGGGGGTCTGTTTGCAAACTGATGCTGGGCTTCTGAAGAACCCTTGGTTAGGGGGCGGGCATCCATCAGAAAGCAGTGCCAGGCTGGAGATGGGCCGCAGGAGGACCTTCCTGGGATAAACCGCAACAATGAACTGTTTTCTCCTCCGCCACCCCGTTCAGTTGGCTAATCAACAAAACATCCGGTACAGATACACTTTGCCCTCCGCTTACCTGAATTACGGTGATCTCAGTTCTAAGGGCCGTGTGTCTGGCATTTCTCCATGACCTCCCCCCAGCCTGCAGGTGTAGAGAACGGGGATCTAGGCTGTGGGTCCTAGGGAAGCCCTTAGGAATATCTTTACTCCCCATCAAATGGTAAAAATACCAACTGTGCTATGTGTGTTCAAAATGAGCATGCATTTATACGGTATGCTTTCACTTCATCTCTTATCTTGCTCAAGACCTTCTGGGCATTCTTTCTGGAAGGTCTTGTAATTGTTTGTCTCCCCTCCCCCTTCCCCCTACTCCTGCCTCTTGTCTGGGCTCACGGTAGGTGGCCTAGTAATGACCTTCTGAACTCCCGGGTCTGGAGGGTTGATGATAGACCTCTGGCCGGGAAGAGGCAGAACAGATTTGGCCTTTGGAGTGGAAAGCCCTGAGCGACACTACTGTCTCAGCTCCCCAGAGTGAGTGAGGATTTTTCTGTCCTTCCCTCCCACCTGGCAGCCCAGCCCTCTGGTGTCGCAGGGTGGTCGAGAAGATAGGTGACAGTGGTGCTGGAACTTTACATACACTGTTACCAGTTTAGATGATTTATTACCGCTTAGGACAGTGCCTTCCAAATACTCCCCTGGTGCCATCCCCCCAATCAAGAACCGGGACGTAGCTTAGGGCAGATGAAATGCCATGCTGGTCATTTGGGAGATGGCACTCCTCAGAAACCTCGGAGAGAACACTGAGAATGAAAAGCTAACAGAACGGCAGTTGTTGGTTTACGTACGTGAGGATCACACCCTAATTTTGCTAGGTTCGTGAGGAACATGATATACTGTTAAGGTTTTAAAAATACCTCTTAAAAACATTATGTAGTTAACGCCACTGAATGTTTCCAGCTTTCATCATTACAAGTAGTGCTGTAAGAAGCGTTCTCATTCACAAATCTTTTTAGGCATTTCTAGATTCAACATGTTTAAGGCTCTTGAGATGTGTTTCCAAACTGCCCTCCAAAAAAGTTGAAAGAATTTTTAGTCTCACCGGGAGGTAAGACTGCTTCGTTGTTCCCCGAGTGAGACGAGGTGTGATTTGATTTTGAACTTTGACAATGCAGCAAGGAAAAAAAAAATGTAAAGAGAGACATCTAGTTTTAGTTGGCTTTTGATTCTGGTAATGGTGGACATTTTTCCTAGATACCTGTTGGTCATTAGGATTTCTTTCCTGCATTGCCTCGCCACGGTCACCCGTGACATTAATCTCTTTCCCTTGTTGAGTGTGTGCTTGAAACATCTTGCCAAATCGTCTGCTGAAGAGGTGCCATTAATTGACATTTCTCCTGGAGAGGAAGGGTGCCAACTTCCTCAGGCCCCTGCCAACGCTGAGCTCTATCAAAATTCTTCATCTTTGCGGAGTTGACAGTCGGACCTTCAGTTTGCGTTCCTGTACTTGAGTGAGGCCGAACCTGCTTTCATCTGTAGAAGCCATTCACGGGTCATTCTCTGGGAGCTCGTGTCCTTTGCCCATCCATCGTACTTTCTAACTAGACTGTCATAGGTGAGGATACTTTTGGTTTTCGTTTCTGTTTCTGTATTTCCCAAAGAGACGTAGGGGAGGGAACATCGAGAAGGGAAGCCTGACAGAGGGGTGAGCGCACGTCCGTGTTGAGCGCTTTTGGTTGCAAGTGACAGCTGGCTCAGGTTATCTGAGTTCGTGGAGGGCTTGATTCATCAACAAGAAGGGGTTGGAGGTGAGAAGGCCTCCGGAAGGGGGGCTGCTGCACAGGTGTCCTGGGGTTAGCTGTTCCAGGGAGGAAGGTGGGGAGGAAGGCGTGAATCGTTCATTCAGCAAAGAGCGCCCGCAGGCACAGTTCCAGACTCCAGATGCAAGGATGAGCCGGGCCCGGTCTTCCCCTCCCTGTCCTTCCCAACTGTCCCCTCCCTGGCCCTCCCCAGCCCTCCAACTGTCCCCGACTTTGGCACAGCTCACGTGCACCGGTGACAGGTGAGCTGAATGGCATGGCTCCGGGCACGGACTCACCAAGCGATTTTGTCGTCCACTGTTCAACAGGTGATCAGTGGGAGAACTTCCCCTGCCCCTGGATGGAAACTCACCTGCAGACATCCACCGCTTTCCTGGGCACCCCTGGGGAGTAGAGAAACCGTGCGGTCATTTTACGTTGCCAAACGTGGTCCCCGTTCAGGAATCGGAATGCCGTGTGTCGTAGAAGAGTCAAAGCTTCGAGTGACCACTAACGGCACCGAGTGCCCCCCCCCCCCCCCCCCCGCCGCTCCCAGAGCTGGAGCAGGGGGAAGGAGGCCAGCGTGAGGGCGGGGGAGCAGACCTCCTACTCTTGATGGTCGCTGTCCTAAACCGGCCTCCCTCCTGGGCCTGGCCGGGGCTTAGCTCTTCTCTCATCCTGGTGGGGGACACTCGCAGGGATCTGTGGCGACCCCTCTGCCCCTCCTCCTCCCCCCAGCTCAAGGCCTCTGGTGAGCACTTCCGCATGCGCATGCTGTGGCCAATCTTCCCCCCTCCCACCCCTCCACCTTTGCAGCCCCTAGGAATCCAGTGACTCGCCCCCCCCCCCCCCCCCCCCCGCAGCTTCCTACTTCTGAGCCCTGTTCACCTGCTCAGGACCTCAGGAGGACCCCTGGTGGGCTTGTGGCCTGTGTAGCTCAGGTCTGGCTCAGGGGAGAGGCTTTGCAACTTCTGCCCTGTCAAAGTTGGCATGTGCCAGCCAGCCCCGGTGCCCCCTCCCCTCTGGCTCTCTCTTCTGGCAGATCTGACACCAGAGCTCCGAACCCCCGCCACTAGGGGCCCATTTCAGGCGCTCTCCGTGTCTCCGAAGAGCCTTATCACTAGGCTTAAGGTGTCGAGGGATCTCCCGCCGCCCACCCGACACTCACACGTGATGCACACACAGCGCTGAAGAGGAGAAGGGCTCAGTACAATTCTGCAAGGAAACCATCTCTACAAATTACCTGTTTAAGTATCTGGGTTCTTTTATGCCCTTGCGGTGGGCGAGGATGAAAGAAGGAACAGGTTTTGGAATGAGGCCAGGCATGAAGACACCTGGAGCCGGGAGGCCGGCCACCTGCACGAGTTCCCATCTTGTGATGCTGCTTCTCATTGGATGCTAACGTCCTCCTTTCTGGCTGGGCCCGGTTTACTACACGTAGCCCAGGCTCGGCCTGGTGCCCACCCAGGTAAGTGTGAGGTCCTCCTTATAGCAACCCAATGCGTAGCGTGAGAGGAAGGGCTAGCCTGGAAAGGCAAGGGGGAGGTGGTCAGCCTGCTAGGAATGGTTGAGCAGGTTGTGCACTGCAAAACTCCAGGAGGTGTCATTCACCCCACAGTCCAGGAGGACCCATGAGCCTGAAGGCTACCTGAGGTGACCAGGAGCATGTGAGCTAAGCCAGAGGGACTAAGGATGCAGAGGAGGGACAAATGTGACAGGTAGTAGGAGAAAGAGCTTCCAGGGTCAGTGGCTTGATTGAAGGAGGGGTGGGGCATGGAGGAGGCTTCTGGGTGGGTGACAGGGTGACTCACCTAGATGGAAGTCAGGAGAACGCATGGGGAGGGTGGGGAGAAAGTGTGCAGGGAGGGGCCTAAGGCCAAGGGCCCTCTGGGACCCCTCTGAAAGAGGTTGGGAGGTGACTGGTCTGAAGCGCAGGAGCAAGTCTGGGCTGGAAAAAGCGCTCTGGGCATCACCAGTGTGTATTTGGAACTGGAAACAGGCCCAGATTAGGTCACCCGAGAGCATGTAGAACTGGATTCTCAACTTCGGTGGGAGCAGGCTGGGGCGTGGGGGCCATTTTTGGTCTTTTCCTAAGAGGGCAGAATTCAATAGCACCGATCAACACAGTTGTGGGGTGGGGGCGGGGGGCGGGGGCAGGCCAGAAGGTGGGCAGGGCAGTGTCTGGGGAAGGGCAGAGCCGCTGAGCTAGGATGTGGCGTGGCCCGGCACGGTGGAGGAACCACTTCTGACTTTTTGACGAATGGGCCTGTGAGCATGTGTCCTAACAGTGTCTGGGGCTGGGGGAGACCAGCTGACCGCAGCCGGCTTTCCTGGGCCACCTGCCTTTACGGCGAGAGAGCTTTTTACACGAATCAGATCGAAGGTTGGGTGGGTAGTATAATGTAAAGTCGGGCACCAGTTGTGCTCGTTCTATTTTGGTCTTTGCAAAGGTATCCGGAGTATCTGAACCAAAGACCAGATTGGCTGTCGTTCTGTTCCATGAACGCTGTGGTAGTCTGTCTCTGCTGAAAGCAGGCCGGCAGGAGTGTTTGTAGATTCCCTGGCTGAGTCAGTTCCATGCCACTTGGAAGCCCGGCCCACGAGCACCTCCGTCTGCCTGCACTGCCTTTGATCAGACTCTGCAGATCCTGATGTCGCGCTAGGCTAGAACTGGACAAGATCTCGTTCTAGAGCAGAGACGGCCAACCCACAGGCATCCAGTAACTTGCCCGACTCAAAGCTAATAAGCAGCCGAGATAGAATGAGGACTCCCGTTCCTGGTTTTTCTTTTTCTTTTTGTGCAAAGACCTATGTGTTGAGCTGGGAAATTAGCACAGTATTTATTGGCTTGTGTGGTCCACGAAGAAGCCTGGAGCTCATTGTGGGCAGGATTAAAGACATAAGCAAAGCGAACCTTGCCCCCAACTCAAATGTTGCCTTTAAGAGTGTTGAAAAGGACAGTTTGGGAGAGGGTGTAGTTTTCTCCATGATATTAACCTAAAAGCCCAGTAGATCACATTTATAATTATATCCAAACCGCTTATCACAAGGGTAATCAACCTTTTGGAAATTTGCTACCATCGTATAAGGTGTGGGTGTGTGTGGTTTGGGATAATTAACAGTAAGAGGCATTAACAGGGAAGCATAGTAGAAGTAGTACTGAGATCTGGGATTTTAACCCAAAGACACACGCTAAAGCTGCGCAGAAGAGAAGACAAAGTCTCGGGCAGCGCGGTGGGATTCTTCCAACCCTGTCGGTGACAGGTATGTAATAAAACCCTTTCTGTCTATAATCTCTCACGGGAGGTTTAAAGAATGAGAGCCATCCTTCTTCTAAGTTAAGACGTTCCATTTTAAAGAGAGTAATGCTTTTCACATAAAGACTGGTAAGAACAAGGATGCCTTAGATGTGGGCGGGAAGGGGTTTCAGGCTCTGGCCCTCTTCGTTTCCTGATGCCCATCTATGGTGGGTATCCCCATTCGAGAAGGGGTGGAGAGAAGCTGAGTACTTCAGAGAAGTACTTTCACTATTACTGCAATTATGGGAAGTAAAAATTCATTTTAATACAGAATACAATTTGAAGCAATAGGTCATATTTAAATAAGGGATTTTAAAGAAATATGCCAGTGGTTACAGATTTTAGATACCGGGGTGAAGGGCAAAATTTTAATGCCTCGTGTACAACAGAAAAGGGAAATGTAGTTAGAATTAGGAAATCATGTAATTTGGGATGTATAAACAGACTGATGGTTCCAATAAGAAAATCAGGAAACTAAAAGCAATCTCAGTCACATGCCAACTTTAAGCTTTACTTAAAGGAAAATTAGAGTATGAAAACTATTTGACAATACATGAGCATAAATTCTGCCCTCCCGAAAATAACCAAAAAAGAAAAGCATATGTAAATGCCCTTAACAAAAAGTTATGTCTGTGAAATACACATATAGCCATTGTTCAAGGGCAATGTGTATTTTATATTGACCTCTGCGGTCAGTTTTAATCAAAGGCTACACAGATATTTTGATGTGATCGGTTTCAATTAAACCCACAATTTTGATGTGAAATTGAAAAGCTGGTAAACTGGAAGCCACAGCACATGTGTAGTGACTCCCAGGAGACCTCATTTTGTTAAAAAAAAATCCGGGATCACTGCGAACGTTGAGATCTGAAAGGAAAAAGGAGGTAATTTTATCCTTCCCTTGCAGGATCCTGTACCGGGGTTCTAAATCCTAGATCATACCCAGAGTATTGGCCCCAGAAGGAGCCTTAGCAGTGATGGCCCAAGCCTCTACTGTGCAGGCGACGAGTGTGAGGCCGGAAAGGGGTGAGTGCTGTAGAAGGTCGTGCCATTTAAGCTGTCCTTCCACGAATGAGCACAGCCTTGTGAGTCTGGAACAGAACTCATGGGCGGCTCTGGCAAGGTTTCCGAAGTTCTCCGACTAGCTCCTTGGTCATTTCAGCTTTCGATATCTGCCCTCTCCGTACATCGCTAAGCAAACCAAACACATCACAAGTTGCTGTGGATTCGCCTCTACCAGCGTGAATGTGGCACTGCTAGGGGAACGTGCCTGCTTTGTGGCAGCTGGTCCTGGCTGCGGTTGCTGGGCGACGTGTAGACGTGTACCTGGTGCCTCCTTTGTTCGACCAGGGTGGTCTGCACTTCACCTTCATAGCAGATCCACCCAGAGTGTGAGTCCCCTATGCTTGTGGCCCCACGCTTCAGGGAACAGAGTCCACCTGGCCGTGATGTGTCCCAGCTCCAAATGCACCATTTCTTGTCCCCGATTCATGGCTGGAGAACGTCTGCCTCTCAACTTTATGGTGCCAATCAGTCTCCATATGCCACTGAATTTCCATGAAGCCAGACCGTGAATGATATCATCTTAAGCTGGTCTGTCTCCAGCTTTCCTTACCCTAAGGAAACCACTTCCACTTCTGGACACAGGAAGGGATCCTACCTCTTGTGAGGTTTTGTTTTGTTTTAATTTTAGAAAGAAAGCGCAAGGAAGGGAGAGAGGCAGAGAGAGAGAGAGAGAGAGAGAGAGAGAGAGACTCCCAAGCAGGCTCCACACTCAGCACAGAGCCCGATGCAGGGCTCAATCCGATGACCCTGGGATCATGACCTGAGCCGAAATCAAGAGTCAGATGCCCAACCAACTGAGCCGCCCAGGCGCCCCTCTTCTGCATTTCTGTTTACATGCACGGACTGTGGAAGCTCATGGTAAGGCTCGTTAGTAAAGTGCACTTAAGCTTTGTAACCTAACTCAAAAAGCGGTGCAGTATAAGAAATGTGCTGAATCTATGTGTAGCCGACTGCCATCTACACAAGCACATAGATCTTACACAGACTTGGAGACCTGGCCGATTATAAATGAAGCAGGGAAAAAATCTTTCAGAACCAGTAGGACTCGGCAAAGAATGACTTAAAAAAAAAAAAGAATGATCAGGGGGCGCCAGGGTGGCTCAGTCAGTTGGGCAGCCGGCTTCGGCTCAGGTCATGATCTCACAGTTTGTGGGTTCGAGTCCCACATCAGGCTCTGTGCTGACAGCTCAGAGCCTGGAGCCTGCTTCAGATTCTGGGTCTCCTTCTCTCTCTGCCCCTCCCCTGGCTCACACTCTGTGTCTCTCTGTCTCTCAATAATAAATAAGCGTTAAAAAAAAAAAAAGAATGATGACTTAGGAGGCCCACCTTTGGTGCTCCGCTTAGCAGAGGCTAACAGTTCGAACTTTCCCTTTTGAGAAGAAAGTCAGCTCAGAACAAGCTCTCACCATCTCTTCTCCATCATTTTTCCCTTTTGAGATCAACACACACACACACACACACCCCTCTCTTCTGACCTCTGAGCGGAGTTTGGGGTAATTTTGATTACGTAATAAAATTCTGCTCATTTTGAACATTGGCGTAGTTCGCTTCAGAGGTGTAGCCTTCGAAAGGGCAGGGCCTTTTCGTACATTCGTCTTCAGATCGCTTCTACATCCTGTTTCACGTGTGGTTACATCAGCCGATGAATCATGTGATGTTTTGCTATTTCAAATGACAGAAATAGAGACTCAACCACACAGAGGGAGCCTCTCGAATGTTTACCAAACATGCGGCTCAAAAACATGCTTTTCTCTGGTTCAGACGCTTTTTATGAAAGAGGCGTGTGAGGCTGTGCGTGAGGACAGCTGTCTACGGAAGGCAGGTGGGGTCGACGGGTTTCATGGACTTGGCTGCAACGCACAGGTCTCAACACTACAAACTGCCCTGTCTCATAAAGCCCTGCCCATCGCAATGTTGGTTACAAAAAAGTGGCAGGACTTAGAACATAAAAGGCCCCTTTTTCTGGTCTGTGCGTCACTTTGAAAGCTTCATCATAAGTTCAGGGGTCAGCTGACCTGCAGAATAAGAGGCCAATAAGAGGCCAGAAGCTGTAGCTGGTTGAAACACAGCTGAAGTAGCAATTTTAAACATTTCATATTAGAGAGAGTGCACGAGTGGGGGAGAGGGGCAGAGGGAGAGAGAGAGAATCTCAAGCAGGTTCCGTGGAGCCCGACGCGGGGCTTGATCCCACGATCCTGGGATCGTGACCTGAGCCGAAATCAAGAGTCACTCAACCTAACAGAGCCACCCAGGCGCCCCTGAAGTGGAAAGATTTTTTAAATATGGGAAAATATTTCTCAAGATAATGTCACTTAAGTACAACAGCATAAATACTTCCTATTTTGCAACACTCGTTCTTGGTCTCTCCCACTTCAGTCTGAATTAAGGAAAACAACTCTAGTCAGAGAACCACTGAGTCTTTAAATTGTTTTGTTTCTAGAAACTAAGAGCACATACCAAAGCTTTACTTGGTCAATCTGATACATCCTGAACCAGTGCGGAAGCTACTCTTTCTGACGGAATCAGCCACCCGGGGACATTTCCAAAGCCAAACCACCCGCCAGGGCTAACACACAAACAAGACGAGCCCAACACAGGCAGCGAGGGGCCGGGCCCGGCTTGCACCCAGTGATGTCAAGCAATAGCCTTCCGTGCCCAAAGTAAGAATCCCAAACAGGTGAGGGGTTCTGGCCACTGAGCAGACCTGTCAGCACGTCCTGAGCCTCACGGCCGACAGATCCAACCCTATCATGACCTCCCCGGAGCCAGCCTCACCTGGTCCTTGGTGCTCAGTTCCTGGGCATCTGATGTCCAGTGCCACCAAGCTCCAAGCGGAACAGAGCACACGACACCTGCATGTTTAGAATGACCCGGCATATGACCCTCAAAAAAGCAGGGAGGCCACAAAAGGAGCTGCTCTGACCTGGGTTTGCACAGAGAAAACCCTCAGTATAAAAAGACTGCACTGAGCTGCCCTAACTCACTTCTCAGCATTCACGTTAAAAAAGGCTTTAGATCGTTTTCTACAAGTCGCCCAACACGGAGAAAGTCACGGCAGGTCTTTTCATGGTCCTCGACATGGGACGTGAGCACCACACCCTTCTATAGATGTCAGCTGAGCAACTTGCAATGAAAAAGAAACCTGCGTTGGGGAACTCTTTTTTTGGACGGCAGAGTCAAATGTGTGCCCCTCCTTACTCTAAAAAGCGGGAAGGAGAAGTGTCTTCTCCTTTCTGGTTTGACCACCTTTCCTGTCTCTGTGGGTCAGCACAGAGCCAGGAAGCTGCAAGCATCAGGGTTTGCCTTAGAAGTTAAAGTGCCTGTGTTAGGCCGAGAATTAAGCAGCCCGAGTGAAGGAACCGTGTGAGGAATGGTGTGCTTCCAGACAGCAGTTTTTGGACACATCTTGCACAATCTCTGTCATCGTGGTCTGGGTTTGGGGCGGCATCCCGTGTTCTCTGAGATGGAAATGGCCCATTTATGGCCGTGAATGTTCATCACCGACGAAATCTCTAAAGTTCTAAATGACACGTTCTAGGTGCTTAACGAAGGGTCTCTAGCTGATCTTTCCCCGACTTAGAAGAGGTGGCTTTTTCAATTTGATTTTTAAGCTCCAGGCCCACAAGCATGAAATAGTCACACGTGTTAAAAAATACTGCTGTTTAATTTTCTAGTCACGTACTTTTAAAAAGCTGATACAATTAGACGTTTCCCCCGTCTTCTCAGAACTGCCCCTGAAACCAAAGGCTGTGCATAATTTCCAGCGCTCATATATATGGAGGAAAAGTCGCTCGGGGGAAGCACATGAAGATTTGTCCCCATGGTGGGCACACCCAAGGGTCACTTGTCCAGAAACGTGAATGCAACCCTGCGATGGTCATGGCTGACTTGCCCTTACATTCTTTTTTTTTTTTTTTTTTAATGAGGAACAATATGATTACACAGCACTGAAAACAATAAACACAAAAGGCTCGCCTTTTTCCTTTTTTTGCCCTTCCGGCAAAGTATTCCATTCCCACTATTGTCTATGCCAGCTGATCCCAGTTACACCCGTCACCCACCCAGAATTAAAAATAGTTCTGTCATCTACTGATCCTCACATTTATATACAAGTGACTCTGTAAAACTGTAAGAAGATACAATACAATACGTTTCAACTGCAGGTACGTGGAGCACACAATCACCGTATTGTATTAGAGACCTTTTATTGAAAATGCGAAAATAGGAAATGTATTATAGCCTAAAATAAATTACATAACATATACAGTATATATTTATATCTTTAAAATATTTTTGTGTTTAGGTTCTTTCAGTCTAGAATTTTGACTAAATCAAGAATTTAGCGAACTGTGTCCATAATTTTTTAAAGAAAAAACCCGCTTTCCAAAACTTAGAAAAATATACTGCACTGAATGGATTTCAAATGTGTCATTTCAGGGAGTATCACATAGTGACTTTGCTATCGTTTATAAAATGTTTTATCGTGTGGCGTGAAATTACCTGCACCGCATGGTTATGACTAAAAGGAGCGGAACCAGGTAATGAATCTACTTCAAAAGTTACGATACAGCAACCTGGCATTAGAATGCTAGATTATGACTTAAAGCTTCAGTTCACTGTAAAAACTAAGACCGCGAAGTTAGAATGCTCCATTTCACTTGCTCTAGCGCCATCTTCAGGAAAGGTGAGTGAGAAACAAGCCTTCGGGGAAAGTCATGCCGGAGGACGCTGAAATTTGGAGATGCGCGTTTGTGACAACTTAAAAAAAGCTCATGTATGTACACGGCGGGTCTGAAACGCGGGAGCTCGCTCAAACCTAGGACAAGGCCGGTGAAAGGCGATCGTTCAGTCCTCGCGACTCCCCTGGCATCTCGAACCTTCCTACAGGGAGGAGGTCAGGCCCGTCCGTCTGTCCGTCCGCGCAGCGCGTTCACAGGTGCATTCCTCAGTGTGAACGGCCACTCCAGGCCGCAGCCTGTCGCGGACCCCCCGCGCGCACGAGTGTGGCAGACGGCTCCGGGCTGCAGGGCGGAGGCCTCCGGGGCCACGTCTCTGTGTACAGCCGGGCTCCTGCTCCTGGGAAGCCGATCCAAGAAAGCCGAGTTGTAACCTGCTGATTCGTTAAGAGAGATGCAAAGGGACGGGGTCAAGTCTGGCCTGCTGGGCAGTGGTGGCGAGGGCGCTGATGGCACAGCCGCAGTCCTTTGGTTCCAAGTGGAGATTGTCCGAGGGAGGAGGAGACGGCCCGTTCTACGAGGCAGCCGCGTCTTCTGGATGTTCGGGAAGCGGGGGCGCGAGCTCGGTTGTTCCGTTGGTTTTTTACAAAGCGGTGGCGGAGACCGTCGTCGAGGTCCCCCCCCCCCCCCCCCGCAGGGCGGGCATACCCAGTGTGCCCGGGAGTTTGCACGAAACCTTCCAATCAAGGCCTCTTCCGTTAAACCAAAACCAAAACCAAAACCAAAGCCAAGAACAGAACAAAACACGACGGGAGAGGAGACGATGCTGCGGAGCCATCTCGAGCGCCCCTGCTGCGCCTGCGTCCGGGCCTTAGTCGTTCTCCTCTCGCATTTCCACGACGTCCGTCCCCTCCTCTGCTGGCGGGATGTCCGTCATCGCCGAGTCCTCCCCCTCGGCCGCAGTCTCGTTCTCCATCTTCTTTTTCTAGACCCAAGAAGACGCGTCAGTGTGGGGCTGGGACAGGGCCCCGTCGCAGAACAGGGAGGGGCCGCCAGGGTCTCCGGGGCGGGGGGGGGGGGGGGGAGCCCTCGCGGCAGACCTGGGTCTCGTTTATGGTTGGGGTGACGTCACCGAGGCTGCATCTCCGGGTACTGGGGCGGGGGGGGGGGGGGGGAGGGGGGGCCGCTAGGAGCTTCGGGGAACCCCGTCTGCCCCCTCCCGGCCGCGAGCGGGAGCGCACCGTCAGCTGAATGCAGCCCCTCCCCACGCCTCCTCCTTCCACCACCTGCCGACTGCTCCCCCTTCCGATGAGCTTGGGCTCACCTGCTCTCGGAGTAGGCCAGCCCCGGGTCTGTGTCTGTCTCCTGCCCTGCTCGTCGCCTGTCCCAGTTCCTGGTGACTGCACTGCCCGCCTTGCAGTAAATGGCCTCTCTCCATGCCCTGACCTCTTCTCCTTGGGGATCAGGTTCTCCAGAGCCACCCTCCGCCATTCTCGGCTCCCTGGAGACCCTGTCTTTATTAACACCCTCAGCACCACTGGCCCGCCAGCTTCAAGGGCCTGGTCCTCCACCTCCTGCCACTGTCTGGCCCCTCCTTCCAGGACCCTGCCCCCACAACCCATGGGCCTTCTGGTCCCTTCTCTCCTCTTTCATCAGCTGAAATGAAACGCTCAACAATTATAGTCACTTCGGTGCCTCTCTCTGCTGTAACCTCACTTGCAGGCAAAACCCCCGACCTTGGTTGGGTCCAATCTCTGCCAATGTCCGCCTTCATCACCCAGCTGCTGTGGCTGGGGGGGATCATACTGGTGAGCCTGGGACATCCATTCTTGGCCCCTTTCCCTCCTCTACCCAACCTTTCCCTGGCTAATCTCACTCTCCTGCTCCCTAAGTGGTCATAATCTTAGGACTGTGCCTTCAAACAGGTAACCCTGCAGGATAAACGAATTACCTGGCAACAGAGTACGTTTTGTGTGTGTGTGTGTGTGTGTGTGTGTGTGTGGTGGGCAGCTGGGAAGACTTTCCTGTGGCATGTTATCTCAGGTTGAAGAGGGGAAGGGATTTGCAGAGGCAGAGAGTGGGGAGATCACCCAACATTTTCTAGACTTTCACAGTGATCAAGTCGTAGTTTGTAAGGACTCAGAGGACGGATCGGTCGCAAAGGGAATCACCTTTTCGGCATTTTCCTGTGTGGTCAAAGCATGATTTAGTTTCTACAAGTTTTAGTTCTCTAGAGGCAACACTAGGATGCAGGATTGTGTCCTCAATGTCCCTCCTGAGCAGGACGGCTGCCTTTTGAAACAAGGCAGGTGTAAGGAATCCTCTACATGACAGCATCATAAGGTATCCCCTTGTTGTTGAACCTGACCCAGGGCTGACATACTCTGGCCACGAGGCTCACCCACACGGGAGGGGCCCTGGAGTTCTGGTGAGCAGTGTGGACCCAGTGGAGGTAGGGGATGAACGTGGGGTGCCACCACCTTGCCGCCTCCTGCTGTGGGCCCTTGGGAGCCGCTCGGGTCTCCCTACACCTGGGGAGGCTTCGCGGCCAGCTCACCTGTTTCCGATAGACGTAGCACGCTGCTATGGCGACCATGGTGGATTCTCCCACAAACCCCGCCAGGAGGGAGCCCACGCCCAGGGTGGCTCCGTGTACCCTGGGGATGAGAACACAAAGGCCATCTGTCCGTTGAAGCCGTGCTGAGGCACAAAGAGAGTGGAAACCCAGTGGAAAGCAGACGAGACAGGAACCAACTGCACTTGAGATCCGCCGATAAAGGCTGCACCTAGTAAGTGGCCCGCCTGTGGGAGGGCACCTGGAGCTCTGAGGCGAGCTACCCCCCCACCCCAAGGTCTTGGCTCCACATCTGCTGGCTGGGCCACGGGCCACGTCCCCCTTGCTCGTGAGCCCACAGCCCTTCCTGCCCTCGTCTCCATACAGAGACGGGGACTCTGAGGGTGGGGGGTGACGACTCCCTTCCTCCCTCTTGTTATCCCCCTTCTCCTGCCTGCCACCCGCAGCAGGTGCTCAGTGAATAGTGTGAATGGGCCTGACCCCGGAAGTATTCTAGAAAGGAGCTGAGCAGCCTCCCACCTACTGGCTCGGCAGAGAAAGAAGGTATCGCTCTGCATTTCTAGCTCCAGATGTGCTTGGGGGATGCCACGTGAAAATGCAGATGTACTTAGGTGGCAGAAGGACCCGCAGGACCCCCCCGGCAGCATACCCCAGGTAGGGCAGGACCACGAGGCTGGTGATGAGGACGATGATCCGCAGCACAGAGCTGGGGGCCAGGACAAAGGTCTTCTTCAGAGTCATCAGCCACCCGGTGAGATGGGCCCTCACAGTGACTGTGGGGACAGCAAAGGACTCGTCAGCAACACCCCGCTTCTCCCAGTCCTCAGACTCCCCCCCCACCCCCACCCCGCGCCTCGCCAGCCTACCCGAGGTCGCGGGGCAGCTGGTGAGGACCCAGGCCTTGCTGCTGCTGCCCTGGGCTGGCCTCCGTATCTCCCTGCCGGGGTTCCTGAGCCTACTTCTGGGCCTGGGATAGCCCCGTCTGGCCTCTTCGCAGCCCTGAGCACCCAGACAGCCGGGTGCGGGCACCTGCCTTTCTCCACTCTGACTGCCGGCTGTCTTTGGCCGGGCCTGGCCTGCCCCTGGGACCCCCTGCCCACCCTGTCCCTGCCCCAACCGCCTGCCCTGCCTCCAGCCCCGATCTGATTTCTCTTCTCTAAAAAACAGAGAAAAGCGGCCACTTGCGGGGGTCAGTTTTGACTGTGGGTACGAGGGGAGCCCTGTCTGCCCAGGACACCTGTGTGGGGGGTGTGGCGACCAGAGGTCAGGGAGGGAAGGATGAAGCTCTCCTGATCTCCTTCCCAGCCGTCCCGGCCCCTGGAACCCCGGTCATCTCCTCTTCTCCTTCCCTAACTGTGCCCCGCCCTTGTTTCGACACGTCACTGTTTCTCAAAGACCTCGGTGCATTCCCCGTGTCGCCTCCCCATCCACGCTAGTGAACTGGGGCGCGGGGCAGGGCGCCCGGCCTCAGCACAAAGGAGGGACGTGTGAAGCAGGGACTGAATTTGGCCTTGGAGGCCACAGACACTCCTTGTCGGGAAGAGGTGCCCCGGATGTTTGGATCGATCTGAAAGCGCAAGCGGCTGAAGGAAGCTGCGGCCTAGTCGTCTGTCGCAGGGTGGGCAGCCCCGGGGTTGGGGCCGAGACCTTCGTGCAGGGGGACGTGCTCACTCCTGGGGTGAAAACTCCCGTCCAGGATACATTCAAAGGGGGACTCTGCGGCCCTCCTCGTCGAACGGGGTGCCCTGCCTGCCTGCCCCGGGGGGGGGGCGGTGTTGTGTTTACACAGCACAGATGCACACTTGGGTTTGGCTGAGCGAGAGAGCGGGGGGGGGGGGGGGGGGGGGGCGCACGCAGAATGCTAATGGGCTTGGCCCACCCCCCGCAGGTTGCAAAGACAGCCGGGGCCTGACAGCTGGCTGGAAGGCCTTAGAGTGATAGACACAGAAGTGAGTTGAGAGATTAAAAGCCACTCCACCCCCGTCCCAGCTGGAATTCTCTGGGGCCCCCAGTCCCTCCTCCAGCTGGGCCTGGGGAAGGAGCAATATGGGCCCCAATCTCCAGCAGGGGGCAGCCTCCTCGAGGTGGGGTCGCCTGGCACAGCTTGGCTCCCCCAGGGTCCCCCCGCCCCCGACAAAGACCAGACACACCACCCCACGGCCACGATCTTCCACTCCTTTCCACTCCTCCGTTTTTGCCACAGCGGGGAAGGTGACACCTGAGAGACCCAGCCTCCAGGAATGCTTGGCATCTGAGAGTAGGGGTGGCTTGTGACCCGGTTCAGGGATGGCGCCCTCAGTCCTGACCTCCTCTAGTTCGTGGCTCATTTCTTAACTCGGGCTTTGTCAATTCTGGCTGCCCTGCCGAACGATTCGGCGGATTATTTGGGCACTGAGTTTTTTGGTTTTTTTTTTTAAAGATTATATTTTTAAGTAATCTTCACATCGAACGTGGGGCTCTAGCTCACAGCCCTGAGGTCACGAGCAGCACGCTCTACCCACTGAGCCAGCCAGTCATGCCTGCACCATACATTTTTGACTAATGACATGCACTTGGTACAGAATTTAAAAGGTGCAGAAGGGAATGCAGCACAAAGTCTTCCTCCCGGTCCTGACTCCTGCCTTCCGGAGGCAACCACTGTTACCAGTTTGGTGGGTGACTTCTAGGAACAGTAAGTGGGCAGGCACACGACACGCAGACACGCAGACGTGGCGACGCCTTCGTCGCGGGAGAAGCGGCACACCCACCGACCATTCCGAAGCCTGCTTCGCTCCTCTCGTAAAGAACCACCTTGCTCCCGTATAGTAAGCCTCCTCCTACTGTATCCGCTTGGGAATTTTCAAACTGGCTTAGTGTTTAGCTGTGGACACTTGACTTTCTGGCCATACGCCATCTGGCCTCAACCCTGCCCCCAGATTTTTTTTTTTAACTTTTTTTTAATATTTATTTTTGAGAGCGAGACACAGTGTGCGTGGGGGAGGGGCAGAGAGAGGGAGACAACAGAATCCGAAGCTGGCTCCGGGGTCCGAGCTGTCAGCACAGAGCCCGACGCGGGGCTCGAACCCACAAGCCGTGAGATCATGACCTGAGCTGAAGTCAGATGCTCAACCGACTGAGCCACCCGGGCGCCCCTAACTCTGCCCCCAGAGTCTTAAGTCCAGCACTACTCTTTCTTTGCACATCGGCAGGTTTTAGTCATTGTCCACCTTCCTATTTTTTTTTTTTTTTTTTTGGGTGTTACTTTTTCAATAACATATTATAAAACTGACTTCTGAGCAGACAGTTCTAAGAATTCTAACACGTGCAAAGATCTGTGTAGCCACCGCCACCATCAGGGCACGGAACAGTTCTACGGCCCCGAAGACTCCTCACGTTGTCCCTTTGGGTGTGCTGTTTACCGTGTGTGCGACCTCTGACCTTGGAGGAACAGATTGGGGCTGTCTGATTTGTTTCTTAAACTTTCAGCCTACTGGATAAAATGTGTTTGCACGTTTCCAATCCACTGCGAAATGTTATGTTCTGTTTCGGTTTTTTTAAGTGTCAGCTTTTTTTTTTTTAAACATTTATTTTTGAGAGAGAGAGAGAGAGAGAGACAGCAAGAGCAGGTGAGGTGCCGAGAGAGAGGGAGACAGAGAATCCCAAGCAGGCTCTGTGCTGTCATCACAGAGCCTGAACTCACAAACCACGAGATCACGACCGGAGTGGAAATCAAGAGTCGGACACTTAACCCTCTGAGCCACCCAGGCGCCCAAAATGGTTTGTTCTTGTTTGGGACGTCCTTGCAGACATTTCCCGAGAAGGAAGACTGAATCGGGCATGAGAGTAAACCGGAATGTTCCTTTCGTTCTGTGTCTTTACCTGGCACCGGGAAGAAGGAGAAGATACGCAAGGGGATTACGCAGAGCTCTGCAAAGGCGAAGTCCACTCCGATGATGTCTATCAAAATCTTCTCGGAAACGTTGGGGGTCCAGAACATCACGAAACAGAGCTGGGGGCAGAGAGCACAGTCAGCGAGGTCATTAAGAGAAGGCACATGTGAGTGACGTGGCATCGGGGCAGGTGTCCCATGACCCCGAGGAGCTAGGAAAGAGGGCGAATGGTGCGCCCGTCCTCAAACCGCTGCCGTCCTGCTTTGTTCTCACCTTCAGACACGGGCCCCCGCCCATTTGCCACAAGTGCCCCAGAGGGACCCCAGAAGTGGGCAGATGTGGCATGCATCTGAGTGGGTAGCCCAGCTAGTGAGGGAGACCCGTGTGCTCTCGTGAGCGACTTAACTACTGTGCTAAGCAGCTCGGTCAGTTCGGGGTGACCATGCTCAGTACTGTGATTTTTATAGCTTTTAAAAAAAATCTTTTTTTAAATGTTTTAATTTACTTTTGAGACAGAGAGAGACAGAGCATGAGCAGGGGAGGGGCAGAGGGAGGGGAGACCCAGAATCCGAAGCAGGCTCCAGGCTCCGAGCTGTCAGCACAGAGCCCGACACGGGGCTCGAACTCACAGACCGCGAGATCATGCCCTGAGCCGAAGTCGGACGCTCCACCGACGGAGCCACCCAGGCGCCCCTGTGATTTTTTATAGCTTTAACCAAAGAGTTAGAAGTGACCTGAAAGCATCTGGAATATTCTGCATGCACAGAGCCACACTGAATCAGCACACCTAATGAAAAAGGAAACAGTGACACTTAAATTAATGATAGGTTCTGGAGCTCTCCGAGGTCGAGTTGAGAGAATAAGAGACGATTCCCACAAAATGTGCACCTCTGGAGAGCAGGTGGGCAAGCAGTAAACTGATTTAACAGACCCAAGAAAATGGCTTTTTTTTTTTTTTTTTTTAATATTACAGAGACAGCGAGAGTCGGGGAGAGGGGCTAGAGGCAGAAAGAGAGAGAACCCTAAGCAGACTCCATGCTCAGCAGGGAGCCTGACACAGGGCTTGATTCCACGACCCTGGGATCATGACCTGAGCCGGGATCAAGAGTCAGATGCTCAACGGACTGAGCCGCCCAGCTGCCCTGAAAATGGCATGATCTTAAACTGATGGGGAGAAGCGAGCTGTCTGCAGCTCTTCCCTTTCCCCCCCGGGTCAGGAAATGTGGTGACAGGCCCTTCTGGAAGTGGGGGTGAAAGTGGGGCCAATAGCAGGCTGCTGAAAAGCCTAGTTAGTAAGCAACTTGTCCACAGTTGCTCTTGCACTGCTCGTGATGGTGTCCCTTGAACTTGGCAGGGCCCTGGACTTCAATGTCTGGATAACGTAAAACCAGTACAGTGGAGGGCAGGTGCTGCCCAGGAAAGAGGGGGGTTAAGGGAGGACGACACTGAAGGTCCTGTCTTCTTCCTCTGCTCAGTTCTTGCAACACAGGAAACCAGCTGCATCCCTCCCACGGAGGAGACCAGGGTTCCTGAGACTGGAGGCTCCTGATGAGTCCCCACCCCCCATCCCCACCCCTCCAGCCACCAGCAAGGCCCACACAGGGGACAGGCCACTCCCACACATGCACGGTTGTCAGTCGGCTTCTGATGCCCATCCGTACAGATGAGGAGACAGCCAGAGATCACCAGACTTCGAGGAAGGCCTTAGAGCTGAAGAGGCTAAAACAAAGGGAAAAAATTTTTGAAGGAAACACAGACAGTGCAGAGACAGAAAGATGGACAGGTGTGTGTGCACACATGCACAGGTACAGAGTGCACACACACAGAGAGAGAGAGAGAGAGAGAGAGAGAGAGAGAGAGGCGGGGTGGGGGGAAGGAACTTTCCCCCATTGATATTCCCAGAGTGATGGGAGAAGATACTAACTACATCCATGAAACAGGGACCAAATGGAAATGTTATTTTAAAAGGACGAAGAACAAGACAGTACTTCTGAAAAATAAAAAGATTAAATCAGAAATAAGAAATTCACACAGTCACAGTAAGAGAAAGTTGAAGAAATCTACAACAAAGATGGACCCGGACAACGAGAATGGATTTAAAGAACAGAAATAAAGGACCAGTCTGGGACGCCGAACACTCAAATAACGGGAGTTCCAGGAAGACGAAGAGTGAAAGTCTGGAAGCTGAAAGCTGAGACTTTTAAGACTGTCCTAGGGTCCAACGGGAGGATGTAGCCTAACGGATGAAGAAAGACCCACTGGGCACGGCATCAACGATGCTGGAGGCAGAGACAAGATTCTAGGAGCTTCCAGCTGTAGACTGTAGACTGTAGAAAGCTAGCACCAAGAGTTAGAAGACATAGGGCACTGAGTTAGGAGGGAAACTGGTTTCTGTCCTAGAACTCAGAATCGAACGGTCAATCCAGTGTGTTGGAAGAAAGACATCTTCATACGTTCAAGGCCTCAAAGGATTTCCTTCCCATGCATACTTTTCCAAGAAGCCTTTGGGGGGTTTACTCTGCAAAGCAAGGGAGTCACGGATGAAGAAAAAGAAAGACACAGGATCGATCTCAGGAAAAAGGCTTGGGGAATCCCTCAGAGGGGTAAGGAGAGATCCCGGGAGGGCTGAGAGAGGCCCACGGGTCAGGTGATCTGCCCTGGAGCTGGTCGGAATAGGGTATGTAAAATGGTCTGAACACATGATGGGGTTTCTGCAATGAAGGGAAAATGGGAGAATAAGTTAGTGGCAAATACACAGAAAGCTGAGAAAAATTATAAATAGGACAGTGATGAGGTCCAGGAAAAACTACAATTTTTTTTTCAAGAAATGGAGGGAATCAGGCTCAGCGGTCAGAGTTTGCCATAGTCGGAGCCCATCTAAAGAGCTGCGGGGCCTGGGGCCTGGGAGTATGAAAAGTGGGGAGTGGGCAGCCTAGGGGAACGGCTATCGTCGGTAACAATCCCCAGAGAACCGACTTTTTAAAACTTTGTGTGTGTATAATTGATTAACAAACCCTGAATTAAAAGATGTAACGATATAACTTTGGCAGAGAATGCTAAAAACCTGCCAATTCCATCCAATATTTCTCTCCCTTTCTTAAGGTGCAAGTGATTCCTCTTCAAAAGGAAGGTGAATACATTATAAAATGAATCACCATCATGTAAAAGCAGAACGCTGAGATGTCAGAATATAAGATCCTTCAGGCTTTGGGTAAATTGAGTTTCATGGAATTAGGCTGGTCCCATTAACCATGTCATGTTGAAATGTTTTCTCAAATGCCCTGGAAGATCTATCCTAAAAATGTCTCACCTTATAAAAGTGATGAAGCCTTTGTTTCACCATGTGCTCTCCAGCGTCTGGAAAGAATATTCCATCGCTTTTCAAAACTGACAGGTGTACGATCACTTAACCCTACTGCCTGCTGTCAGCACTCACACCCCGTCTCTTGACATGAGGGGAAAAATACTTCCTTAATTCCAGTAACTCAGAGCTCAGAGACTTTATTACCCAGCGGCCTGGACAACTGGCCGTGTCATCTTTTCCCACTGCAAAACCGCCAGCCTGAAATGGTGAGGTTCACACCTCTAGTTCGGGGGCGGGCTCTGGGGAGGTGGTGGGGAGCAAGTTCACGCAATTACAACTTCAAAACCACACCGAGCGCGGGATGGGGACACAACTCATTTCCCTGAGGAAGAGGGGGGACATCTGCCCTTCCAAACACCTTCCAGTACAGTGAAGCTGTAACGTATGAAGATGAAATGAGCATCGCCCCCAAGTCTGGACTTGCTTTGTGCCTTAGGGCATATGGAGGGTAAGCCATCCTGGGTCTTGCTTAAAGGTTGGAGGGAGATAACCAGGGCATATTCTCTGAAGAACTTAAGCTTTCGGGAGAATCACTGGTATGCTGTATTTATGTGATGGTGATTATCTGAATGTGAGATAAAGCCAACCTCTCTGTTTTCTAAGTCACTGGAAGGTGGTCTTTAAGTTTCAACAAACCGAGGAGAAAGGAGGGTGTGATCGTCCGTCAGAGAGGACGGTACAAGCCAGCGTGTGCGGTAAGGGAATTCCTCTCTCTTGCTTCTCCACGTGGATAATGTTCACCTGGCAGCTTTTTACTGCCTTGGAGGAGATTATCAGTAACCTCTGAAGGAGGGAGACCCATCTGTGTCCGGAGGACACGGCGACAGGGACAAGTCACACGAGACACTTACGTAACTATCAAGTACTTGGACGAGTGGCCACAGTTCTGGTCCCTTGGAAATCAAATGTGCAGGTCTGGTGGATCTCTAATAGAGCCTCCCTGGAGGTGGCTTCATACTCCATTTCTAAAGTTCCGCTGCATTTACTTGGAATCACTGAACCCCTCTGGTCTCCATCTGGTATCTACCTGTGCCAAGCATACCTTACACGTCCCTATCGAGGTCACATGCCACAAGGAGGCGCCTCTTCGGGGTTTTCAGTCCCACACACGTAGAGCCTAGACTGGGTCTTCTAGAACAAGAACGCTGTTAGTCTGGTCTGGGGCTTCAGCAATCCCAGGTAACTATTCAAAGAGAAGGGACACTACGTATCTTGATGCTTACTTCTTCCCCCCTCCCCCTCCCCGCCCAAGTTTATAAATACGGCCCTTTGTCTCTGCCCTGCTTCCAGTATGAAAATGCCCCTTGCCTTCCAGCAAGTCCCTAAAAAGGCGACTGTCTCCTGCACTGCCCAGAAGGGAATATGTGCAACTGAGAAGTAGGTACGGTGGTGGTTAAAAGCTGCAATATGCACCTGCACGTCAACTTCCCTTAAGAATACTAATCAGATCATGGGGTGCCTGCCTGGGTGGCTCAGTCGGTTGGGCGTCCCACTTCAGCGCAGGTCATGATCTCACGGTTCGTGAGTTCGAGTCCTGCATCGGGCTCTGTGCGGACAGCTGGGAGCCCGGAGCCTGCTTTGCATTCTGTGTCTCCCTCTCTCTCTGCCTCTCTCTCTCTCTCTCTCTCTCTCTCAAAAATAAAATAAAAATTAAAAAAAAAAAGAGTACTAATCAGATCAGATCCGACTAGTCTGTTTCAGAAAACAAGAAGCTTCAGAAGTTAACCTAACAAAGACCATTTCAGGAAAAGTGTTATTCTAATGAGTTCAGCCAGAGGAGTCTTCCCTAGGAACACGCCCTCCCCGTTGACCATGGAGGCCGTGTTCCTCAAATATTTGCAGAGCCTAATGACATTGACTTTTCCAAACCAGAACACAAACCTAATAAACTACTGACAATGAACATGATTTGTTCTCCTTGGAGCAGCTGCAGGGTTGAATTTTTTTTTTTTTTTTTTTTTTTTTTTTCCTGCAGAGCTGGCTGTCAATATTATCTCATTAGGCAGCGGCCAGCAAGATAGAACAACCCACTCGGTGCCCAGATCTTGGTTTTTCTATTTATTCTCCAATAAAAGGAACCGGGCTTCTTAGAGAAGTGGCTTATTCTAAGATGAGGACAGGAAACATACGAGATGATCAACCCTGGAGTAACATGTCAAAGAACATAGGAGCTCAGTGGAAAGAGCTCCCAATTGCCAAAGTTGGAACGATGTGAGCACCAAAATAATACAGAATTGAATTATGACCCCCAGGATACCATAAATACCCATGCGTCCATACTGATATAAACAAATAAGGCTAAATCGGCCACACAGAGGTCCAAATAGTTTACATATTTGGATAAGGCCTCAGGGAGGTGACACATACCTGCTACTCCTCAAGTTGACCACATAAACTTCCTTCTAAAGAGCAGTTGCAGAAAGTGGGGTGAAGGACCCTTACGGTGGAGACATGGCAAACACGACCTTGGCCAGGTGATCAAGGTCAACACCAACAGTGATTAAGTCATGTCAATAGCATGTATTCTTTTTTTTTAATCTTTTTTTTTGATATGAAATTTACTGTCAAATTGGTTTCCATACAACACTCAGTGAATACCCTGTATTCTTGATACGATGTGAGGAGAATGGGACCTCGCCTAGGTCGGCTTCCTCCCCCCAGACCGGGAAGTGCGGTCTAACAGCGAAAACTCTCAGACAAACCCACGTGGAAGGACGTGCCACACAATACCTAGTGAGTATTCCTCCTCAAAACTCTCAAGGCCACAGAAACAAAGTTTGAGAAACTCTCCCAGACCAGAGGAGACTGAGGGAAAAGGAGACTAACTGTAATGCGGTCACGCAGATGGGACCTAGAACACGAGAAGGAGGTGAGGGCAAAGCTGGTGAAATCGGAATGAGCTGTGAGCTGAAGTCACGGTCGTGTTGGCTCCACGACTCACAACTGCGTCAAAGGGGCCCTCGTAGAGCTAGACAGAGCGGGAGGTGGCTCTCCGAGCTATCTTCACACAGCTTCTGTAAATCTAAACGAATGCTAAAAGGATATTAAAGAAGATCCATGACCCGCTCTTCTTGTATTTGACAGACGGAGTCTTCTAAGGACCAGACCATGGACGAGGACATCTCTATTGTGAACTTTGAAAATACTTATTTGTGTTTCAAGGTACATTCATCTCTAGTCGAGCATAGACCACTCCAGACAAATGTTCTACCTTCAGGGTTACTGGCTTTTTCTTTTAATTGTATTAGCCTCTTGAGAAATGAACCACCCTTGGGCTGCAGCCCCCTTTTAAAAAAAATCTTACTTGAGAGGGGCGCCTGGGTGGCGCAGTCGGTTAAGCGTCCGACTTCAGCCAGGTCACGATCTCGCGGTCCGTGAGTTCGAGCCCCGCGTCGGGCTCTGGGCTGATGGCTCAGAGCCTGGAGCCTGTTTCCGATTCTGTGTCTCCCTCTCTCTCTGCCCCTCCCCCGTTCACGCTCTGTCTCTCTCTGTCCCCAAAATAAATAAAAAACGTTGAAAAAAAATTAAAAAAAAAAAATCTTACTTGAGAGAGAGAGAGAGAGAGAGAGAGAGAGAGAGAGAGAGGGAGGGAGAGAACTGGGGAGAGGGGCAGAGAGAATCTTAAGCAGGCTTCGTGCTCAGCAAGGAGCCTGATGTGGGGCTTGATCCCATGACCCTGGGATCATGACTTGAGCTGAAATCAAGAGTCAGACACTCAACCGATGGAGCCACCCACGTGCCCCTGGGCCACAGTCCTTTTATTCACAATTATAACATGAATGGTCATGGTTTCTAATGATGCTTTGGCTCCTTAGAGGCAACCTGTTAAGCTAAGGCTTCACCTGTATGTGGTTGTTCTGTGTTGGGGGCAGCATTTAACCTCTTGTTTCTAAGTCTGTATAACAATGATCTACATTATGACAAAGTTCTGCCATATATTAGAATCCTCAAACAGGCTGACAGCGTGCACAAAAGACGAAGGAAGCCCTAAGCCTCACAGAAATAACACCCGTGGGTCTACGATGCTATCGTCTGAGTCAACGTGACTAGAACCACAGAAGGGGTGTCCTTCCCAAGCCTCGCCTCGTCACGCAGAGTTAGTCCCTGCCCTGCCTGGGAACAAGGATGCGGGATTGGGATTTGAAGCAGCCAGTTGTCTCTGTCAGCATCTGAACTCGAGAACATACAAACCCAGCCACAGTGGGGCAGCCGTGTCTGCACGTCCTGGGGAGATTCCACTGTGTCCTGTGGGGATTCCATTCCACAAAGAAATCTGTGGAGCTCCATTGCCAAGAGCTCTGGGTTTGACTTAATTTCCAGAAGCTGCTGACCATGCTTTTGAGGAACTCAAAACAAAGCTGTCTTCGTTACCCCGAAGAATCAGGATTAGTAGTAACTCTGAGATTCTTATCCCCTGCAGTTAGAAAAAGCAAAATTCATGCAGCTGTTTTTGGTTAAAATTGTCAGCCCTGGGCATTATTTTTGTTTGGAGATTTTACTTAGAAAGAAAGGGTCAATAGCCTTTTAATCGGGTTTAAGTCTCCAGTGGGTAAGCCAGTGGTTAACCCTCAACGATACCGCGTACAAGGAGGTGGTTCTGAGCTTGGCTCTGGACTGTGAGTTTGGGGAATAAGTTGGTTCACAATCTGGGGCCAGCTCCTAACCGCACTGTAGACGACCAGACCACCAGAACATCTGTGGCCCCACGCTGGGGGGCCTGTGACATGTGCTAAGCACCCCGTCAGTACTTGGCATGGTCAATGGGATCAATCAGTCTTAGCCATCGTCATCCTAAAAGGTCTCCCGGGACCTCGATAAAATGTTAATAGAGGAGTCATCTGTAGGTGGTTAAGATTAGAATTGATTTTATTTTCCTCTTTGTGCTTTTCCCTGGTTTCCACAAAGAACGAGTATTCTTTTTTCTTTGTCAGAAGAACATTTTAGCATTAAAAGGACCCCTGTATCTGTCTTCCCAGATCCAGTCGATGTGTGCCCACGATCGGGATGTGAGAAGTCCCGATTTCGAGGGAGGGCAACTTTCAGAAGGCGGCTGGCAACTCAGTTTTCATAACCAGCGTCCTGGGAAGCTGCGTCCCGTGTCCCCCCATTCGGAAGGCACACTGACACTGATTGGATTTACTTGGGGGTGGAGGGACACTGTCAGAAAAAGCGGGACACTATCAAGATAACACACGCCCATCTTGCCTGAGTTTTTAGTGAGAGCCGATGGAGACCCAAGGAACATCATTTGGGCTTTTGATTCTTAGCATCAAATAGAGTTGGCTGTATGCACATGGCAGGGGGTGGGGTGGGGAGTTCGCCGAGGGTTCTGTGGGCCATAGTCATGGCGCCGGGCCACGCCCCGGAGCTGCGGTGGGGTGGTATGGTCAGACTACCGTGCTGACAGGCCCTCCAGTCTCTGATGCTGTGTGAGGACCGACTAGGGGTGCGGAACAAGAGCAGAAGCGGGGGAACTACCGTAACAGTTCAGGGGAGTCGGCCATGGGCCAGGGGGAGCGGAGGAAGGATCGATTTGGAGGAATTACAGTCAGTATTAAAGGGAAACTCTGGGGGACAGGGGTGAGGAAGGCAGAGGCAGGGATGCCGCGTGATATGACCGAGCATTAGGCCACGGCAGCCTGGAGCCCAGGTGTGCCCCACAAGCCCGTCTGGCCCGTCCGGCCCAGCTTCTCACTCCCACTTGCTGGCTGCCACCTGGGCCACACTCGGTCATTTCGAAGAGCCTTCCCAGTGCAAACCAGTTCGTGACCCAGCTTTCCATCGAGATGCCTCTTAGAAGCGGGGGAGTCCTGGTTCTGAAGGGAAACAAATAGGCCGTTTTGCTAGAGTGGAAATGCCTAAAGCAAGACATGATGTGCGAAAGTGGCCAAGAAGCCCCATTTCTGGACATCGGCGTTAGAGAGGGTGACGGGGAGCAAGCCCGGAGGAATCGCCAGAGGGACCGAGCTGCCGTTCTGTGGGCCGGCGCTGACCGTCCTCTGACAAAGAGGGGGCCGCCGAGGAGGGAGGGGACACTTCCGTGGAGGAGGCCGTCACAGGAGAGTAAGAGTCCTGAGCGTTACAGTAAGACACAGCGAGGAGACGCGGGGCGCCGTCTCTGGAAGGTCGGGCAGGTAGAAAGTTCGGTAGAAACAGGTGGGGTAAACTGCACCTGTTACACAGAGAAACACAACCTGGTTTTCCGTGCAGCTGGGGAGCTCGGAAAAGCACATCACAGAGTGTTTCTGTCACCCCTGGTATTCCCAACGTGGCCTGCTGACAGTCAGACTTGCTGTGACACGTCTTACCCAGAAGCACGTTCCTAAGGGAGTAGATGCACCTCTCACAGCCGCGGTAAAAAGTTCACGTTTCTCAGACGTGGGTTTTACAGTCGGCTTTTTAAAAGAACACGAGAACTAAACCATCCCCGCTGTCACTTAGATGGTAGGAAACTGCCAAATACACCTGGTTGGACCGCTCAGGGCTTCTTTGGGAGCGAAGACTGCATTGTCAGCAAGGAGCACACACTCCCACCAGCAGGGGGCGCCGTGCACCAAGCCTGCAGAGGGCGCTGCCTCTGGCTGCACAATGTTCAATTCTCTCCTATTCTTACCGGACTTGAAGAGTGTTTAGAAAGTTCCAAACGGAGTTTCGCTCAGCCTTGACTTTCCGTTGACGGTTAACAGTCAAACCGAAACTTGCTCAGGGCCACCGGCAGGGGGTGGGGGGGGGGTGGGGAGTGTTGTTTGACAGGTGCAGAGTTTCAGTTTTGCAAGACGAAGAGATCTGGAAATGGATGGGGCGGGGGTGGGGGGGTGGGAACCGTTGCACAACTGAATGTACTGAACTTTAACACCTAAAACTTGAAAAGTGACTAAAAACCTTAAAACCTGAAAATTTTGAACTCCATCAACGGTTACGATGTAGGTGGTTAAGTTTTACAGTAGGTGCATTTTACTGTGATGGAATAAAATTTTAATTTTTAAAACGGTTTTTTAATTATAAAAATTTTTTTCCCCGTGAGCCTGAGAAGAGCACGGGGCGGGGGCGGGGGCGGGGGGAGAATCCCAAGCCGGCTCTGTACTGTCAGTGCAGAGCCCGTCGCGGGGCTTGAACTCATGAAACCGTGACATCATGATCTGAGCCGAAACTGAGTCCATGCTTGACGGACTGAGCCACCCAGGCGTCCCTGAAAAATCTTTTTATACTGTCATTTTCTTATGAGGGTTTAGGTGGAGTTTCGGGGGCTGGTCTTATTGGTTTAGTCTCCTCTGAGTTCCCCCAGACAAACCAAGGAACCCCGCAAATCCGCAATGCGTGATGACTTGCTTAAAAAGCAGACGCACCAAGACGCTTATGACGCACCAGAGCTTTCCAACGGTACACGTTCCACGGACACTCTGAGAGGTGCCAAGTGAGAAAGTTCTGAATTCAGTTTCTCTACCTTCGGTCCCTTCTGTCCTCCCCATGCACAAGAGGGTCATTTTCTTCTCCCGGATAATGCGAACAATGAGCAGGCAGTGTCCGGGCGCGGGGGGTGGGGCGGCCCCGCAGAACAAAGCCCCAAACAGGCCGTCCTTGTTGGAGACACAGGGTCAGCATGGTACCGTGGCCCGAATAAGGCCTGCAGTGTCCGCTGCCCCGATGGCTGAGTGACAGACAGCCCCTGGGCAAGTTCAGCAGCAGGAAGGTGAGACTGGGTCACTCGCGTGAACCAAACTTTTAACTCTGAAGACGGGACTGGTCGAGGTCCCGTGGAACGGCAGCTTTTACTATTGAGCGGCTTGGATTCTGCAGCTTTCCAGAACACAGCCGAGGGCCTCAGGACTGACACGCTCTCCTGGGAGGCGGCCCTGAGCGGGATGCATTCAGAACTGGCAATTCTTGATGTGTACGGGGGGATGCGCTCTGTTACCCCCCAGGGCAGCAAGAGGGGACAAGGGGCGCGCTGCCCAGAGCGTGACGCCCTGTCCGAGGCCCGTGGTTCTGCCAGCAGCGCCTCAGGCCCCGAGAGCAGCACGTGGCCGGGGCCTGGGTGCCGGCCGGGATTAGGGGCGCTCCCAATACTGACGGGGTGAGCAACCCGTCCCGCAGAGGGGGCTGCGGCTGGGGCCGGGGGCCGGGTGGGGGACGAGGAGGCGGAGCGGAGTTCCTGTTGCTATATTTGAGATTTGTGCTTCCTGGGGACTTATGCAGTGAGAACAGCATAAGGAGTTATTTCAGGATTATCTGAACCTCACCGAAACGGATTATCTCAGTGTGTCACAGAGAAAATAACCCGGCGGGCGGAGTGTTCTGACTGCGTCCTTCTCGCTGCTGCTGCTTCTGGCTTTCCTTCCCTCCTGGGAGGGTCCTGGAGGCCTGAAGCTCTGAAGCTTTAGAATTAAAATGCTTTAAATACCAAATACCTTCACCTTACATTCTGCAGCGGCCTCCGCCCCTCGATGGCACATATTTTCCTACCGGACTCAGGGCTCTGGAGGCATCCAGTTGTGTTGCAATGCCATCCTGATTTCTGCACACTTAGTCACTTAGTCACCTTGTCTCCTTAGCCTCCAACCTAATCCCTCCCAGACAAGGCTTATCTCAGGAAGCCGGGGGCCAAGACGAAGAAGAGCCTTCTGGATGGGACTCTGACCTGCAAGGAGAAGGAGGCTGGCTGCTCGCGTGGGAGAGGGTGACCATGTCCTCCTGGAGTCACTGGGGGGGGGGGACGGGAGGGGGGCAGGAATTCAACGCATTAAAGAAAACAGCATTCACAATCCGTGGAAAAGTGGCGAGTCGGATCAAATAGTACTAGGAATTCGGAAAGGAGAATGGAACAGAAATTGCCCCGCACAATCAGAAAAGAGGAAGGAAACCGAAAGCCTGCGAGAAATGCGATCCCTCGGGGGGGCCTTCCCTGACGGCCCGTCCAAAGCGGAGTCCCCCTCACCCTCTTTCCTTTTATTTTTCTTCCAAGCACCTGTGAGTGCCTGCTGCAGGTCATGTAATGGCCATGCAAAGACCTGGTCAGTCCCAAATCCCCGGGACACGCAAGTACCATCACTTTGTATAGTAACCGGTATGATTAGATTAAGGATCTTGAGGTATGATTATCTGGGGACGTCTGGGGGGCCCTGAACACCGTCACAGAGTCCTCCTAACGTGAGAGCCACGCAAAGGGAGACCCCGCACAGGCACAGAGAGGAGGTGGTCCTAGGAAGAGAGACAGAGGCGGGAGTGATGTGGCCGAGGAACGTGGCAGCCACCAAGGGCTGGAAAAGGCAAGGGACAGGTTCTCTGAAGCCACGGGAGGGAGCGAGGCTGGAGAACAAACACCCTGACAGCAGCCCAGTCAACTGATTTCTGGCCTCTGGAGACTTCTGGCCTCCAAAACTATGAGAGAGTACATTTCTGTTTTCTTTTTTAAAAAAATTTTATTTATTTTTGAGAGAGAGAGAGAGAGAGAGAGTAGGGGAGGGGCAGAGAGAGAGGGAGACACAGAATCAGAAGCAGGCTCCAGGCCCTGAGCTGCGAGCACACAGCCCCACGTGGGGCTCAAACTTGTGAACTGTGAGATCATGACCTGAGCTGGAGTCAGATGCCTAACTGACTGAGCCACCCAGGCGCCCCTACATTTCTGTTGTTCTTAAGCCATCAGGTTCGGGACAATTTCTTACAGCTGCCACAGAAAACGAACACACTGCCCAACACCACAGTATATGTTTATTGCCTGTCTGCTCTAGTAGACGATACATTCCATCGAAAAAGGCGACTTTGTGTGTTTATTTCATTGTGGTAGCCTCAGAGCCCGCTATGTAGCAGGGGCTGGAGCATCTGGTTGAAGGACTGCCTGGGTAGATACGCATGTGTCCTCCGTCTGGGTAGCTGTGCCCATCAGAAGAGAGCCCCGAGCATCCTTCTAAAGCTCAGGCTTCAGAGAATTTTTGCAGCGCACACACGTGTGGCTTCAAATCTTTCCCTGCCGGCATTTCCAACATTTGGTTGGCATCTACAAACGTATTGGACGTTCTGGGCCAGAAGGCTAAAAACATGGATTTCTCCTCCTGTGCTCACTGTAGAGTGTGGGTAACTGACATTTCTGAGTTAGCAAGACGGCCGACGGACGGAGTGAGCACTGTCCGCATTTGGCACTGGAGGCCGCAGACAGAAAGGTGTGACGGGGCCTCCGAAGAGCTTTCCCAAGCCTCAGGGAGAAAACCGGTGCGCATATTATATGTCTCGTGTATGCGTCCGGTCCTCCTGGAGAAGATATGTGCACATCTATCGAGACACTGATTTTTTCAAAACACCAAAAAAAAAAAAAAAAAAAATCCCACAGGAATTTGGAAGGATGTACAAATAGAAGTAGAAAAATTCACAGATTTATTCACTGGCATCCGATGTACCAATAGCCGCTTGTTTACTTACACAGATACCTTATCTTCGCTTGGAATCCCGTGTATTTGGGGGACTTCCTGATCACGAGAGCCGGTGTTTTTTGCTTATAGCGTGCCTGGCGCTGTGCTCGTAAGTCTTAGGAGGGGGGTATTCTTATCATGCTGAGGCTTAGTTTTAGATGACCCTTCCAAAGCCACCCAGCTGGTGCACAGAGGAGCCGGGATTTGACTCCAGGCCCCAGGACCTCAGGACCACGTGCGTAAACACAGAGCTCTGGGGTACTGAATTCCAGCTTGAGGGTAAATCCCTCTCCCAGGGCCCCAGGGCCATTCAGCGCAGGCTTGCAGCCCTGCCTCTAAGCCCCTTGCCAGTTCAGAGCTGCTGGCGGTCTTGTTTTGTTTGGGCCCAATTCATTCTTCGAGCCCCGTCGGTCAAGAGCCATCTCTCGGGGAGGATCGAAAGACAGGCCCTTGAAAACCACCTGGCACCTGATTCACGGCGAGCAGCTTTTCCAGGCACTGCTAATTTTTCTCACCATCACACTGTGTTTCTCTTGAGTGGTGCCCTGGGCTCAGAAGGTTAAGTATGAAAGGACCCCGAGAACAATCTCGTGGCGCAATTCAGTCATGTTTACCTCACTGTGTTGGACCCCAGAGCAGGAAACGCAGTAATAAACCCTTTAAGAGAAAATAACGTTTTGGGCAAAGGTCACCTATCATTAGCTAAAAGTGACTTTGCTTTCCAGGTCACTTTCTAAGCCCACCTGTAGGCGCAGGGGTCACCTAAGAGCTGGGAGAGGTCAACCAGTGAAATACGTCTGTGACCTGAGTGGTTTCTGACTGTTCTCTTCTGTTCCTGGGTCCAACGGTCTCTGGCTTCATTAAGCACACAGGATGACCCTTTAACGGACCAAGTGGCATTTCACGTCCTCGCTGTGCTCATTTCACACACTGCTTGACGTACATGCATTTCTGTGGGGTTCTTTGAGATCACGGAGGTATTTTACGTGGGCTTTGCTGACCCCTTACATATCGTATCCGTGTAAATCCCACAGGGCACCGAGAGTTTCAGGCCACCGGGAACACGCTCACGTTCAGAGCCCCAAGTACCCGGGAGCGTGTGAGCACAGGCTGAAATCAGAAAACCGACAAGCCACGGGCATCAGCCTTGCCCTGTCCACACACCTTACTGTGAACTGCCCCTGGGAGGGTCCTGCCTATGCATGTGAGCAAGCCATGTCTCAGTCCTACACACTGTAACATGCCCACCATGTAAGAAGAAAACTGCTCTCCACGCTGGTTCTGTTTTTGAGCGGAGACTCCTAAAAACAACTAAGAAAAGAGGCACGGTCATCAAATACAATTCCTGGAAGTCTGTGACTCAGTCCCTGCCGGGTTCCTCTGCCATTGCTGGAACAACACTGTCACCTTACTCTGATAAATCTGCCCTTGCACCAGAAAAGCCTCGGGGAGCCTGGCAACCGCACCTGAGCCGGGGGGTGGGGTGGGGTGGGGTGTCAGCAGCCAACACTTGTCCCTGCAGGATCCACGGGCCAATCGGGACTCCCCAGCGGGCCCCGGGGAGAATGCGGTGTCTTCACCGTTCTTCTCTTTGTAGAACACACACGTTAAACCGAAACCAGTAATCTCTACACCTTGGTGCCAAATCAGATACCATTTATAAGATCCAAGTGGGAAGAAGAGAAGTGTCAAGGTTCTGAGACAACCTGGAGGAATAAATACAACTGGATAAAATACTAGCAACTTAATTCCTTCTCCGGACGTTGGGAATGTGTTTAGGCTTTTCGCTGCTGGGGACAGTGGCCTGTTCAAGGGCCTGATTCAGAGGTGTACGGGATGACTCAATTCGGGGACAGCAGCGCAAAGCCAAAATGCAAAGTAACCCACATCCCCCACCGCTGCTTCCATCGGACGCCGTGATGTCAACACCACCCCCGAGAAAACCCCCGAAAAACCAGGCCTGCGAGGATATAATTAATCACGGAAATTTGGGGACAGCGCCGTACCAACGAAAAGTATTTCTCAGCAAACCCGCTACTCTGATTCTTACGCGAAGAATCTGGAAATAATGGAGACGCTTATGCAAACAGTGAGTGGAGAATTTAAAAAGAAACCAGGTAGTTGAATAGTCACGTGTGGCTAATCGATCCATGGCCTTCCCTGACCACGTCGGTGTAGGAGTTTTCTGGGGCCGCCGTAGCAAAGTAGCATAAACCGGGTGGCTCAGCACAACCCAAGGTTCTTGCCCCACGATCGTGGAGTCCGGCATCAGGGTGTGGGTGGGGCCGCACCCCCTCACAGGCCCTGGGGAAGGTCCACTCCAGGCGCTGCCTGGCTTCTGGTGGCGCCCTGTGGCATGCTCCCGGGCTTGTCTGCGTCCGGATTTGCCCTCTTGTAAGACCATCAATCATACGGATTAGGGGCGCACCTCACTCACTTCGCAGTGCCTCATCTGAACCCCGTTTCCCAGTAAGATCACATTCAGGGATGCTGGACGTCAGGGCTTCAATACGGGAACTTCTGGCGGATACAATTAGAGCCATGGCAACTCAGAGCAGAAGATTCAGGCTTGAGTGCAGATCCACACTTCCCCTTTTTACCACCCACTGACATCAAAAAGCAAAGCTCAGGAGGATCCAGAGTAAAAGAAACTTATTTTAACTTTCGGAAAAAGAAACAGATGCTTTAGTAGTAACGGCTGCCGGCCTCAGACACACTTAGTACCCTACTGTGTGAGGCGGTGCGGTCGGCCGGCACGCAGGTGGCTTTCTCCTCTCTCTGCTTCGAGGGACAGCAACACACACACACACACACACACACACACACACACCAAGCAGCCTCCATCTACTGAAGGTGACAGAGGTCAGTGGGATACACTCTGGAGACCCGGGCACAGTCCCATGACCTTGGCATAATCTGACTCTGGGGCCACAAAACCAAGTCTGGACAAGCCTGGTGAGGATCTCACTCCATACCTGCCTCCCCGAAATAGGCCAGTTCCCCAAGATCACCCTACAGAATAGCCTATTTGGCCAACTGCCAGTTTGTCAAATTCACTGGTTTCTTAAAAACCTGTCTCTTTTTAGCGCCTCTAAAATTTACAGCAATTTGTACTGGAAGGATTGGCAGGGCCCTGGAGGGCTGTGAGGGCTCCGGGCTCTCTGGGGCCCTCACATCCTCCCTACCTCTCTGTGTCCCCACCTCTGCCTCTGCCCATCTTTCCTGGACTCTCAACCTCTCCGTTCTTTTTCTGACCCGTGGTCTCTCCCCTTCCTCTGATCGGCACTCCTCCATCCTCCCCTCCTGACTGTCTCTGGGTTCAGCGACCAGGGGATGCTGGGTATGACTGTGAAGGTTGTTCACTGCACAAAAGTACCCGGCTGGTTCTGCCTGCCAAGATCCATCTGGATGGATGCCCATTTCCATCTTGTGTCAAGGGGGTTGGGGAGGCCCCAGCAGCAGCCAAGCCTGTGCTCTGCGTGGATTCTTTTCCAACTCTCTCGGAGTAGAGAGGCCGCCTTCTTCGCACCAGCTCCCCAGAACTAGAGCAGAAAGGAGCTCAAGAAAATACCGAATGTTCTTAAAATGCCGTTGTGAAGTCAAAATGGAAACTGGTCTTTGGGACACCTCTTCCTCATTGAAAGGACTGTTGAAAACACACATCGTACCCTGGCTAACGGTCTCTATTTTACCCCCAAATCTAGAATCCAGAAAGGAATCATGATCAACTCAGAGGGGCCACCAAGAGGCCGAGTTTCTGTACCTTTAGAATCACCAGTGCCTTTCCCCAGGAGGAAGGGATACTGCACCTGCTCCCTGACCGCAAGCTCCTCACCGCCACCCTCGGCCCGTGTTCCCCACGGTTGTCTGCTGGACAAACTCAGCCTGTCAGGACGCAGTCCTTACCACTGTGCTCCGCAGCCAGTCGCAGAAGCCACGGAGACTCACGGCTCTACCGCAAGGTTCAGGGCAAACCGGGCCATCTGCTGGTGACCCCAGCACCAGCCGCAGACTCCTACTCACGGCCCCGCCTCCTGTGTCGCTCTGACGGCTGGTCTGCCGTGTCTCCTCCTCTGCGGGGCCCCCGCACTGAGAGCTCTCGCCACGCAGCCGGTCTTCCGAATCGATTTACACCGTGTATGTTTTCGAACCGTGTGATCCTTTAGCCCAAACACCGGCTCGTCAGGCCGCAGTCACCTTACTAACACTGGTTGGCGTTATGTCTCTTCTCCTTGTCGCTACTGAGGGGATCGCTTTTCATCTGACAGTTCTACCATTTTCAAGATAACCTTTCGGAGGGACTCAAGTGCCCCCCCTTTCCTCACCCTGACTCCCATCAAATGACACCGATCAGTGCTTCTTCCCCAAGGCAGCTCTGAAGGAGGAAAAGGAAGGTGCTAAGGGAAGAGTATTTCTACTTTTTGACTTGACCCACCTCCCCAGTCCATCTTCATGGGCCTTTGCTGCCCTTCTTGAAGGAAAACTCCCAGATAAAGGAGTGAGGAAGAACCAGCTTTTGGAGTAGAACAGAGACTCTGAATTTAAATGGAAAGTCTACACTAGGGAATGGATGTATATGTGCATTGTAGTGTACTGAATATGAGTCTCTTATTAACTGTCAAAAGTGACACAGCCGTGGGGCACCTGGGCGGCTCGGTTGGTTAAGCGTCCGACTTTGGCTCAGGTCATGATGTCACAGTCGTGAGACCGAGCCCCTCGTCGGGCTCTGGGCTGACAGTGCAGAGCCTGCTTGAGATTCTCTCCCTGTCCCTTCATCTCTGCCTCTCTCTCTCAAAATAAAAATAAAAAATAAAATAAAATAAAAGGGAAATATGTTAGCTCGTTAAAAGATATACTTTAGGGGTGCGTGGGTGGCTCAGTCGGTTAAGCGTCTGACTTTGGCTCAGGTCATGATCTCACGGTTTGTGAGTTTGAGCCCCACACCGGGCTCTGTGCTAACAGCTTAGAGCCTGGAGCCTGCTTCCGATTCTGTGTCTCCCTCTCTCTCCGCCCCTCCCCTGCTCACGCTCTGTCTCTCTCTCTCTCTCAAAAATGAATAAACACTAAAAAAATTTTTTTTTAAAGTAACGCAGCCGTATTTTTCACAGGCAAAGGCAGATGTCGAACCCCAAATGTCAGGGCCTGGAGAGCGAGTCCATTCGGCTGGAAAGATGGACTTTTGTTCTAGACGGTTACACATCTGCTTTTGAAAAGCAGTCAGCATCCCTGGGTCACTGAGTGTCTGCAGAATCCGCGGGGGTCAGCTCTTCTCAAAGACCCCAGGAGAAGAGCTAGTGTGCCCAAAGAAGCAGAGCTCCAGAAAGTGCTGTAGTTCTAGGTGTCCTAGGTGTTCTTCTTTCAGAAGGCTGTAAGGCTGTTGGTGCCATCAGGAGGCTCGGAATCTATACGTGACACCATCCACTGGAATAAACACAACGTGTGCTGCTCTTGAGTGTTTCAGTGGCCGCTGCTACATTAACTTCCTGACACTAAGTTTTCTGTTTGTTTAAGTTCATTTCTTTATTTTGAGAGAGAGAGAGAGAGAGAGAGACAGACAGAGAGAACGCGAGCAGAGGAGGGGCAGAGAGAGAGGGAGACAGAGCATCCAAATCAGGCTCCGCACTGTAAGCATAAAGTCCGACATGGGGCTCGAACTCATGAACCATGAGATTCATGACCTGAGCTGAAGTCAGATGCCCCGACCCTAAGAAGTTTCAAAATTAAAAAAAACATGGGGCGCCTGGGTGGCTCAGTCGGTTGAGCGTCTGACTTCGGCTCAGGTCGTGATCTCACGGTCCGTGAGTTCGAGCCCCGCGTCGGGCTCTGGGCTGACGGCTCGGAGCCTGGAGCCTGCTTCGGATTATGTGGCTCCCTCTCTCTCTGCCCCTCCCCCACTCATGCTCTGTCTCTCTCTCTCTGTCAAAAATAAATAAACATTAAAGAAAAAAATTAAAAAAAAATGATAAAAACAAAACAAAACCAGACTCGAGAGTAAAGGGCCTCTTACGAAAGCTTTAGAAGTTGCATAAACTCAGGGCGCTCTGTGGGTTAAGCTTCTGACTCCGGATTTCAGCTCAGGACATGATCTCACAGTTGGTGGGATCGAGACCCACATCAGGCTCTGTGTGGACGGTGCGGAGCCTGCTTGGGACTCTCTCTCTCCCCCCACCGCTGCCCCCTTGTGCTCTCTTTCTCTCTCAAAATAAATAAATAAAAACTAAAAAAAGTAAAAGTTGGGTAAATTGAGTATAAATAAGGAGACTCTCGCCCACCAGGGATGAGTGCTATCAGTACCCTTCTGACTCACGGTTAAGTCTTAATCGACGGATGTATTTATTAACGGTTCATGGTGCCCCTTCGGTGCCTGATAGGATACTCGGGCCTGAGGACAGAAGGTGGCTAAGTCACAGACCCTGCCTCGGGCACTTCAGAGCCAACAGGGAGCAACAGATACAAAGACTGAATACGGAAAGTGCTACAGGAACGTATACGTATACGTTATGCGTATACGTTATAGCCACAGCTTAACATTTAGGAAAGAAAAACCAAAACCAAAACCAAAACCCCGTAATTGAAACTAATGTAACGCTGTGTGCCGATTATACTTCAACTTAAAAAAATTGTTTACTTGTCCCCCATGTCTTTTAAAGACAATTCCTGTGGCCAAGATGTTGGGCCGACTGAACCGTTGTAAGGATAATGTGTGAGACGCTCGATTAGCTGCAAACTCAAATACTACTGTTTTTAGTGTGGAAGAAACCACCGTTTCAAGCATGGCGCCCACGTCTGGAGCCTCTGGGTCAGACAGCGGTTCCTACTCGCTGGACCCAGCAGGGTTTGGAGAGTGGGCTTGTAAGGTTGGCTTCTAGCTGGTTCTATTACAGGTGCTCGGGCGAGTCACTTATCCTCTCTGAGTCATTTCCTTTTCTAAGAAATTAAGGGTTTTGATTAGCTCATCTCCAAGTTTCTTCCCAACGAAGGGCTTCGAATTTCTGTGAAAATCTACCCTGACATACTTCTAGTTACAGAGGATAGGATTGGAATAATTAAACTGAAAAAAAAAAAAAAAAAGAAAAGTCTTTACATGGGCAATCAAAGCATTTTTCTAGATCATTACCATGTCAAAATAAACCAGCTGCACTCAACTTAGAGGTGCAGGTTACAGCTCGTGCACCGAAGGAGAGAAGGAACAACCTTAACTCCGGTCGGGCAAAGTTCTCTGTCGGGCTCAACTGTAGCTGGGGGGAGATGTTTAAATGGAGTGACAGGCGACAGAGGAGAGCAGACTCTGGACTGCAGAGCCAGTGACAACCCAGAGCTTCTAGCTTTCAGGGAGGGATGAGGTCTAAGTCATAGCACCTGGCATCTGACTCGACTCAACTTTTGACTTCCAATCATTTCACATAGTCTCCAAAAGCTGAGGTCTGTTCCTGGAATAGAAACCTTCCCTCTGCTTTTTCTAAAATACTCTTTTAAACAGTTTCAAGGTTGCTCACTGTTTTCCTAATATTTTAGGGAACTATGGAAAAATCTGCACGCCATAGAGAAATAACGCAAATAGGGGAGCAGGGTTGCCTGGGGTAACCTGTCCCGACTAAGCAGGCGTGCTATCAGACATACTTCCTCGGTGAGGTGTCACAGGACTATGTTTCCAACACCCCTACTCCCCATCCCCCCACTTTCATGAGGGATGAACTGGCGGGAGGGGCAGGTTGGGGTCAAGGGGCGGTTGAGGACACAAGGTCGTGATGTGTGATGGATGGGACAGGCTATTTGTCTCGTGTTGCCCTTGTTATGATCTATTCAAGTGTTGGATCAATGGATCAAATATTAAACGGTGGGCTTTGGAAAAATATCCATTGAAGGTTTTCCTTAAAGAATCTTTTCTTTTAAGTTTATTTATTTATCTTGAGAGAAAGAGAGACACAGATAGAGAGGGAGAGGAGAATCTCAAGCGGGCTCTGCACTTCAGCACAAAGCCCTATGCGAGACTCGAACTCGCGAACCTTGAGATCATGACCTGAGCCGAAATCAGGAGGAGGATGCTTAGCTGACTGAGCCACCTAGGTGCCCCTCCATTGAAGGTTTCAATTTTTTTTAATGTTTATTAATTTTTGAGAGAGAGAGCGTGAGAGACAGAGAGAGAACATGAACATGAGCAGGGGAGGGGCAGAGAGAGAGGGAGACACAGAATCAGAAGCAGGCTCCAGGCTCTGAGCTGTCAGCACAGAGCCCGACACGGGGCTCGAGCTCACAGACCGCGAGATCATGACCTGAGCCCAAGTTGAACGCTTAACCAACTGAGCCACCCAGGAGCCCCTCCATCGAAGGTTTAAAACACGTGTAGGGCTTGAGTTTAAGGACCACTCCCAGGGTTCAGCAAGCCCAATAATCCCTTTGATAACAGTTAGAAGGGCTAAAGTTACAGTGTGCCTCTCATCAGGGCAACCAACCCTTCTGCCTTAGGTCCTCATCATCAGTCACTGATGATAAGAGCTGCGTGCCCCCGGCATTTCTGGAACATACTTATATTGTACTTTATACATGGAGACTTTCTACAGGACTTAATAGGAAATGTGTAGTCACCACAACAAACAAGAAAAACTGAACTAAGTTCAAAAGCCCCGCATTTCTTTTTACCTCCTTCTCATCTCCCTCTTTAGAACTCAAAGGGCACACTCCACAATGGAAGTTTGGTTATGTTTTTTTTTCTTTTCTTCTTTTTTTTTTTTTTTTTGGCTACTACAAACTATCTTAAGTTATATACCATGTGCTTAGGGTTATAGAGCATGTATATCCATGTTTTTTGAACAGTATCTTCTACACTTAAATTGCATGGCAGTTGATATAGGAAGGATGTATGTTGCTTATTTAGGCTGTGCGCGGTTCGTGCTGTTATCCGCGCTTGTCCACAGCTGTATCCTCGAAAACGGCACCGGGCTTGGGACCTCGTAGGTGCTTGATAAGTACGTGTCGAATGATGAATAAATAGATAGGACACAGCAGCGGTATAAGCGTGATCAGCAAAGGGTCTTTTACGGGGGTAACTGAAATAACACCAACGAGATTTGGAAGAGGGACGGGAATGTTTATACAGTTGACTCCGGATATTTAAAAATGGGCCAGCAGTTACTCAGGAAGACAAGAGTATTATTAAAACGAAGGGCAAAGTCTGCCCTTCTTCAGCATGTTTAGAAGTCTCTGAAAAAAAAAGAAAAAAAAGAAAAAAAAAAAAAAAAGAAGTCTCTGGAAACGCCAGAAGTCTACCCCTTCTTCCTGTATACAATGACCTTCCTAAATAACTGCTGTTCATACTTGGGGACAACAACGTTTTAAAGAGGTTGTTACTTAATTCCGTATAACATCACAGTATGGAATACAAGGCGTCTCCCTTTAAAACGGCCATTTCCCCTTTCCACAAACAACAACAGAGGGGGGGCGGGTGCCGGTCTCTCTCCTTACCGTGAGTGACAAGGCCATGCAGACGAACGTGAACTTCTTGATGTGGGCGGCTGTCACCGTGTTGCTGGTGCTCACCAGTTTATTGCTGGGGTTATTCTAGGGCGAAAGAAAGGGACAGTGGTTATCCTGACCACACGTGCATCTTGAAGAGCATCTTGTTTTGGTTTTATTGGATGTGTCTGAAGTACGGGTGTCACCTGACAGCTGGGAGCACGGCTGTCACTTTCTCTCTTAGACAGCTGTCAGGTTTCTGGACTTGAACGTGAACCGGAGGGGGTTCTGGACGAACTCTGGGCAGTGTCTCCTGAGTCTGTGTTCCCTGGGCGCTGGCTACCTAGTCCAGGGCCCCGGCCCGGGTGGCCCCTCCTGGCCACCTGGCACCTCCTCGAAGCTACAGCCCAGCTCGGTGACCTTCGGGGCCCTGTCCTCCCCACCAGCGGGCATTCTCGGCCCCGCCTGCCCTGACCCAGACTCCTCCACTTGTATTCCAGACACAACCTCTTCCTCTTCCCCTCTCACACTTGGTGTTTTCATGTCTCTTTGGATCTTCTGAATTTCAAAGCTACCCCCTTCGGGGCACATCACGGGCACAGCCCGTCTGTTTCTTGAAGCCTCTCTGATCTTACAGCCCGAAGTGCCCCGGGGCCCCACTTCCTGGAATGCAGGCGAGCCCAGAGCTCTCTGGAGGTGGGTACACTGCAGGGGGCACGTGTGGAAGGTGCACGCAGGTTGCGGACACAGAACTGGGCACCTCACTCTTCCCCTTGACTCCTGCCCCTCAGCAGTCTTTCTTGCGGAGAAGGTGCTCACCGCCGCCACACTGAGTTTTGTTTTTTTTTTAATTTTTTTTCAACGTTTTTTATTTATTTTTGGGACAGAGAGAGACAGAGCATGAACGGGTGAGGGGCAGAGAGAGAGGGAGACACAGAATCGGAAACAGGCTCCAGGCTCCGAGCCATCAGCCCAGAGCCCGACGCGGGGCTCGAACTCACGGACCGCGAGATCGTGACCTGGCTGAAGTTGGACGCTTAACCGACTGTGCCACCCAGGTGCTCCATACACTGAGTTTTAAGCAACCAGTGCGGACGGCCCAAATGTCCTCTCGCCCATCCTGAGGCTTGCTCAGACCATCCCAGCGCCACTGCTAAGCAGGCCTAACACCCGATCAGACTGGCGCCTGGCCCCTCATCACGAACACCAGCGGAGAAAAAGACCCCCCGGCCTCCACCGGGGATCCAGTTAGTCCCAGGGGTGACCGACAGAAGCAAACCGGAGCTCCTGGCACGCGTCCCGCTGGATGAAAGACGCAGAAGCAGGGCAGATACGGGTTCTACTGGGAAAAGAGCTTCTGATGGTTCCTTTACTTTGGGAGCTCGGGCGGTCTCCCGGGTCCCTTCCCCCTGCACGTGCCGTGCCGCCAGCACAAACCTCTGCTCGAGCCTGCGTCATCCCAGCCTCTAAAGTGGATCCGCTTTTCTGAACAACAGAGTTTGCCGCCGCGGCAGAGTGCAAGTCTCTCCACCTCTCCCGCCCCGGGGATTTGCGAGAGAGGGGCCCGAGTGGGCGCGCCACAGAGAGTCAGGAAACCAACCCGGGAGCCCCATGTCGCCCGTGGGGGACAGCAGCGTGGCGCAGCGCCTTCGCGTGCGCTTTGGTTTCTACGCCCGCAGTTCGTTCCGCCAGCATGCTTGGAACGAACACACCAGCAGGGACCATTAGGTTGGCGTCCGTGTTTCGTTTTGTTTGCCCCATCTGCTGAGCAACATAGCCCTTCGCGGGTGAGAACTGAACATCGGAGAGATTCTGCACGAGTGGAAAACGCTCCCCGTTGCTGCTATTTAGTGGGAGCTACCAGAAGTTATGCAAGAAATGTTAGATCTCTTGGGGCGCCTGGGTGGCGCAGTCGGTTAAGCGTCCGACTTCAGCCAGGTCACGATCTCACGGTCCATGAGTTCGAGCCCCGCGTCAGGCTCTGGGCTGATGGTTCGGAGCCTGGAGCCTGTTTCCGATTCTGTGTCTCCCTCTCTCTCTGCCCCTCCCCCGTTCATGCTCTGTGTCTCTCTGTCCCAAAAATAAATAAATAAAAAAAAAAAACAAAAACAAAAACGTTGAGGAAAAAAAAGAAATGTTAGATCTCTTAGGCAGGAGCCCACAAAGAGGCTAAGGATCTCAACTGTCAATGCGGCAAATTCTGCAAGTCCACACAGAGGGGTCTCAGATTTGGGCGAACAGACGGCATTCACGCGAATGGCTTAGAGGACCTCCCTGCCATGCCTAGAACAATGAGCGAGGCCCCACAAGGGTTCTGAGCCACGCCAGTTGCTGGCTGGAGGTACACGCTCGTTTAAGGGATTTTTTCGTAGCACCTAACCTCTGTGATCGTGAACGAAACCGAGTTTTTCTTGGATGCCCCTGCTGAAACTGTATCGTGTTACATTGTTAAGTTTTATTATTTCGAGGTAGCCAAAAAAAAAAAAAAAATCCAGATGAGACTTCCTCCCTCAGCCCGGAGGCTGTGACTTTTCAGTGCTTCCTGTTCTCATCACGTTTTCTTACATAATCTTGGTCTCCAAGAGCTAGAAATTTAGCAAGAAGACTTCTATGCATTTTGGTTTTCTAGGATTTACTTCCTTTTTTTTTTTTTTTTTAGCTCTTGTTTTTTTTTTTTTTTTTTTTTAAGTTTATTTATTTATTTTGAGAGAGACAGAGACAGTGCAAGTGGAGAAGGGGCAGAGAGAGACAGAGAGAGAGAGGGAATCCCAAGCAGGCTCCTTGGTGTCAGCAAAGCGCCTGACGCAGGGCTCGAACTCGTGAAACTCTGAGATCACCACCTGGGCAGAAACCAAGAGTCGGACACTAACCAACTGAGCCACCCAGGCGCCCCTGGGATTTACTTCTATATGCACGTGACTTAAAACGAAGATGACAATTTCTATCAATAGGTTGGATTAAACTCACTCAAACAAGAATTACAAGGAGGAAAATCTCCCGCAAGCCACTCATGCCTCAAGTTTGCTCTCAGAGCATTTTTAGGAGATAACGCTGCTTCCTGATGTTGCGAGATGCTGATGTGTGAAACGGGGAGTGGGTCCAGCTCGTCGTCCACTGGGGAGGTTCCACACCCAGTGAAGAGATCCGGGCATCACCACCGCCCTGTCTTGTTAGGCTGCATGGTGGGCATCCCTGAAGTGAGCTGCCATTCACGGGTGAGTATGGGGCTGGGAACAGAGGCAGGTGACACCATGGGGGATGTACAGGGTGGAAGGATGCCGTGGATGGGGACGTGTGACAGAGGGGTGTGTGTGTGTGTGTGTGTGTGTGTGTGTGTGTGTGTTTGAACGAGTCTGCTGGTAGAACACAGAGAAGAAGGTGGACCCACAGTGGATACTGTCTTTCCAGACTTGAGTCTCCGCCCCTGGCTCATCCCCACTCAGAGATGCCTGGGGCGTGGGGGGTGTGCCCTGGGTCAGGGAGGCAAGCTGGACAGGAACCCTTTCTGGGGCCCCACTCCACAGGTATTACTCTTTTCTAGAAGCCCACAAACAACTAAACATTTGAGAATCCGGAGGCTATGTGAAAGAAAGAGCTAAGCGTATATAGCCTGTGGCTGGGCCTTGCTCGTGTGGCCTCCCAGGATTTCCCATGTCCACGCGAGTCTGGGCGCGGGGGGCTGGGGTGAGGGGAGGAGGGAGGCCAGCTTTAGCTAGTCAGAGCCCAAACTGCCTGTGCTGCTAGAACTGATGTGCTGGGGCCCCTGGCCAAGAGGCCTCCTCTCCTCACATCCCAGGACTCTTGCTGGGGGAAGATAAAGTGGTATCGGCCGTGGCTCTGAGCTTGTCCTGGAGAAGTTCAAGGCAAAATAGCTGCTTCTTTCCCCATTTTTCATTTTAAAACATCGTATACTATCTTTTGGGGGGGGGTATGTTTTGCTGTAAAAGTCTATAGGTTCAAATAACTAAGCTTTAATGAAATAGACATGAATTAAATGATTGGTAGGACAGTCCCCCCCTCCCCCCCCAGCCACAGGCTGCAAGTCTGAAGGGTCATGTGCCTCCCTAGGGCGTGCCAGCAGCCGCGGAGGGGGCAGAGCTGTTGTTAACAGAGGCTTTCATCTGGAGTAAGTCTGCTGCATCCAAACCAACGTGGACCCAGGTCGGCCGTGTGGACAACTTCAGCGCGCATGGTCCCAAGTGTTGAACGAGCTCCGTAAGCCTAGGAGCTCAAGCGCACCACCCTGTCTGTTCCTTCACATCTGCTCTGAGGTCAGTTTAGTCTTAGTTTTATTTAATAAACAAAAGACAGAGGCAAAATGCAACGTATTCAATTTTCTTGAGAGTCTATTTTCCCTTCGCAAAAAAATTAATGATACCTCAACAGGAACAACCTAAAAGCGAATACGGTTCGGAGGGCAATGGAGAACTGGCATCAGGGTATAAGCTGGACAGCCTCTGTTATTTCCTGAGGGAACTGTTTCACAATTACGTTTGACCCCCTCGACGCCACGGTAACCTTACAGAGGGAGGTGAGACGGGGAAATATCAAAGTTTTCCTCATCAGAGATGCCTGTCCATCAAAAGCTAGTTTTAAAGAGTGTGTTTTAGGCACCACGCCGCACGGGTTCTCACCTTGTCAAAAGCAGGGTAGACGGCACGGATTTCCGTCAGCCATCCATATGGCATGTGACCCACAGGGTATGTGGCTGTCAAAATTGCCACCGCCTACAAGAGGAAAAGCCAGCAGAATTAGCGTCCACATCCCCGAGAGAATTTCCAGTAGCTGCTGTTTGCCCCGTGGCAGCATGAGCCATCTCTGGGGTGGCCGCCACAGACAGATAACCCCACACTGGGTGACAAGCATTGGCCAGCCACAGGACAGCCCCGGGGGAAGCGGGGAAGGGGCAGGTGGTCCACTGTGACCATGGATGGGAGTGGGGTACAGGAGCCCAGGTAGTGCATGGAGACCAGGAGGATGCATCTTCTTTACACGAATCCAAAGAGAAACGGCTCTGGGTTGTGGGCTGGACAAGCTACAGTTTGAACCCAGGCCCACCAGACCAAGGATCTTTGCTCTTTCCATTGAGCCGAATGGAACCCTCCCGGCTAGCCCAGTTCTGGAGTCTCAACATGCGATTTTGAGCCCGCTCTGCTCTCTGGGTAGTCTTTGCTCAGGGTCCGCCTCTATGCCTCCATCTTGTTCCTGCGGGTGGCCTGGCGGTGGCTCTGTGGCCCCCTCCTTCCAACTCAACTCACTTTTAATCTGTCCAGCCAGGATAGCCAAATTTTGATGTTTAACTTAGGAAGACTAAGTAAATATTTCTTACAGGAAACCAAACATGTTCTTCCGTGGAAATGAGACTTTCTCTTCCTATGTGAATGAAAAGGAAGGGGTGTGAAAACAAAGCATTGAACCCCACATGTTGGCGAGTTCAGCTCTAGCTGGCTAGTAAAAGAGAAGTTCAGCCTTCATCTGTTTTAATGAACATAACATTGATGCCTGGAACATGAAGTGAGTCCCCCGCTGGGTGAAGAAAGCGCTGTGAGGGTAGAGGGGTAGACCCGAGTCAAACCTCCACTTGGTCACCTACCAGCGGCGTGAAGTGTGGACCCACTCAGACCCCCTTTCTGTTCCTCTAGCAGAACCGTGGGAATAACGGCATCCATCACACAGGGCGGTTGGGAGTCAACACAATGTGCATAAAGTGCCCTCACATAGCAGATGGTCAATCAACGTGGGTCCTGTACCCTCTGTGCTGGGCCTCTAGGTCATGGAGGTCACTATAGAAACGGCTCCAATATATCACTTGCCTTTTTTTTTTTTAAAAGGGGATGATGGAGTTCTGGCACAGAAGTGATGGGGGTCACGTACTTTCTTTTCCTGTGCGACTGAAACTGAAGTCGTTAACTGAAAAAGCTGCTGGGTTACAGGAGCCACCCAAGATGACGACCTTCATGATCCAAAACACAAAACCCAGGAACAAACTGAGGCAGGAGAAGGTGTCCTGCTTGGGATTTATGTGCTTCCCTTCCTAAGCCAACACGAGCTGCTTCCCAGGACATGGAAACTGGCACGAGACCCCGGGCGGGAGACATGCCGAGAACACATTCAAGGGCAATGAGCAAAACCAGAAGGCCCTCAGGGGCAGCCACCAGCCCTCCTGAAGGACCAGCACTTCCGGAGACGGAATCGATTCTCCAGAAGGCAGCAGAGGAGGGAACGAACGAAGTAGCTCTCTTTGTTCATCCCATCCTTGAGAGATGGAAAAAATGATTCCACTCTTTTTTTTTTTTTTTTTTTTTGGAGCAGCTGCCAGTTTCCAGATAAATTTCTTGAGTTGTGAGTGAGTAGATGAGGGAGGTCTTCATTCGGAGGAGGGCAGACTGCCACAGGGCACGCAGGGCCGTGACCGCTGGGCCATATGTGTAGGAAGGCGGAGCATGAACAGGGGAGAGAGGCCGGGGTCACGATGGAGGCACCGGCCCTCACAGTCCGGGCGTTTTCGTTGCTGTGCCCGGCATAGTGTCTGGTCTTCGGCAACCACAGTGAAGCAGCATCATGCCGACTCCACGGAAAAACGGAAAGGCCGTTGGGCGGGAGGCGGAAAATCTGGATTCTGAGGCCAGCCCAGCTTCCTGCTAGTTTTGTGTCCTCGCCTCTGTTTCCTCAAATGGCCAATGAGAACAATGAAGGAGCTGTCTCCTTCCATACTCATAAATAAGGAAGAAATGATATGATTGTAAGACCCTCATGGCTTCTGAGTGTGAATGCGTCACATAATTTAATAGCACAGGATTACTGAAGCTCTCAAGAGGGATCAGAGACAAGCTTGCATCCACCTTCCCGCCCCCATTCTTCATGAGGTGACCACAAGCCTCCCCCTCCCCGCCCTGGCCCCCCATCCCCAGAAAGTGCCCTACCTCTGTCGCTGCAGAACTTCCACCAAGGTCCCGGGAAACAAAGAGGTTGACGATCGGTCTACTGATTCTCTGTGTAGCCAAGATGAGAGCCAGGGGCCACCAGAAGCTCAGCATCTTCCTTATCGTTGCATCCCCCTGTGTCAAGAAATGGAGAGAAAGGGTCACTAGGCTCTAGGAGCAGAACAGGAGAAACACTTCAGAGCCAGAGCTTTTCCTTCTGATGTCAATCATGCGTCAATTCATTGTACTTAAAAAAAAATGGCATAAGGAAAGGCTCTGTAGCCAAGCCAATCTGAATGAAAACAAAACGTACAGTCTTACTCGAAATTAACTCAGACGGCTGGCAAGCTGCTGTGAAATCAAAACACACATTTAAGTATGATGGATCCACATCACTGTTTTCCAAAGAGGGAAGCTCTACACTCAGGCAGACCCCGATTCCACGGCCTGAGAAGCAGGCTGGAAATTAGTTTTTGTTTAAGTCATCAAATGGACTGGCTAGAAGCCACGTCTGTAAGAGGTAACTCTCAGAAGTAAAAAATGACTGTAATTTATTTTGTAACCCGTCAGGTCACGAATGCGCCTAATTATTTGGGCACCGTGCAAATCCACGACAGAGATTCTTATTCTCGAAGCTCTCACAGAAGTCATGTAAATGTGCAGAAGCGTAAAAATAAGAACACGGTCAAGAAAATGTGGTTTATTAAGAATTCTACAAAGTAAAGATGTGTGCAGTCTTTAAAGCCTGGCTTTTATGATTTTATGATTTTGATTCTTCAGAGGTGAAGGGTTACATCATGGAACCAGGTCAGCCGCTCTGGTTTCCCTTTGCTGGTGGCTCAATGTTACGAGACGGATTGTTACGATCAAGACCAATTTGATGTGGTTGTCCTAGTGGCGGAAACAACGAGATCAGGTTTTATTGACGGCCTGCCCTCTCGGATGGAGGTAAGTGGTCAACGTAATTATTGTTCTGACATGACAGGGGTAACCTGTGGTCAAAGGCGGGATCAGGGACTTATTCCGGGCCCTTAGGGAACCAAGCATATCTACCTTACAGCTAGATGGAAACACAGCCCAGTGACACCCGATAACGAAGGTAGAACAGATGAGCATATACATAAATCAGATGCTGTTGACACTGATGACGAAAAAGTGCTTGGGCCACTGGTGTAAGATCATACCCTGCTTCTACCCGACTCAACTTCGGAGGTGCAGGCCAAGCTCTGTCTCCATCCAGGAGCGTCTCAGACCTTACCGCTATCTCCTTTCTCTCAGCTTCCGTGGCCCTTGTGTCCCGTCTGCAGGTCTATGTGCTCTCCTGGATCCACGTGTGAGTGTCGCTTCTGTGTTGGTCTTAGCTACCAAATGAGGTGTACTACGTTGGTTGAGGATAGAGACCCTGTTTAAAATGTTTCTGGGCCCCTCCACGGTACCTGTAGGCTCTGCTCGCTCCACAGAAGGTATGTGAATGCACAACTGTGTTTGGCCCGTACAGAAAGTATAAACAAAGCCTGGGGCCCTGCTGTGAAATTAAGAATAACCCAAATATGAGTTTAAAGGTACTGCGGGTCCTAAAACACTTGTTGATTAATATATAAGTACCGTGCGCTATTGGATTGCCCCACTGGAGCTCCATTTTGATGAATGACTGACTTTTGACAATAGAGGGTAAGGAAAACCGAAACTGCTACACCTACTCAGCCTGACCTGACTCACTGTGCCTCAGTCTCCCTGATATGCAACGAAGGAGGCTGAACAGTGACCTCTAAGACCTCTTCTATCTCCAGGGGCCCTTCATTCTCCAACCGTCTCCCCTGTGGCCACGACCTAGCACTTGACAGCTTGGAGCATGTGCTCCTTGTACGGACACCCCCAATTCGCAAAGGGCCGGGGCAGCACTCGGCCGCCCTCGGAGGCACAGACAGGGTGTCGGCGAGTTCTAAGGACGTACCCCCAGCTCCGGTCCGCTCCTGTCGGGGATGATGTCGTGGATGTTCTTGTAGTAGCCCAGGCACAGGGTGGTGCAGCGCACAAGGGCGCCCATGTACAAGGAAAGGATGGGGATGAGCAGAGGCTCCCTGCATTCCAGGTGACTGTGGAGCAAAATGGCTACAAAAACGACCTGAGAGATAGGAAAACGAGAGCAAGTCAGAGGGGAGAAGATGGAGCCCGTCGACAGAAGCACAGTCCACCCTCTTGCACCCCGATGAGACACATCTCTGAGTGAAAATCCCGACGTTGAGGAGGAGAACGGAAACTTGGGCTGAGGCTCAAGGCCACTCTCAGAATTCAGGGTCAGATGCCTGGGGTTCACCGGAAGGGCACACGATCATTTTGCCATATTCACCATGAAGGTTCTTTGAAGGTAACTGCACATCTCGTTAAGGTTATTGCTAAAAAAAAAATATCTGGAAACTTTGGGCTCCTAGATTCCCAAGAGATGTGGCAGAGGTTTGCCCTTCTTGAACCTGGATCCCGACACGCACAGGTAACCCACACGGGAGGCCCTAAGTCCACAAGGAAAGAGTAGTGGTGATCAGTGATGTCTATAGAAAAATACACATTTAACATTTACAAGATGCAATTCATTAAAAATGCTGCTAAAGGCACCAATGTTAATTATTATAAGGCAAGCCAGATTAAAATTTAAAATACAAACATATAGAAGTGGAATAAGTCAACAAAATAGTCAAGAGGGATTGAAAAAAATAATCAAGTATTGATCTCTACTGACTGTAGAGTCCCCACAACAAATTTAACAACGTATTTAACCTTCCTGTCTGCAAAACTCAGACAAGCAGCCCAGTCTCTGTCCAGAGCCATCTGGGGATTCATACATTCAGGAGAGCACTGAGCATACTGAGTGCAAAAATAAAGTAATGGGGGAGGGGGACGATTCCTGAGCTACATTACTTTTTTTTTTTTAATGTTTATTTATTTTTGAGAGAAAGAAAGAGAGAGAGAGAGAAAAGACAGGTGGGAGGGGCAGAGAGAGAGGGAGACACAGAATCTGAAGCAGGCTCCAGGCTCTGAGCTGTCAGCACAGAGCCCGATGTAGGGCTCGAACCCATGAACCGTGAGGTCACAAACTGAGCCCAAGTTGGATGCTTAACCGACTGAGCCACCCAGGCACCCCTCGACTTTTCTTTTTTTTTAAAGATTTTATTTTTAAGCAATCTCTACACTTAACGTGGGGCTCAAACTTACAACCCTGAGATCAAGAGTTACATACATTTCCTACCGACTGAGCCAGCCAGGCACCCCGAGCTAGAGCGACTTTAATGGCCAAATATCTGTGGAACAATAGGTGTGCAAAATATACCGCCATCGAGTGATCCTGACCAGAGGAGGCTTATCCTGGTCACTTCAGTGCCGAGAGATCAGTGATGACAGAAAGTTAAAAAGGAAGCTGGAGACTGAGCGTGATTAACTGGATGAGTGCCTTCCGCTGCTGTAGGGAACACACACAGAAAAGCAGGGTAATACAGAGAAACTTCTGAACGCAGTAAAAGCATCAGATGCTAGAGGTGGTTTGTTGACGGCATCGATGAATCTCGTGCCCGGATGTCCTTCTCAAACCCAGTACATGAGGCTGACTAGGACAGGGAGCCTCCGGGGATGCAGGAGAGAGAGGCACTGCTTGGCCACGTGGACGCACCAGGCTGCCCGCAGCACCGACAATGTGAATGGACACAAGTCAGGCCACATTCACACTCGCGCTCACGCTCTCGGAGGATACAGCAGAGCCCAGTGATAGAAGTCAAGATGCCCGGACCTGGCTCCGTGCCTGTTCCTTCCAAGTGGAACTATCAAATGTCAACTGAAAATGCGAACACCAGCTGGGGAAGCCTTGCTAAGGACGCACTGTGTTTGAAACAGGAGACCAGGGGGTTTGTGATGGGGCCAAGATGTGCAGTGATGTCTCTAAAGCATTAGATGCCTCTAAGGAGCCGCCATGCAAACTCACACTGGTGCATGTACAACAAGCTGAACGTTTGGCAGCTAGAAAACGTACAGAGCAAACTAAGATGACCTTGTGCAGAGACTGAAAACTCACTGTACAAGAAATGAATACGTAAGGATCATCCCCCCCGCTGCTAAGTCCAGGAAAGACCCCCAGGGCCGTCAGGATGGCCATGCAAGATGGAGGCCTGCCGAGCAGAGCCACGGAGGAGGATGTGGAGGTGACGGAAAAAAGAGGGACTCGGCCGAAAGGAGAGCGAGTGTGGCGATGACAGGAAACAGCCAGAGAATCATGGCAGGCTATTTGGGACCGAGGGAAGGTGGGAAGCACTGGGCCAGTGGCTCTCACAGCCTCCCTGCGCGTTTAATAGCTCGATGCCATGTGGCCCAGCACCTGTCACAGAGCTGACACCATCACTGTGGATTGTACTGTTTGCCAACTGAAAATAACACGGGGCAGGGGCGCCTGGGTGGCTAAGTCGGTTAAGCGTCCGACTCTTGATTTCGTCTCAGGTCATGGTCTCACAGTTCTTGAGTTTGAGCCCCGTGCTGGGCTCTGTACTGGCAACTGGGACCCTGCTTGGGATTCCCTCTCCCTCTCTCTCTAGCCCCTCCCCTGCACGCGTGCTCTCTCTCTCTCTCTCTCTCAAAATGAAATGAAATGAAATAAAGTAAAATAACACGGGGCCTTCTGCAATTAAAGTCCAGAATTATGACTCTGAGTCTGATATAGCCACCGAAAATATTGGGTTATTTTCTGAGGGGGAACGTAGGGCCTCACTGGTGAGGACTTTTCCCAGTGAGAGCCTGTTCTGTGCTGGCCTCGTACTGGGTGCCGGGATTCAGTGATCAATGAGATCATCCCAAATTCTGTCCTGGGGAGCGGACGGTCGAGCGGAGAAGCAGGGACCTTAATCACACAGTGGCGCTGGCGAGCGCCCGCTGACACAGGGAAGGAAGAGTGGCTGTGCTAGGACAGCCAGGCTGCTGTGAGGGAGGGCGTCTTCCTGGGTGCTGTCTGAGCTGAGACCTACAGTCTCCGCAGGAGACTAGCCAGGAATGGCAGGCGTCGGAGGCAGGTGGGGAGAACTGAGGCAGCACGTTTCCTCCCGGGGAAGATGGGGCTGAGGTGAAAAGCCCCAGTGGAAGGGGGCTCTGCCCTACCGAGGCCCCGAACGGAGTACCCGTGGCTGGAGTGCAGGAAGCAAGGGGACAAGAGGAGAAGGCTAAGCTGGAGAGGAAGCAAGGCCAAAGGTCTTCAGTACCTTGTTGGCCGTGACCAGGATTTTGAGTTTTTTACCTCAAGAACACCAGGAAGCAATTTCTTAGGTTTTTTTTTTCTTTCATGTTTATTTACTTATTTTGAGAGAGAGAGAGAGAGAGAGGGAGAGAGGAGAAGAAGAGGAAGAGAGAGAATCCCAAGCAGGCTCCTTACTCAGTGTGGAGCCTGACATGGGGCTCCATCCCGTGACCGTGACCTGAGCCGAATTCAAGAGTTAGATGCTTAGCCGACTGAGCCACTCAGGTGACCCCATCAGGAGCAGCTTCCAAGCAGGGGATGAGGTAAAAAGAACGGATTACAGGGGTGGCAGTGGGGAAGGGAGGAGGTGGGTCAGAGCAGAGGCAGAGGCAAGAGAGGAGACATCCGGGTGGGAGGGGAGGCAGAGATGGGGAGAGGAGGGCGGATAAAAGAAACATCTACGACTGGGGCGCCTGCCCGGTTGGTTAAGTGTCTGACTCTTGATTTCAGCTCAGGTCGTGATCTCACAGTTTATGGGTTCAAGCCCCATGTCGGGCTCTTCGCTGACAGTGTGGAGCCTGCTTGCGATTCTCTCTCTCTGCCCTCTCCTGCTCGTGTTCTCTCTCAAGATAAATAAACTTTTTTAAAATAAAAGAAATATCTAGGAAAAAATCAAAAAGGCTTGATGGTGAACAGGGTGCTCGTAGGACGGTTCAGGGTTTCTGACCAGATGATGCGTGCCACTGATTTGCGTAAAACCGAAATGTCTGATAGAGAAGATAGGAATTCGAGCTTGGGGTGGCTTTGCAGGAGCTGAATGGAGCTACCACAGGGACATTTAGATAGGTTGTCTGGAGCTCAGAGGAGAGGGTCTGGCTACAGATATTTGGTATCCAATCTGGAAGGCGGGCATGAATTAGATGTTTCTCCAACAGAACAGAACAGAGAGAGGAGAGAGAGAGAAAGGTGCTGAGAAAGGTCCACATGTTCACAGAATAGAGGAGGTGGGCCTTCAGAAGGAGGAGACAGACCAGGACCGTGGTGCTGAGTACCAGTGGGAAGGAACGTTTTGTGCAGGAAGGAGCAGTCAACAGAGTGAAGGGATGTCTGAGAAGTTGACAGGGAACGTCCACTGGGTTAAGTGACATGAAGGTCATTAGCAAGAACTATTTGGGTGGGCTGACGGGGGTGGAAGTCCACCTGGAGTCGGTAAAAGAATAAAAGAGACGTGAAAAAAAAATGGAGACAGTGGGTGAAAACCACTCTTGCAAAAAGTCTGGCTGTGAAGTAATGAAGACAGAGGATTGTGGCTAGAGAGGTACATGGGAGCCAGAAAAATCTTCTTATTGTCCTTGTCTTCAAATGTTACACGTTAAGAGAAATGACCCAGGGGAGACAGAATGGATCACTGATAAACTGAATAAAGTTCTTGAGAAAGCACGGAATCCAAGGCACAGGTGGAAGAAGTGGTTCTGGACCACAGAGAAGGGACACCTCTTCTAAAATGGCAGAAAACGGAAGTGATGCCAGACTGTGAAGGTAGGCTTGTAGGTTTGGTGGCCAGAAGTTGAAGAATTTGGTTGCTTCAATTTTCGCAGAGAAGTGGGGAGAGAGCTCGTCTACAGGGAGAGTGAGGAGGGTCCGGAAGCCTCTGAGTTAGTTACTGGAGTCAGCTGAGGTGAGTGAGGAGACTAGGGATCCGTGGTTTGATTAGTCGGTCCCATTGTGGAACCTTCTTCATTATTGTTATTATTATTATTATTGTTTTAATTTTTCTTAACGTTTATTTATTTCTGAGAGACAGAACACCAGTGGGAGAGGGGCAGAGAGAGAGGAAGACACAGAATCCGAAGCAGGCTCCAGGCTCTGAGCCATCAGCACAGAGCCCGACGCGGGGCTCGAACTCACGCGTGGCGAGATCAAGACCTGAGCGGAGGTCAGACACCTAACCGACTGAGCCACCCAGGAGCCCCATCCGCTGTTTGAACTTCGTGCAGGAGCACTTGCTACCTGCATGCAGGTGGTGACAGGTGCATCACAGGGTGGTTCAAGAGTGGGATCTTGCCAGAAGGCTGAGATGAAAAGGCAGGAGGCAAGGGGATTTACAGTAGTGCAGCATCATTACTGAGCTAGAATCTTGGCCTCCCATCCTGGGGCCCTCAGCCAACTTCAGAAGGCAAGGGCTAGGACAGGAGGCCCGAGTAAGGTCTGACAACCCCAGGAGAATTCTCATTTTGATACTGAGCAAATATTGACCAGGTGATTGTGAAATATAACAGAGACAGCAGTATTTTTCATAAACCCTTTGGCATTTACTAGAACATAACAGCACCATTGAGAGTAATAGTGGCACAGAAAAGCATTGCCTGCGTGAACCACACCGAGAGCTTTCTTGTACTATGATGAGACACCAATTAGCTTAGTCAAATTAAAAAAAATTTTTTTTTTCAACGTTTATTTATTTTTGGGACAGAGAGAGACAGAGCATGAACGGGGGAGGGGCAGAGAGAGAGGGAGACACAGAATCGGAAACAGGCTCCAGGCTCCGAGCCATCAGCCCAGAGCCCGACGCGGGGCTCGAACTCACGGACCGCGAGATCGTGACCTGGCTGAAGTCGGACGCTCAACCGACTGCGCCACCCAGGCACCCCTCGTCAAGTTTTTAAAAATGAGAGTTGCCACTGAAATTCAAGACGTTATAAACCATGTTCATTTTACCATTGGCCACTGCTTGCTATGTATCTATGCTAAGGTGGCATTTCAAAGGACTTTGCCTAAGATCTATTTACTCATTGCCAAATCCGGTAGTTAAATGCTTTCAAGGAGCAAGAAGAATAAAGCTGGGGGTGCAGGCAGGGGTAATAAAAGACTTAGGAACAAAAATTGCATTTATTCCCTCAGGCGTTTAAACTACAAGGTTTAAAATAACTACTTCACCAGGAATAGCCGGGGGCCAGATGGCATCTGAATCCAGCTCCCATCTTACTAACCAGATATGTTTATTCTGCATTTGCGAGCCCTCCCAGCAGGCATCGGCCAGGACTGGGTTTCAAACCGAGAAGGAAAAGGCCGTGGGTGTGCTCAGCAGAGCATTTTTCAGGGATATAGTGTTCTCTTCCACCCTTAGATGCCTACTATATTTATCGTAGGCAAAGTCCAGCTTTTCTATTTGTTTGCCCTTCAGAAAACATGCATCTCAAAATACTCAGGGAGCTGCTGATGCGACTTGCTGCCCGTGAGAAGTCTTTCCTTTATTTCAAATGAAGTGATTAGAGTGAATAAGGCAGTTTAGTTCATGTCTCCGAGGACGAGTTAAATAAAAGTAAGCTCCGGACAAAAATCTCCAGTAACTCACAAAGAAAATTAACAAAGATACATCAAGGAATGATGTTAGCCAGTGTTCGGGCGTGCACATGTGTGTGCAAACACACACACACACACACAGAGTGTTCATAGGAATAACATAAATTACTTTTAATAGTGATGCACGGAGTAAACGCAATTAATCTGGAAATGGAATTGTTGGTCTTTAGGGAGGTACTCACGGTCTGACCGTAGATTATTTCACAAAGGTGGCTAAAAGACTAGCATGTATGATGGGAAGAAACCAGGCAGAGATGCCTAGAAACATTCCCAGAATGGAACTGGGAATCGGGAAAAGAGTTTAAGAAATCAGTCCATCCCTCTCCTCTGTGAAGACCTTGTTCTCCCAAACCCCTGATGGCAGGAACTATGCCTAATTTATAGATTATAGGAATTAGATCTAATTTCCTGCTGAAATGTTTCAGGCAGTATCCCCGGTGGCAGAGGAAGGGAAGGAAAATGGAAAATCAGGGTTGGTGCCAGACCCCAGGGGCCTGGATTCAGCAGGAAGCGTGCAGCGTGGGTCCAACGTCCTGGCTCTTTTCTTTTTTTTTTTTTTTTTTTCCAACGTTTATTTATTTTTGGGACAGAGAGAGACAGAGCATGAACGGGGGAGGGGCAGAGAGAGAGGGAGACACAGAATCGGAAACAGGCTCCAGGCTCTGAGCAGTCAGCACAGAGCCCGACGCGGGGCTCGAACTCACGGATCGCGAGATCGTGACCTGGCTGAAGTCGGACGCTTAACCGACTGCGCCACCCAGGCGCCCCAACGTCCTGGCTCTTTTCAAATGTGGGCGAATGACGTGTGAATGGCAGCCCTGGGTGGCATAAGAGCAGTTCCTAAGAGCTCCCTCTGGGACCGAGGGACAGACCATGTACTGTTGGGCCACACAGAGGGCCAAGTGTGCGTCCAGCCAAGTGCACAGTGACCCTCTGAACACCAGACATGTACTAGCTGGGACCTGATGGCTGTTTCCCGTGCGAGCCCAACCCTCTGCCACTGACTTTAAATTCCTACCACCCTCCAGCCAGCAGGATTATACACACTTACGCTGCAAACGGCTTCGCTTTCTCTCTACTCTGACAAACCTTTGCCGAAGTCCACGTTTGATCTGGGGAAAGTCGGAATGCACGGCAGGGTGAATGAATGTAAGTGAGGCATGGGTGGGTTCTGTCACTCGCCAGAGAGAGGCTCTGAGCGGCACACAGACCACACTTACCTGAGCTATGACGTCTGAGATCGAGGCACATCCCACCAGGAAACTGTATTTGTGTTTCAGGAGAATGCCGGCGTGGGTCCATGCCTGCCGGAAAGAAAAGGATTGGGCGTGAGAGACGCTATCAGCACTGGCTCACTTCTGGTCGTTAGGATTTCCTGGGAGTTCCTGAAATAGACTTTGTACCCCCCGACACCTTAGGAGCACAGGACAAATTTTCAGTTGGTCAAATGACTGGAACTTGGCCTGATGGCTAGGTGCACACAAGATTTTTTTAAGTGGCATCCGTGACTGCACGGTATTTATTTAGGACAGATTATACGCAGGCCAGTGTACTCATTAGGTCCACGTGCCTGGCAGGAAAGCTGGGTGGCTACCAGGAACGGAGGAAACGCCGCCTCTCCCTCTCTGGGGCGGTCGGAGTGCCAAGGCAGAAACGTTCTCCTTACACGAAGCATGTTACAATGAGGGCTCCAGGTTGGGTCTAAGTTATTACAGTCATTATGGGTTCTCATCAGCTGATTAGGGCTCTAATGAGGGCTCTTCTTCCTTCTTTTCAAGCCAGGGCAGGATCTGATCTGACACCTTGCTTTTGAGGGCAATTACGAGGAAGGTCCTCTGCGGGGAGCAGACCATGGAAAGCCCAAGGAAAGGTGAGTTTGGAGGCCGGGAGTTCAAGACAGGATCTGTTGAAAGATGATCCCTCTAACCTGTAAAGGCCGATGCGGACTGACATGGAAATCACATTTCATGTGAACTAAACACAATCGGACAAATACAATTTATTCCCCTAGGTCTGTGTCGGGGCTGCACAGAGCAGCTCATCCTCCCTCAGCTCACAGGTCCCGAGGTGCCAGACGTGGAAAGAAATGCAAACCGTCGATAACGTTTGCAAATAGTGGCTTGTGGGCTATCTCTGTTGACCAAAGCCATCTGGATGGTAAGCTTTGTGGCTTTCAAATATTATCTCTCCAACCAATACACCAGGGCCACGGTGCAGGTATGGGTGTGTAGGGGGGGAGCTTGGGGAGGGATCACCTGGCTCTTTATAAGTGCTCACCATTTTGTTCTTTTATTAGCAGTCTCCTACTGCTGGGTCTTTGGGGGCAGTTGATAAACGAAACACAGAAGTAAAGGGTGTTGATCACCAATGCTCTGGTGTCATACTGAGTTTTAGAAACTCTCTCATGGCAAATAAATACACCTGAAGGAAAATGGAACACGGGGTACGTAAGAGTCTGTGATTCGCTTTTAATCCCGAGTCCCTGAAGTCACTGTATAACCGTAATTCTTCTACGTGTTTACAGAGTCCCCATACAGATGGCGGGTGGGCATTAGAGCAGTATCACAGATTCTGTCTGGGAAGCTGGGCTTTTACTTCGGATGTGATAAAGGTCACATCATTCAGTTCTCTGACTTCAAGCACTGTGGTGCCTCCTCAGGCCTGCGTGGACACCATGGGGAATCTGGTTTTAGGAAATCCCGCCCCTGTGCCTTTTTTCTTTCTTTTTTTTGGGGGTGGGGTGGGGGTAATGTGTCTTAAATTTCTTATTTGGGAATAAGTAAGGAAAAGAAAATCCAGGAACCAGTGCTCCAATGCCCAGATCCTCGCACCTACACTGATGTGACACCAACTGGGCATCAGGGCCTCTGTGTTGAAACTATGAGTTTAGGATTTAAGGTTACTGTGCCAACCGGTGGAAAGCGGGCAGCCATTCAGTGAGGCTGCATCAGTAACCTAACTACAGGCAGTTTGACACTGCTGATAACACTCGAGAAGAAGGACCACGGGCAATTGGCCTTGTGTCATCTCGCCAAGGATGTGGGGCGGTGGCCTCGCCTCCAGGCAGATGCCCACTCACCTCATGCGCCTACACTACATAAAACTTGGGGTGAAGGGTGGTGAAAAATTGTACAGATTAACATATACATTATTTTAGAGAGAGAAAGAAAGAGAATCCCAAGCAGGTTCCGTGCTCAGCACGGACACTGGCATGGGGCTTGACCCCACGACCTTGGGATCATGACCTGAGCCGAAATCAAGAGTGGGACGCTCAAACCACTGAGCCACCCAGGCGCCCCCATATTAACATATTTTCCCCCATATTAATATTTTTAAGTCTCCTCCTAAAAGTAATTTAAAATGGAGCCCAAAGAAGGGGTTTATTTTCCATCATTGAATATTATTGGAGCTATTTATATATAGATAGAGATATATAGATTTTTTTTTTTTTTGGCTAAGTCTCTTTTATACCTATACTACAGAGGAGTAGAAAAAAAGCATTCTCTGAGCACTCTTTAGTATCATGACAAAGGATTTAATCTATGGAAGGGAGCTGCCCTTAGTAATGTATAAAGCTGGCTATTAAAGTAATGAAATCCTACCAATATATTCAAGAGATTCTTATTCTAAAAAGATTTGGGTGGTTAAGCCACACCAATGGTAAGTTTATCAGAAAGCTGTCCTGATCCTTTGATCCTGAATATTTCAGAAAAGATCTTTATAGTTAAATCAAATTTTCAAGTAGGCTCTCTGGCCTCCTGCCAGAACTTCTGACAAATACAGACAATTCTCATAATAAAACAAAGGGACAGGATGCACTGGTTAAAAGTCAACGGTCCACTGGAACCCTTCCACACGGCTGGTGGGGATGTAAAATGGTACAGCTGATATGGAAATCAGTATGAGGGCCCCTCAAAAATTAAAAATAGAATTATTACATATTACCTAATCTGTCAATTTTACTTCTCACTATATACCCAAAAGGATTAAAGCAGAAAACTCAAAGAGGTACTTGTACATCCATGTTCACAACAGCACTATCAAAACAGCGACCCAGGTGTCCACTGATGGATGAATGGATGAACAAAACGTGGTCCTTGTAAAGGACATTGTGACGTGCGCTACGACGTGGGTGAACCCTGAAGACATGCGAAGTTAGGTGAGCCAGCCAGCCATACTGTCTCAGTCCACTCGTATGAAATCCCTGGAATGGTCCGATCCACACAGACGGTAGGACAGTGGTGCTAGGGGCTGAGGGGACGGGAGAATGGGAAGTTAGGGTCTGATGGGGACAGAGTCAGTTTCACGAGACAATAGGAGCTCTGGAGGTTCACGGCAATGTGAAGTTACCTCATGCCATCGGACCGTATACGTCAGAACGGCTAAAATGGTAAATTGTATGTTACGTACACCATAGTTATTTTTTAAAAAGAGCCAACGATTGATTACTCACCATGGCATCCATAAAAGGGAAGGCAGCAAGATACAGGAAGGCCCTTCTCGTTTTGTTCCCCACGGACTCGTCCACATGGTGCAGTTTATTGATAATGTAGTAACCTAAGTCACTATAAGCTGCAAGGGGCCAAAAAAGACACATGGCAATGTTAGAAAAAGTTACCTTTGCAAGCTTTTCATCTTGAAGATGCCAAACAACGTCAAATGGAACATTTGTTTTTCTGTAGAAAAATTATAAAATGCAGATGAGCAACGAGGAAAAAAACAAAACAAAAACGTCTACAATCTCATCCCCCTACCCAGAGGAGGGTCACGGTTAAGGCTCTGGATTCCAACTGCCCAGTTCTTTTATGGGTGTGTGTGGTGGGCATGTGTGTGGGCTATGCATGTGTGTTTTAACATAAAAATGAGATCATACTATATATATACTCTTTTGTAAACCATGAACAGCTTTCCATGATACGCTTCCATACTTAGGTGGTTGCAATGGGTTCCTTTTTGCAGGTTTACTTAGCATCAACTTAGTCTCCTATTAGTACACATTTAGGTTGTTTCTGTTATTTTAATACTATGAAAGCATTATATTCACCTATATTCGGATGCATGATGGATTGCTCGGAGGCTACGTGTTTATATAGAGTGTTACTTATTTACTAAGAGAAAATGCCCAGTTGTGAATATGCCTCGTCAATAAAAAATGTAAACCTAGCTTTTCACGGCTTGCCATTCTTTTTGTTTCATCCTTTGGGAGGAGCATGTGGGCACCGAGCCAATACCGGCTGAATGAATTCCTAGCTGCCAAATAGACATAAAGGAAGAAAGAGAAAGGTCTTTTGAATGTATTGGCTAGGCATTCTGACAGGGGTTGTTAGCAAAGATTAAATAAATTAGTAAGCTATGTTTACCTTATTGATACATGTTTAGACTATAGAGGAAGATACTAATTGTGTTTTTCATTGTATTTTACATGGAGCTTTAATAACAGTCTTCCTGCTGTTTTCATTAAAAAATATGAATATTAATGCATATGGACAAGTACAGAAGCTGCTGTGAAATCAGAAAGGAGATAGAATGCAGACAGAGTCTCATTTTACGTGAAATAGTAAGATCCCTCCCCCCCTTCAAAGTTTGGGCGATGACTTAAAACCATATTAACTGATAATACGAAGAAGCTGATCGTTAACAAATAGCCCTCCATCCTTTTTCAGGATGAGGCTTGAATCACGGGAATTTTGAGGTCAGCCAGGTCTTTGGGACGATATCGAGGATGTTCAGATGCGCAAATGGGAATCCCAGAGGGGGGAGAGGTGCACGTAAGTGATTTTAAGGGGTAGGGGGGTGGGATGGTTAAGACATCCGGAGCACAAGGTGGGATGGGGGGGGCAGTGCAGGAGGAGAGGTTGAAGCCCTCCAAGGGGGGGGGGGGGTCAGAGGTGAAAACCAACTGGTGAGCTGCCAGGTGAGCAAACATGTCAGGTGTGGAGCGTGGTGGGGCCAGCAGAGACACTGAGGCAGCAAGAAGGCATTCCAAGAGGCAGGTGTCCAGGGGCAGAAAGAGAAAAGACTCGGGAAGGTGGGACAAGGAGGGAAGGAGGCGCTACCTTCTCCAAATTGGGATCAGAAGGCACACAGATTAGACCAGCGGGCTAGAGAGGGCTTGGTCTGACCCAGAAGGCTCAGGGGAGGGGCGGGGAGGGAGCCAGCCAGCCTGCCTTGGCGGCAGTCAGGTGAGCCTCGCACTCAGACGTGGGACGGCAAGACAGCCGGAAACACAAGGCCAGGATGAAGATGTCCCTTGCTCACGGGAATGAGTGGCTTACTCGGGGCGCCGAAACTTAGAAGTTTTGTCTCGGAGTTCATTGTTCCTGCTGTGTATTTGTATGTTTGTTTCATTCGGTCGGGAATCGACCACTGTGTTGGGACCTACCAGGAGGCGACCCAGCCCCTGCCTGCAGAGTGTCCCCTCCTGGCGGGTGAGGACAGCTGGGCTGGGTGAGCAGAGCAATGCAGTGCCAGCGGCAGGCGCCGGGCGGCTATGAATAGCTCACGGGGCTGACATTCTGGGATAAAGGTTAGAGCCCACAGACAATGCCAGAGTGCACTCGACTGGACTCCGAAACCGGGGAAGGCCGAGATCCAGAGGGGCGGGGTGCCGGGCAGAGCTGCGTGTCCCCTTGAATTCGTATGTGGCGTCCCCTCCCCAGGACGGCAGAACGGGACCTGATTGGCAACAGGGTCACCGCAGATATAATTTGGTAAGATGAGGTCACACGGGAGCGGGGGGGGGGGCTCCCAACGCAGTATGCCTGGGGTCCTTCTAAAAAGGGGAAATGTGGACCCAGAGGTGGACGCGCACAGGGAGAGCGCCACGCAGACGTGAAGCTGGAGATGGGGGTGATGTCCCTGCAGCCGCAGGAAGCCCCAGGTCGCCCTCAAACCACGGAGGCCAGGAGAGAGTCCCAGAAGGGAGCAACCGTACTGCCGGCTTCATCGTGCAGCCTCGTGAACTGGGAGACCGTGCGTTTCTGTGGTCTTGGCCTCCCGGTCTGTGCTGCATTGTTAGGACGGCCCTAGCAGAGTCACACGGGCAGCCTCCAGGAAAACGGGAGCCAGAATTCTTTTCCTCCCTGGGACCTGTGAGTTTGAGCACTTGGGAGGAGGCCCCGGGGGCAGAGATCAATATAAATCAGCTTCTCCACCTTCTGTACGTTGATCTAAAGGTATCTATTAGGTATTTATTTATTTATTTATTTATTTATTTAATAATATTTATTTGTTTTTGAGAGAGAGAGAATGAGGGAGGGACAAAGAGAGGGAGTGAGAAGATCCCAAGCAGGCTCCGCGCCATCGGCATGGAGTCAGATGCGGGGATCGAACCCATGAACTGTGAGATCATGACCTGGGCCGGGCTCGGACCCTTCACGGACTGGGCCACCCAGGCGCCCCCCTATTAGACTCCTTCAATGAAAGTATCAAAAATAGCGCCTTGATGCAGGACAATGGAGAGTGGACAGAAGGACGGCTGGGTGGTGAGCTCAGTTGCCAGGCTTTCTGCCTCTGCCAGGACCAGGCCTCTCTGCCCCTCCCACTCCCTTGCTTTTTCTCAGCCGGCAGCTGGTGCTGGGCTCCTCCCTCCCGGCCTCCAGGCTCCAGGGGACTTTGGGACCTAGGGGCTGGAGGCCCCTCTGGCTTCTTTTTACTTCTCCTCCTTCAGCTACTTCTTACCTCTCCTCCTCCTCCTCCCCCACACAGAGAAGAGTCTGATTGTAACTACAAAGGCTGTTGTTTCCACCCTGTGAGTTGGGAATATAAAATCCCAGCAGCTGTTTTTCACCCAATTGCCCCTCCCTCCCTCCTGTGCCCCTGAGCTGTTCCTGGCTGGAGTTGTCCGCTGGGGGTAATTTGTTTCAAGTGCTTTGCATAGAGTCCATAATTACCAGGCTGGCAGCCTTCACCTTTCCTACCCCTCAGCTTCTATAAACTGCCCTACCTGGATTGTTCTGAAACAGCTCATACTCCTGATGAAGAGCAGAACGTTAAAAGGAAGAATTCAACAAGGCTTTTGAAGAGACGTAAACAGATTTCATGGGGTGGCTGCAGCAGAAGGACTTGGCCTTGGCCCTTTTATAGGCAGGCAGCTTTTGACCCCACCCGAACAAGAAGAAACCGGAAGGGTCATTCAGATCCCTAGCTCTCCTGCCCTCGGCCCACCAGCGTGATGGACCCCTGTCGAGAATCAGTGGCTCTTCAAGCTTAGTCATCCAGGACTTAACTAGCACTTGTTGCAAAATGCCACGGAATATTAATATTAATCCAAACAAGTCTATATACCTAGATTTTCCCATGGGAACTGAGGAGACAGCCCTCCTCCCAATCAAGTAACAGGACAATATGTGTATTTCCAAGAGGCAAATTTGAGAACCCTTATTCTCATTCAAATTCCCAAGTTCCCATGCTTAAAAGTCTTACTTGTACTGATTAGGTTGCTAGGTTCTCTATTTACTAGGCTTTTCACACGGCAGGTAACTTGACCCCTGTGCTTCTAATGAATCATTTCAAAGTGTGTGCTTGTATGGCCAGTATTTAAGTCACCTCAACACATGCGGGTGAATGACATATGCATCAGGCACTATGCCAGCTAACTCCACTGTGAAGAGGCTGGTTACCTACGTGGGGGCTGGAACAGGGACATAGGACACAGCCCTCTAGAATCTGCGCTGTGCAACATTTACCTGAAAGATTTGGGCGTGGGAGGTACAAACACTGCTCAGGCCTTAGAGATGTATCATAAACCCGTGCATAAAGTCAGTAAAGTAAATGTGAAATCTTAACACAAGAACATGAATTCTATCTCATTGGTATCAAGACTCCATGGAGTGGAATTTGTAATAATTTACTGTACGATATCTTGCTTCTCTCTAAAGAACATGCCTTATTCATATCTGAATGCCCGGGATCTAGCCCACTGTAGGTGTTCAATACATGTTGATTGAATAAATGCATGAATCCACTGTCTCCCAAAGAAGTGTTTGGGGGAGACTGATTGCAAAATGTCCCTGATTCTTCTCTCCTCCTTATATCCCTTATCTACTATGTGATTTTGTAGTTCCTCCAGTGAAAAGTTGGAGTCTATATTCCCTACCCCTTTGAACGTGGGCTGGCCTGGGATTTGTCTTGGCCAGTCACGCGCAGGGGCCGTGATGGTGCCCCTTCCAATTCTTGGCCTCAAAAGGCCTTGTGGGTCTCTATCTTCTCACTTGGGGTATTGCCACAGCTGTGCACACAAGCTCAGGCTGGTGGAAGAGGGCTCAGCTGTCCCATCGGAGGCCATCTGGACCAGCCTACTATTGGCTGACGTCCCCCAGTGAGCCCACCAAGATCAGCAGAGCCTCCCCCTGAGTCTCCACTGACCACAAAGGCATGAGCCACCAAGTCCAAAAGAACCACCCAGATGGCCCATGGGCCGGTGAGCCAAGAATAAATGCTGTTTTGAGTCACTGAGTATTGGGGTAGTTTGTTACCTCGTGATACACTTCGTGACTGTGCTGAAACTGTCCATTTCTAGCACCCTTGCTGGTTTAAATTATATCAAGTTGTACCCTTTTACCTTTACAGGGCTGGTCTATAATCCATGAATAATGGAGAAGCTTGCCGAGAGGGGAAGACTGACAAATGGAACCACTCTAGAAGTTACTTCAATTGCTCCCCGTAGGAGCATAGGAACTTGTTCCCCTGAGCTCTGCTGACTGCCCAGGCTGGAACACGCAAGACGCCTTCCAGGGCACTGTTGAGAATAGATGTGTAAGGAAATAAAACATCCACAGCAGTGGTGTCTCTGTCGGTGGGAATTAGGAGGTCAGGCAAATCTAACTTAACTAGGACTCCAATGAACCCACATACACGGTCAGCAAGTTTTCCTCTCTTTTATAGATTAATTAAGAGGGGGAGGTGGAAAACACCTACACCCTGACCACTGGCCTAAATTAAGGTTTGGTGTGGCAAATCCCACACCCTGCAATTTAAAAAAGTGATGTCTCATCCATGAGCCCATGACAACAGTAGTGGCTACAATTTAGCTAAAATGAGACACTTATTGGCAACTTCTAACAAAGAAGCTAGAAATACTCCCAAGCCTTCTGCAATGTGGACATCTAGAGCCAGGCTCTGGGGCACACAGAATAGACTCGAACTCCTGGGCCGGTGGATCCTCTAGACTTCGAAGTCTGTCAGTCCAACAAAATTCCAAGTGTCTACGCAAAACAATCGTTAAATACATCTGGGATGCGGAACCATTCTGATTCAAATCTAAGATTTTTATCGATTTTAAAATTGAAAATTTTAGGTTGCATTTGAAAAATGAGGCTGATTTTTATGTCAATGATCCCTTGTTCCTCATAACAGTTTCGATTACACAGGACATTCAGCTTTTTTCTTCCATGACTACTGACGGCTAGTAATTAGCTTTTAGTACCAAAGTCTTGTTCAGCTATGACAAAAACAGGGAATGTTAGGGTTATTCAGAAACCCAAATAAAAACTGGTAGCAAAAGGGAACTGATTTACCCATTGAAACAAAAATTTATGTAGACCTATTTATTTCTCTCTGTCTTGCTTGTTTTTATTTTAGGAAGCAGAGAGGGGCAGATAGAGAGGGAGAGAGTCCCAAGCAGGCTCCGCACCGTCAGCGCAGAGCCCGACGCGGGGCTCGAACTCAACTCACGAACTGTGAGATCCTAACCTGACCCGAAATCGAGAGTCGGATGCTCAGCAGACCCAGGTGCCCCTAGACCTACTCATTTCCTGTGTGGAATTTTCTCAAAGGTATATGCTATCTTTGAAATGGTCCAGATCAAATCGAGCTGCCGAAGCTTTCTTCAAAGCACAGTCCACGAGTTAGTATTCAGGGCCTGAGCTGAAGGAAAAAGAGCCTCTCCTCCGCCCAACCCCAGGCCCTGAAGCCCCCAGCCCAAATTAAATGGTCAATACCAACACTTTGGCTGAACACCCGGCCCCTAGCAGCACCTTCTCATTGTCTCACACTGCTCTCAGCACAAGCCTCTGGGCTACATTCAAAAGGAACACCCAAAAGGCCTCCCACCCTTTACTTTCACAGTCATGTAAGTAAACATTAGCTGCCATCTGAATACAAGGTGAAGGGTTTGGGTTAATCTTCTGGCTCCTTTATTCACCACTGACATTCATGATTCTCATAGAGCCAGTGCTGTTTTGAAGGCACACAATGGGTTTACGAGCTGTTATTCACGGGTTTTATGCAACTGGGCTCAATACATGTGCCACTCAGTTTTTATGCCTCCTAAGCTGAGCTGTTTTAAAAGCCGAGGAGGAGCTCGGAAGTCATGCTCTTAGAATTTTATCACCACCAAGAAGGCAGAAGCAGGACTCGGCCTCCCAAGCAAGTGCTTTTCCAAGGTCTCGGTGAAACCCGCACGCTAGTCGCTATATGTATGATGCGGCCTATTTTCACGGAAAGAATGTTATGCCACAGTATTTAGTCTTGTCTTTGAATATGATTAGAATAACGAGGTCCTCAAATAAGTTAATTTTAATATGTTAAACAATCTCATTTGTTCTCTCTGCCGATGAGCATTAATCCTACATAACAACCGTTCTATTTTTCTGTTGAAGGTTGAGTCTCTGTAGTAACGTGTCTCTCTCAGGAAGCACAGGCCATTTCGTTGAACTGACGGAAATGACCTGCTCTCTGACCCAGGGTTTGGGAGTCAAGGAATTACAACAAGGGCTTCCCAGAGAAAACACATTTTCTTTTCTTGCGCTAGGAACACAAACTCCATTCCTTTCAGCCCTTGAAACTTTTCATGACAGATGTTTGGTAATTGCCAAAGAAATCGCGAATGTTCGAATCGATGGAAAGGAACAACAGACGACAGGGCGGTCGGCAGCCTTACCTATCAGGGTGTGGAAGACGGCGGCGATGGCACCGGCCACGACCATGCACAGGACAGCCTTGGTCCTGTCTCGCTTGCTGTTCACAAACACCAGGCCCACGTTTTTAAAGTCACTCATGGGACCCGTGAAGAACTTCATGAGTGAGTACGCCAGCCCGTAGCTGGCCAGCATTTCCACCGCATCTTCCTTAACAGCAGCAATGCCCCGGTTCAAGGCCTGTGGAGGGGGAAAGACAACCCACGTTAGAGATGTGGTCCCATCTCCCAGGAATCGTACTTCCAAGACGAAACTTGGCAGATACGTTTCTATAGAAACGCTAAGCAGCTTACGGGGTAAACCTCACTGTAATTTGATCAAGGTTATTAGTTTTCATTTTCATACCTATTAGCTTTGGTTTGAAATACCTTCTTGTAGGGGAGATCCCTGCCCGGTGGGGTTAAAGTCAGAGAGAAAAACCCAATAAGCTTTTTATGTTAATATCAGAAGATGATTCTAAGAAGTTTTGGTTAAAACCTCAACAGGTTACATTTTACTTGTAGGCTGAATCTCAATGACGGCGACAGGCATTCTGGAAATGAGTCAGCCACTTTGTAGGGGGGTGGGTGATGGGTTTTTTTTCTTTAAGGAAGGGGTGTGTGCGCATGCCCGCGTGTGCGTGACCATGCATGTGTGCATGTGCCCCCATAACCTGAAAAACCGTCTACGTGTTATGGAGGTATCCTTCCTTGAACAGAGCGAATTCTATGTTATGAACAAAAGTATTGAAGGAACAGATTATATCCTCGATGGATGCTATTTACCCGATTCTTATTGTATTTGAGCTTGGAATGTGTTCCTGAACTCTGTGCAAACAAATATAAGAAAACCTTTAAACCAAATACCCTGGTTTTGGATATTGCTTGCTCAAGAAGTTGTGGTCACAGAATATTCTGATCATGTTAACCATCCTCCATGATGGACCCTCTGAGGTACCAGTGGCCTTGTCAGCATGGCATTTCCAAACTTACTTTCCCACCTGCTAGACAAATTACAGCAGAGATGCTGGGAATGGATGTCTAGGTGGGGAGAATTTTTTATTGTTTATTTATTACTTATTTATCTTTAAACGTGTACCTCTTTATTTTTGAGAGAGAAGAGAGAGAGAGAGCACGCACACAAATGGGGATGGGGCAGAGAGAGAGGGAGACACAGAATCTGAAGAAGGTTTCGGGCTCTGAGCTGTCAGCACAGGGCCCGATGTGGGGCTCAAACACACGATCCGTGAGATCATGACCTGAGCCTAAGTCCGATGCTCACCTGACTGTGGCACCCAGGCGTCCCTAGGTGGAGAGAAAATTTTTTAAAAATGTCACCAGGACATCACCTGCTCTTTAGGAACAGGAAATGTTAAGCAGGAGAGTCAGCTGTGTAGTTTTATACATATAGAAACAGATGTAGTAAAAGCAGGCACAGTAAGCTTCGATTGCCCTGACAGCTCTTTCAAAGAGGCATCGTCCACTTCCAAGAAAACTATCTTGAATAAACACACTGCCAGCCACAGGAATAGATAAAGAACCAGACCACCTTCCCCACCACTAAGGCTCTTCTGTTTCAGAGATCTTAGTTGGTTTCATAACTGACCATTTGGGCCACTTGTCATTTCTCTTCCCCATGCTTTAAATTCCTGCCCTTATGTCTTAAATTCACCAATAAAGAATAAGCCCGTGAAACCCTGGATCCCCTCGCTTGACCCCAATAAAAGCAGAATCCCAGGCCCATGGATGCCGGCACGCTCCCCCTCTCCTCCCACAACATCTCGACCTCACTGGATAGCCTCAGGTGTGCCGTGCAATTTCCGGGTCTTGTAAGTAATAAACCTTTATATTTTCAAAGTTTCCTGGTGGTTGTTGCTCAAGGGCGTCTGGCAATCATAATAAGATCCACACAAGGGTGGGCCCAGCAGTAATGCCGATTTTGAAAGGGGGAGAGGAGGTTCACTGGGACCCAGGTGAGTGCCTTCAAGGCATTTCTAGCCCCTGGCATTACTATCGATAGGCTGAGAGCAGCACAGAACAATAGACTTTATTTTTTAGAGCAGTTTTAAGTTCACAGCAAAATGGAGCAGGATGTGTAGTTATTGTAGTCCCTCTGCCCCAACGCACACGGCATCCCCCACTATCATCCTGTGCCAGTGTGGTGCATTTTTACCATCCATGAACCTCTAACGATGCGTCATTATCACTCAAAGCCCATAGTTTACATTAGAGTTCACTCTTGGGCTGCACATGCTAGGGGTTTTGACAAATATATTTGTCTAATGCTGTGTATACACACACACACACACACACACACACACACACACACACACATATGATACGTATCCATCATCAAATAGTTGAACATTCTATGCAAAGCACTGTTAGCAAAAAAAAAAAAAAAGTATTTATAGGAAAATACCAACGTGTAAAATAGTTTTAGAAAAATCTAGAAGAAAAATATCTATTTGCTGTAGGAATTCAGTGTCATTCTTCTGACAAGGTTGGTATCATATAAGCTAGTTTTTTTTTTTTTTTTTTTAAATTTTTTTTTTTTCAACGTTTATTTATTTTCGGGACAGAGAGAGACAGAGCATGAACAGGGGAGGGGCAGAGAGAGAGGGAGACACAGAATCGGAAACAGGCTCCAGGCTCTGAGCCATCAGCCCAGAGCCCGACGCGGGGCTCGAACTCCCGGACCGCGAGATCGTGACCTGGCTGAAGTCGGACGCTTAACCGACTGCGCCACCCAGGCGCCCCTATAAGCTAGTTTTTGAAACCTGTTTCCAATTATATGCCTAATCCTCTTTTCCTTTTTTCCCCCAATAATACCTTAAAATTTTCCATAAAAACCTTCTTAGCCTTTGTGGAACATACCTGCCATGATGCCTTCCTTAGAAAAAATTTCCCTTCTAGCAAAGCTGATGTAATACTTTAATACCCTAACGCAAAATAAAAATCAAGAAGTTCCTTGATAACAAATCCTGTGTTTAATAGCACATCTAGTCAGAGGGTCCCGTTATGTGTCACGATCTATCACTCGATGATCTCCCAAATTAAATTTTTTTTTGGATTTCTGCAGTGGATGCTGTTGTGTGTCCTACTCAGACCCTCTACTGGGTAGCGCACCTGTCCCAAGGTGCAGGAAGTTGGCCATTAATGGCTCAAAGCTGCCTCCCCCTCAGGGAAAATTGCCCCCAACCACTTTGGGTTAGAGGAGCCACACAGGAGCCCCAGGTGGCACGCAGACAATGGCTGGCTGACACAGGGGTATGAAAAGATCAGGTCCCCTGCCGCAGGGTGGGGTTGCTCTGGATAGAAATCATACACCAGAGCTCCCTGTGGGGTCGGGTGGAAGCTGGTCTCCAGTGGAGACAACCTCCTTGCTTACCTTCTCTCCCCTTCCCCCATGACTCTCCTCCCCTCTCCCTGAGAGTGCTCGCGCAACAAATCGCACAAGAATTCCCCAGCGTGAGTTCTACTTCCAGAGACCCCCAACTTGGGATAGCTCTCATTATGTTTCCCTCAGACTTTGAGACCAGCGTACAGCTTATTCTTTTTTCTTCCCGTCCTTCCCAAAATCTATGGCTGGGAATTGTTCATTGTTTTATTGCTAAAAATGTTCGTTGACATTTAAACGATATATATTATTTAGCACAAGTTTAAAAAGCATACAGGAGGGCATGTAAATAATGTAGACTTAGACTTTTTTTTTTAATGTGTCTTGTTGGCAAAATCTTATTCTGTTTTCAATTTTTTTTCACCGTTTATTTATTTTTCAGAGCGAGAGAGAGTGCGCGAGTGGGAAAGGGGCAGAGAGAGGGAGACACAGAATCCGAAGCAGGCTCCAGGCTCTGAGCTGTCAGCACAGAGCCAGACATGGGGCTCAAACTCACGAACCACGAGATCATGACCTGAGCCGGAGTTGGACGCTTAACCGACTGAGCCACCCAGGCGCCCCGGCAAGGCTTCATTCTTTGCTAAAAAGACATCAGTCCTGGCTGGGGCGCCCACTGTCATGCTTTCTATTGCCACCAACAGTTCCTTGACGGAGTCCTAAATCTAGGATTGAGGAGGTGACAGACAGGGAGGGCACAGGGGACAACAGCTCTGTCAGCAAGACTGAGTGTGAACACCCCACTTAGGTCAACAATCACAGTAATTTGAGGAAAGCGCACAGGGTTTAGAGCCACACAGACTTCGAGCTGGACGCGCTTGTATCACTTAACTACTGAGCGGCATTGGCCAAGGTACTTACTCTCGCCGAAACAACCCGGCTGATCTTAGTTTGGATGTAAGTGGTGTAGAGGACACCAGGCAGTGACTGGCCTAGAGAAGGGACTTCACACTTGACTATTTTGTTTACCACTCTCTACCCGCCCCCTCACGACATCATAAACTCTCAGATGGCTGTTCAATGAATGAAGCATTTTCTACTAGGAACTTTAATGTTCCTATGAATTTTTATGAACTTAAAAAAATTGCATTTTGATGATAAGATGCTATTACTTGTAAGATATACCACTGATTCAACATTTTTCATGACCGCATTAAACGTACACAGAGAATGAAGAACATTCTAATTTCAAGAAACATGAAAACACAAGGAAAAGAGAACTTTACAGTTGAGGGCATGTGCTCTATTCATATCATTAGCCTTTTTATGGTTCCCATTTATCTCAAGTATTTCCCTCAATTTGTTCACATCCTAACTTCCTGATTTTCTTTTGATACCCCAGATAATGAGTTATATGGAGTCCGTCAATCATTTCATGGAGTTTCTTCCCATACTTTTGGACTTGGCCATTCTTACCCATCCAGAGGTTGGGTAACTAACTAGAGTAACTAGAATGTTACTCTGGTTGATGGTTTCATTTGTACACTTACCTTTTAATCCTCCTGGAACTTAGGCAGTGAGATACGGCTCAAAATTCACTTTCTCGAAAATAGTTTATTTCTTCAACACCGATTTGAACGAAATACCCACCGCCCACTTACTTGTGATGCGTTCTTTCCAGTAATTCATCCTTCCCTATCCTTCCACCCCCTGCTGTTGGCTTCACTTGTCTCAATTTGCTTACCCCGTTTTTCATCAGAGCATATTCCTTACCTGACATTATATAATTTATTTGCTTTTTATCTGTCTTACTGTCTATCTTCTCCATTTGAATGTAAGCTCCAGGGCACAGAGAACTTTCTCTGGCTCACTATACATCCCCAGACATGCCACGTGAGGGGATCACATGATAGGTAATCTCGGTAACCGTTTGAAAGAATGAAGTAAAACGAGGGGCTCCTGGGTGGCTCAGTTAAGCGTCCAACTCTTGCTTTTGGCTCAGATCATGATCTCACGGTTCATGAGTTCAAGTTCATGGGGCTCTGTGCTGACAGCATGGAGCCTGCTTGGGATTCTCTCTCTCTGCCCCTCCCCCACCTCCAAAATAAATAAATAAACTTAAAAAAAAAAATAGTGAAGTAAAACATATAAAAGCAGTACAAGCATTTACTGGACTAGGTACTGAAGAAACAAAGCATGCTAATGAACTAGGACTCCTAGGAGAAGCTTATTCAGAAGGACTAGACAAGGAAACCCCTCCAAGGAGGTGACAAATGGAGGCCGAAGAATAAGAACGAACCAGCTACATGCAGAGCTGGAGGAAGCCCGTAGGCTGCAGGAGGGCTTGGTGTTTTAGGGAACAGAAAGGAGGCCAGTAAGAGTGGTGGGGAGGGGGATAAAGGGAGTTTGGGAAATTAGGCAACGCTGATGTCATTCCAGGTCATGGCGAGGAACAGGTGTTTTGTTCTAAGAGCAGTGGGAAGCCATTACAGGGTCTGAGCAGAGGGAGGACAGAGGCTCAGGCTGGCTATGCGGATGAGGGTGGACTGGAGAGGGAAGGGCAGAAGTTCAAAGCCAAGAGTCCGTGGTAATCCAAATAAGAGACAGCGATGGCTCAGGCCAGGGCGGGATAGTGGAAACGGGGAGAAGCAGATTGACTTGAGAGCCTTCTGGAGATAAAACAAACGGATCTAGTGAGGGACCACCTGGTGGGCATGAGGACAAGGGAGAAATCAAAGCCGACCATTGAGTTTTTTGGCTTGAGCCACTGGTCCTGTGGTGCACCTGTTTCCTGAGATGAAGAGACTGGGGAGGCGGGAAGGTTGGGGAAGGAAAAGCAAGAGCTCCATCTGGGTGTCCCCCCGTTGGACTGGAGATGCCCATTAGAATTCCAAATGGACAAATCAGGTAAGGATGCTGGCTTAGGTGAGTCTGGAGTCTACGGCAGACATCTGGGCTGTGGACCCTCATTTGGAGGCCGTCAGTTACGGACGGTATTTAAAGGCAGGACCCTGAACGAAATAATCTAGATAGCCTATAGATAAAGAGGGGTCCAAGAGTCAGCCCTGGAGCACTCCAGAAATCAATTTAAACACATCCAGGAGGGGGCAAGCTCTCCATGTGCTACAGGTGCTGTAACTATACTGCAGTTCAGCATTAGTTCGCTCACAGGTACTGTTCTGGCCGGGGCATTCAGAGTGCTGCTCTTATCTCCAGCCAAGACTGGGAAGAAGAGCTAGGTGCTACGGCTGGCAAGCAGACTTCAAGATGGTCTTGCAGTTCAGCTAAAGTGGTGTCTGAGTTGGCCTTGGGATGAACTAGACCTTGAGTCAGAATTCCGTCGTAACGACAGAGGTTCACCTGCTGTTTAAAGGCAAGTTCCTAAACGTTCATGAGCTGTCCACGGTAAAGACACTTCACTTTAGATCAGGGCCAGGTCTAACAGGATTCCAACTGTTGTAAGTACAAAGCTGCCTTTCAATCACAGCCTGGTCCTGGTCCCAGATGGCCTGGCTCAGGGCCTTCCTCACACTTTCGATCCGTGGTCTCTGCACGGTGGACGCTCAGCAACATGGAATGTGTGACTTAAAAACGGGTCTGGGTCCAAAAGGCATTCAGTGGCTCCTTCGTGTCTTAGTATCTTCCCAGGGCCTGCCAGGTTCATGGTGTTCCGTTGCCTGATTTTTTTCCTTCCAGAAAGTTATCAAAACTACAGGATATTAAAAAGTAAAACACAAAAACAAAACAAAACAACCCCCAGGGAAATGGCTAACAAATCCCACATGTGATCTCCCTGATACCAACAGTCTTAGACCCTTAAACCCTAAAAGAGATGCTGACATTTTAAACTCAGGCTCTAGAGACCAGAAACATGTCTACACTGCAGACTGAGACTCTCAGACCGAGAGTCACCAACTCACCCCGATCCTGCAGTCATTTATGACAATCGAACAGCAAGATTCCTTGCTAAGCATCTCTGTCCTGCCTCATTTCCTCTTACTCAGCAGAGAACCTCACCTCTTGCTTCAGCTGGAACATGAAATCCATCAGAAATGAGATTTCTTACTGCTTCTCTCCCTAAAACAAACCTCAACAAAACATATCTGCCCAAACCCTTCCTCACCATTTCTGTCCTGTTACAATGGAAAGGCCAGTCTGACCAGGGTGACTGTAGGACTATCGACCTGGGCTCTGCACTTAAGTCCCCTCTGACCTTGACAGGAGCCCCCATCTTCCTCTTGGGCTTGTCTGATCCTTTGCCACATGACTGGCTCTTTCCCATCAACAGTTACGCACGCATAAGTGTTTTCCATCTTAAAAATAAGCCCTCTCTTGACTCCTCGCTTCTTCGAGTTACCACCTTCTTTCTTGCCTTCCTTTCATAGACAACTCCTAAAACGTGTTACCTGCTTTCATCATTTCCACTTTTGTTCTTCCCATTTACTCCTCAGCCTGTTAGAACAGCAGCTGCAAAGGTGCAGGAACCTTATCCGTATCCCAGAACCACAGTCATAACATGGTCTGGTCATATTACAAGTGGTCAACCAACAATGGTTAGTTGAATGCACCTGCTGGGTCCTGTTTTCTGTCTTCTGCCCCCTTCCCTGCACACGCTCTTCCTGCTAAACCAAACTGGCCCTTTTCTGTCCTGACCCTTCTGACCCCTCAGCGGATCGGACCCTGGTGCCACTCCCTCTTTGAAATGCCTCCCCCACCACTTGGCTTCAAGGGCATTGTGGTTTCCGGTTTTCTTCCTCTCTCTTCTGCCTCAGCTTTCCTCTCGGTGCTTTTCCATTTGTGGTCGCTTCAATATTGGTGTCCCAGGGGTTTGTCCGGGCCCCTCACCTCTTCTCACTCTTGCTCAGTGATTCCCACCCCCTCCAGTCCCAGGCACTTTCTGTCTGCTCAGGATCCTCAGATCCATCCTTCTAGACTTCTTAGACTTCTCTTCAGCTCCAAACCCGCTCATCTCCACTGAATGTCTCCCTGGCACCTCACATTCCACACTGCCAAAACTTGAGTTCAGCATCTATAGACTCTGTGGGCTCCTACAGACCCGCCTCCTCTCAGACTCCCCGTGTGAATGCATGCGCCCAGGGTTCCCAGCCAGGAGCCGCAGGAGCGAGCTCCCCGGGTGCCTTTTGTCCCTCACTTGCACAGATTTCTTGGTCCCATCCCTACTCCTTCCCCAGCCACGCTCCCCAGTCCAGTTCTCTCCAGCCCCACTGCGATGCCTTGCGTCAAATCACCGATGGTCTTCCAGCCCCAAGCCATCCTCCCATCCTCTACACTGCGGTCAGATCGTAAAACTCCGAGTTACTGAATGTGCACTCAACGCGCTTCAGGGCTGCCCCCTGTACTTAGACCACGATGTCCACAAACATTGCTGTAAGTGTCTGCAACCGCGTCTGGCACATGGTGAGCCAGCATCCAATGAATATCCGGGCAGTGAGTGAACAAGTACAAAGGCCATTCATGATCTGATCCCGCTTGGCATTCCCTCTTGCCCTGTGTATTTCATGAAGCCTAAACTGATTGTAGTTTTCTGGATATACCACGCTCTCTCTCACCTAAGGGCCTCTGCTCGAGCTTTTTTTCTCTGCACAGAATCGCCTTTACCCCGTCCCACCCCACTCACCTGGTAAACTTATCATCAGTTGAGGAATCACATTTTCTGGGAGGCTGTCCCTGGAGCCTACCCCTCTCCTCTGTGCTCCACGGCGGCCTGCACGGCCCCTGGACCTCACGACTTCCCCCATCGGTGTGGACTGTGCTTGCCTGTTTACCAGACCACTTGCCTGTTTACCTGACTACTCGAGGCAGGGACAGGGCTCACCTGTCACCAGCCTTCCTCCATCCATTCAGCACATGCAGCACACGCTTGAAAATCCACAGGTGAACACACGAATGTTTATTTGCACGTACTTGTACGTGCATCACTTGTACATCTAGCATGGTCACAAACAAACCCCTCCAGCTGTAGGTTTGGGTTTCTGGGTAAATAAAAACTATTTTTGGTAGAATCTACATACTTAAAAGATGCAGACTGATGACCGTGGCTTGCACACAGCCTTGTAGTTCTGACATTTCTCAAGAGATGGGCAAGGCCTTCCCCTGTTATTTCTATTATGCCTCACGGGGCACCCAGTAGGCATCGGACAGGGGCTGAACTGCAGACACACGGACATAAACAGAAGGCAACCTCGGGCCACATAATTAGCCTCTTAAGTGTCAAGTTTAAGCAAAGATCTTTTTCCGGCTCCCTTCTTTCACATCCCGTGGATGTCATCTGGGATGTAGGACAAACTGTGCCTCTACAGAGTCAAATCCCGTAACAGAAGTTAGTTGCCATGAGAAGGAGATTAGGAGTTTAGAGTCAAAGGGCAAAAGAACCTCTGCCCGCAGCCTGGTGAAGGCGGGAGAGGAACCGTGCCAAGAGCTGGGTGTGCCACAGACAGGTAACCGGAGTAGTAATCTCCAAATTTCTTTTTTTTTTAATTTTTTTTTCAACGTTTATTTATTTTTTGGGACAGAGAGAGACAGAGCATGAACGGGGGAGGGGCAGAGAGAGAGGGAGACACACAATCGGAAACAGGCTCCAGGCTCTGAGCCATCAGCCCAGAGCCCGACGCGGGGCTCGAACTCACGGACCGCGAGATCGTGACCTGGCTGAAGTCGGACGCTTAACCGACTGCGCCACCCAGGCACCCCAGTAATCTCCAAATTTCGAACGATGGGGGCTTGAAGAGGCAACAAGGCGTCCAGAGAGAAGGCCACACGATTCCAGAAGTGCCAAGGCCCTGTCAGAACCTGACCTGAGAAGTGACATGCATGGCCACATGGTAAACCCATGATCATGTTGCTCATAAAGAAAGAGCTTTCAAATTCTTCTACAAACGGGTGTTGAGTCAGAAACTGGTATCATTCCCTAAAACAGCAAGAGATTATTACATGAAATGCTGAAATACCTACTTCTTTTTTTTTTTTTTACTTTTGGTAAGGTGGATACTTCCTTCACTTGCCTCATCCTGGATTAGAAAAACAAATGGGACACTGGGCTAGGTCACAATTCTGTTTTGCTAGACTCATCGTTTTCATGAAAGACTTGGTCTATAGCTTCAATGACCCTGTTACACCTTTTACGACCCGAAGCAAACTCACAATTGTCGCGACAGATGCAGCTTAAAAATCCTCCTCAAACCCAGGGTCCTCAGACAATACGTGTTTGTGAAACTATGGAAAATTCAGAAGCATACGTGTAGGCAAAGCTACCTGTGGGAATAGCTTCTCTCGGTGGCAGGGATAATCAGCATCCTTCGATTTCAGTCCTCTCAAAGAGTCTAGGTTCCTGTAATTTTCCACTGTTATTGTTCTGTTCGTCTGTATTTTAAAAAGTGGTTTGGGTTAAATTAGATCATTTGTCTTCCCGGTAATTTTCCAGCCATGTTTTATTTTCCCAAGGATCTATATACCACTCTAAATGAGACACCCTCGCTCTGTTTAGCTGGCACTCCAGCCAAGAACCTGACACCCACACATGAGGTTGTGGTTTAAAGGGAGCTGCAGTAAAATGAAGCCTGGTCTGGTCTCGTTAAGCAGTCAAAGTCATTGCTCTGTGCAGTGCCCTCCATATTTAGTGCTTCCTGAAAACACACAGACAAGACGGGGCAAGTCCAAAATATGACACGGGCGTTCTCTGTCACTTCCCATGACTGCAGAAGAGTTTCTATAAAGAACAGAGGCGAACTATCAAGCAGGTATGAAGTGTGGCTAACTCAGTTTTCTCTTGTTGCTTTCTTCAAGAAAAAAGGTAAAAGAAAAAAGGGAGCAGAAAAAAACATTTTACTTTCTGGCCTCTCAACTGGAAATACGTTAGCTCGTTAAAAGATATTCCTTAGGGGCGCCTGGGTGGCTCAGTCGGTGAAGCGTCCTGACTTCGGCTCAGATCATCATCTCGCGGTTCACGAGTTCAAGCCCCACGCCAGGCTCTGTGCTGACAGTTCAGAGCCTGGAGCCTGCTTCGGATTCTGCGTCTCCCTCTCTCTGCCCCTCGCCCGCTGACACTCTGTCTGTCTCCCTCTCAAAAATAAATAAACATTAAAGAAAATAAAAAAAATAAATAAAAGATCTACTTTAGTGTCGTAGGACCCTCCTCAAATCATCTGGATCCTTCATTTAAAAACGAAGCTTCTTCACTTGGCTTAATTTAACTTCCATTCAAGATGGCGGGAGGCTGGACAAGGAAGAAATATTACTACGGAATTCTAGCGTACTTAAAAACACCAAAGTTTCCTGTGCCATTTAACTACTTATTCCTCAGCTTGACCTCACATCTTTCCTATTAGTGAAATTCCTATATTTCCTCCACTTTTTTATACTTGTAAAGTTACATATGGTCCCCAGATGACGATATTTCTTGATTAATACCTCAAGATTATATCCATTCCACTTCAGAGCTGAGTTTAAAATGCTTTTATATTTAAAAAAAAACCCCACAACTCCATGAACAATAGGCTGGGATAGAAGGTCAACCCTGGGGTCTGGAAAGTCTGTTTGCTAACCATCCATACTTTCTGCCTGTCTACATACATACCCTGCTGCCACGATCTTGCTCCGTCCCTGCTGGCATACACACGCTCTTCCTGCTTGATGAAAGACTGTTCCCTTGATCGTTCTAGCACCTTAAACTTGAGGACCTTTGTGCAGCTCAGAAGCTCCACTCCTTTTTCTGACTCAGTTGCAACATTCAGAAGCATCACCCACCACCTTCCATTCCCGTCCAGTTTTTTTTTTAATTTTTTAAATGTTTTATTTTTGAGAGAGAGAGAGAGAGAGAGCGCGCGCGCATGAGTGGGGGAAGGGCAGAAAGAGGGAGATACAGAATTGGAAGCAGGCTCCAGGCTCTGTGCTGGAGCTTGAACTCACAAACTGTGAGACCATGACCTGAGCCGAAGACGGACGCTTAACCCCTTAACCGACTGAGCCACCCAGGAAGGTGCCCCCATTCCCGTCCTTTTAAACGCATCTATACTAACAGAATAGAGAACGAGTGCCTATTTGCATTTGGACCTTATAAAACCCAATGAACATGATAATGATGATGATGGAAATATCCCAGCAGCTACCCCTTACTGAGTGCTTGCTTTGTGCACATACGATTCCAAGATCGTTACTTCTCCCCACAGCTCTGTGAGAGGGGCTCTGTTATTTCCCAGCTCACTGGTGGCGAGACTGGCACACGGGGAGGCTAAGTCACTTGTCCAGGGTGACACAGGGCTGGGAGAAGAGTCCTGACAGCTTAAGCTTGGGGCTATGATCCTAATCAATACTCCATCATACTGACACCAACCCTTCTTTCGCTCTGACTTAGACATTGCAGTTGGTGCCAAGGGCTGACGTGAACATCTGGATAAAGACCATTCTTATGAGAAATCCCCAAGATCCTTAGGTAAAGGTTGATTTTTACGCGGCAATGTGTAGCAAACATTACAAGGGTACAGGTGGAGGATGAACGGAGGGAGGCTAGCGTCACCATGTATCTGGGCCACGTCAAGAAAACGAGGGTAGCACGGCGCAGGGTACCGAGGAAACCTTCAAGCCCCTAGCACACGTGCCAGATCACAACACTCAGGTGCCGGCTCGACCTTCACCAGGGTGGCAGAAATGCCAAGAGGCTCTTGACGGTGGCCTCCTAGAGACGTGGGCAAAGATGTTTATGGCTTCTTTTATACATAGGTTAGTGCATCAGCCCAGGATCTTCAACCTTTCCAAGATCCTCACGCACCTCTCAGCTGCGGGACGAACTCGTTCCGCGGGACGAACTTTCTCTGACTCGCCGCAGGTATTCATAGAGTGGCATGCGCCAAGTTTGGTGAAAGATTTCTATGGTTCTGGTCGTTTTTAGGAGGTGAGCGAGAGAGTAAAAGCTGGTCATCAAACACGCTAGTCTGTCCAGCCCACGGGTAATTCTATGCCAGTGCCGACACCCCCACATACCCAGCGCACAGACTGAGAAAGGGATCCCAACAAGGAGGCAATGTTTAATCGACATAAAGCAGTCCTCTGTGTTTGCCTCCTGTGGGCAAGCAAGGTTGCCATCACCTCCCCATGTCCCCACCACTAGTGTTGGTTTCTCTTTTGAAATTTTATTTATTTTTGAGAGAGCGAGCGAGCATACGCAGGGGGAGGGGCGGAGAGAGGGAGAGAGAAAGAGAGAATCCCAAGCAGGCTCCGCTCTGTCAGCACAGAGCCCAAGGCTCGGCTCGAACCCACAAACCATGAAATCACGACCTGAGCTGAAATCAAGAGTTGGACGCTTAACTGACTGAGACACTCAGGTGCCCCTTGCTGTCCTTAGTTTAAATTATTGGCCTGATTTATGGTATCCCACATGAAGTATTATCCTCTCATCTGTTTCGAACACAATGCAGGACAGGACAAAGGCTATCGCTGTAGTACAAGCAAATCAGGAAAGAGTCAAATGGTGTCCACAAGGGTAGCAGGGATTAAAGAATTATATACTACCCTGAATTTATTTTGTCTTCGCAACTATAACCACGTGTTATGCCTAACATTTTCCACCCAATATGATAAAGTAATGGGTTACAGAATAACGTGGATAAAAATCACAGTGTTTTGAAAATTTCGAGACTAAACCGAGAAGAACAAAATACATTTTTCTAACTTACTACTTCATACAAATAATGCATGAGAGAGTCAATGCCCATGCTCAGCCTTGTTCGATAAATCCAGATTCGCTGTAATTCAGGTTTTACACCTCTGGAAATCAGAGTAGTATGAAGAGTTGTCTCCTTCAGCCCTTTCACCTACATGCACGAGGGGGACAAAGGGGACCCAGTGAAAGGAGACATCTGTGCCCTTCTCCACTTGGCCTTCAGAGCCCTGGAAGGATGCCGCAGACACAGAGGCATCCTTGTTGATGGTGCGTTATAATTCATGCAGGCAACACTTATCGATCACGGGAAGAAGAGCCTCTTACATACGCAGTATGGTAGGCTTGAACGCGCCTTCATACGTTATCTTATTGGCTTCTCTCACAAGTTTTTTAAAAAATGTTTATTTGGGGGGGGGGGGAGGGACCGAGAGAGAGGGAGGGAGAATCCCAAGCAGGCTCTGCACTGACAGCGAGGCTCAAACCCGCGAACCGTGAAATCATGACCTGGGCCAAAATCAAGAGTTGGACGCTCACCCGACCGAGCCACCCAGGCGCCCCCTCACAGCTGGTTTTTGTCCAACAATGCTGCAACAACAGGGCAAGTATTAAAACTTCCTGCTGTGTAGAAAAGGAAACCAAGGCTCAAGGAGATCCCAGGACTTGCCCAAGGTTCGTGGTTGGTGTATGACAGAGCTCAGAGGAGAAGGCAGTGAGACCATTAGCCCAGCGCTCTCTCGTCCCTCAAGGCTAGACTGAAAATGGTGCAGGGGTGGGGATGGGACACCTCTCTACTCTCAGCAAAGCAGGGAGGGAGTGGGTATGTCCTCATACAGAAATGTGTGATTACCTGTCCAGCCGGTTAACTACTGGAAATAATTATGACTGAAGGAAATCGTTATTTTTATGGAATGGCTATTTGGTTTGGGGAGTTGGAGAGCACGCACATAAAAGGTATGTGAGGTTGAGGTAAAACTTCTTGAGGCTTTTCTCTTTGAAAGGAGTCAGGAGCAGGCTGCTGGCATCGAGGGATGCTGCTGTCCGTGGCAAAGCACAGGCCCGATCGGCAGTCTGGGCAACAGACTGCAAGGGAGCTTGGGAAGCTTCCGCGGAGATCCCTGTGAGTGCCTGGGAAGGGTTATCTGTTCAAGGAGCACGGCTTCAGGCAAGGCCCCAGTGATTCCAAAGGGACAAATTTGTGATGTTGTCCCTTCGGACAGTGAGACAGTGACTCTGGCACCACCTGCCTCCAGAAAGGTCTAGTGGTTGCCCCCAGTACTGTCGGTGGCTCCAGGGTATGGAATCTTCCATATGTGGTGCGCTTGGGGTTTTTCCTCAATTTCTGTTCATCTTTCTGGCAGTGAAAGGGTAATGTAATTGTCCAGGTATAAACCGAGGACAGAGAGTGAAGGCTCCCCAAAGACGTGCTGCCCAAAAGGGGTTATCTAAGCCTTTGAAAATCCTCTGAGAGTTCCACTCAGAGCAGGGATTCCAAAGCCAGAAGCACTGGTATATAGGCAACTGCTAAGTCTTAGCAGTTGAAAATGAAATTGTTTTATTTTATTAAAAATTTTTTCTAATGTCTATTTATTTTTGAAGTAGAGAGAGACAGAGAGAGAGAGAGCGTGAACAGGGGAGGGGCAGAGAGAGGGAGACACAGAATCTGAAGCAGGCTTCAGGCTCTGAGCTGGCAGTATAGAGCCCGATGCGGGGCTCGAACCCACAAACCGGTTGTGAGATCAGAGCTGAAGTCAGACACTTAACTGACTGAGCTACCCAGGCGTCCCTGAAATTGTTGTTTTAAACCATCATTTAGGAAAATATGAACATAAATGGATAGGAGAATGAAACTCCTTACTATATATTTATTATTTAAAAGTACAGTGTTGAGAAAAAAAAAAAGCCTGTTTCCTCTCTTTGTTTCTAATGGTACAGTCTTTGTCTTATTAGATTAGTAAGCTTATTAGACCAATATCAGACTAATAAACTGCCCCTCTCCCCTTATAAAGAAACAAAACTATACAATTCTTGGTAATACATTCAACAAGGAGTATAGTTCCTAAATATAGAAAACCAAACAATTTTCCTGAAGTTCATAAACTAAGACCTGAATAAATGGAGAGGCGAGCTATGTTCCTTGATGACAAGACATAATGTTACAAACCTATCAGAGGTCTTTCAGAATTCATGGGGTAAGTTTCACGGAGTTTCAGTTGAAATCCCAGTGATTTGAGGGGCGCCTTGGTGGCTCAGTTGGTTGAGCGTCCACTCTTGGTTTCTTTCGGCTCAGGTTATGATCTCACAGCTCATGGGTTCAAGCCCCGCGTTGGGCTCTGTGCTGACAACGCAGAGCCTGCTTGGGATTCTCTCTGCCCCTCCCCACCCCCCACCCCCCAATAAATAAATAAACATTAAAAAAAATTCCAGTGATTTGGGTTTTCATTTGGACCTGGGTAAAATGATTTTCAACTTTATATGGGAGGATAACCAAGAAAATGCACTAAAGAAGGCTATGAGGGGCTGCTTCCCTTACCTGACATTAAAAGTTCCCAGAGAGAAGGCAACTCACAGAAAAAGAAAGGCTGACGGAGCATGTACACATGAAAAGATGTTCTACCACAACAGGAGTCAGGGAAATAAAAATCAAAACGACAAGACTACTATCAGACAAAAAAATTTAAATGACTGACACAATCCAGGGCTGATGAAGATGGGAAATCTTGCCCGATGGGAAATCTCATACAGGACTGGCCACAATGTAAGCGGCTACAATCTTTTTTTTTTTTTATTTTAATTGTTTAAGTTTATTTATTTATTTTGAGAGAGACAGAGACAGTGTGAGCGAGAGAGGGGCAGGGGGAGTGGAGAAAGAGAGAAAGAGAGAGAGAGAGAGAGAGAGAGAGAGAGAGAGAGAGAGAATCCCAAGCAGGCTCCGTGTTGTCAGCACAGAGCCCAATGCGGGGCTCGAACTCGTGAAATCAGATCATGACCCGAGCCGAAACCGAGAGGTGGACGCTTAACCAACTGAGCCCCCCAGGCGCCCCTACACTGCTATAATCTTGTGGCCAAGGAATATGTCAACAGGTATTAAAATTAAAAGTACACCAACTCCCGATCCAGTAATCCCTCTATAGAAACCTATCCGATGGGGCGCCTGGGTGGCGCAGTCGGTTAAGCGTCCGACTTCAGCCAGGTCACGATCTCGCGGTCCGTGAGTTCGAGCCCCGCGTCGGGCTCTGGGCTGATGGCTTGGAGCCTGGAGCCTGTTTCCGATTCTGTGTCTCCCTCTCCCTCTGCCCCTCCCCTGTTCATGCTCTGTCTCTCTCTGTCGCAAAAATAAATAAACGTTGAAAAAAAAAAATTTAAAAAAAAAGAAACCTATCCGAACAAAAGTACCAGTAAGTAATGCCACACATATGAAGGTGCTCATTAAAGCATTCTTTGCAATGACCGACAAGTGACAACAATCTGTCCATCAATATAGGAAAGACCAAATTACAGCTCATGCACAGAGGGGAATGTTATCCAGCAATCATAAAGCATGAGCTGGGAGCAGCTCTAGACATAATGAACTAGAAAGAGGCCCATACACAGTGTTAAGTAGAGGAAGATTGCACCTTAAGCAACATGGGATATTTTTATCCCATTAAAACATAAAAAAGAAAGGGGCGCCTGGGTGGCTCAGTCGGTTAAGCGTCCGACTTCAGTTCAGGTCATGATCTCGTGGTTCGTGGGTTCGAGCCCCAGGTCGGGCTCTGTGCTGACAGCTCGGAGCCTGGGTCGGATTCCGTGTTTCCCTTTCTCTCTGCCCCTCCCTGCCCGCCCCTCACTTTCTCTCTCTCTCTCAAAAATAACTAAACACTAAAAAAAAATTAAAAAATAAAATAAAAAAGAAAGACCCTCCAAGAGGTGTAAATACATGTGTATGAGCAGAGAAAAAGCTGGAGAGTAACGTCTCCCCAACGGTCAATACTGGTGATTTTAGAGGAGGGAGGATTGGAGGGAGGCAGGAAGGGGAACATTTGTAACTTCACACACACATCTGTACATCCGTACTGTCCTACTTATGACAAAGAGCATATGTTACTTGTATCGCTTAAAATGGAAGAAAAAAAAGCAACTTCATCAATTCACACAAAATAAAGAAAATGCCGATTCCTTAGGGTGCCAAGCTGACAGTCACCCTGCAAATGTTGACATGTTTTTGTCATGCTCTTTCTGGTCACCTGTGACGATACCACGTAGAAGAATTCCCCTTGTTCATTTTGCTTGAAAAGGCCACGATTTACGATAGTTTCAAACAGGAGGCTCAGCACGAGAAGCCGTGGGCTGGCCCCAAGACCGTTGCCAGTATCCAAAATCTAGACCTTTTTTTTTTTTTTTTTTTCCAACGTTTTTTTATTTATTTTTGGGACAGAGAGAGACAGAGCATGAACGGGCGAGGGGCAGAGAGAGAGGGAGACACAGAATCGGAAACAGGCTCCAGGCTCCGAGCCGTCAGCCCAGAGCCTGACGCGGGACTCGAACTCACGGACCGCAAGATCGTGACCTGGTTGAAGTCGGACGCTTAACCGACTGCGCCACCCAGGCGCCCCAAAATCTAGACCTTTGAGCAGGAGAAAAGAAGAATCTTCTCTTGGCTCAACTCACCCTCCTGCCGCGGCTTGCTTCAGCCCTTCGTGACCCTACCTCCCCCTTTTTGGACTTTAACACCTAAATCACAATTTGTTTACAAAAAGGCGAAACAACAATTAGAACCCAGTGCCAGTAGAGCAAAAGGCATTTTAACCCAGTTTGCAGGGTGTGAGAAGGCTTCTTGGGGTCCTACAGACTCAAAAGGCCATCAGGGCTCCCCTGGTAAGACCCCCACCTGAATTTCCTCGCTGTGCTCGCTCTTAATCCCAACCGAAATGTCAACTCTGCCTCCTACCTTCTGCCCATCCTCTGAGACCAAGGTCATGGTTTCTTCCCCGGGAACCCTCAGTAACTGTTCTCAGCCACATAACAGCTCCTGGCACAGGCTTATCTTCCACCATCTATTTACTCATGGAACTGTTTCATTCATTCAAATATACGTAGTGAGTGGGGTGTACCTGCCTGACAACTTGCTCTTTACTGACCAATGTACCTGACTCAGTGGTCACACAGGCTGTGGAGTTTTTACGGCCACCACGTCACATACACTGAACAGAAAGAGCACCATGCCGGGCAAACACAGCACACTCACATTCGGATATTCAGGCACCTGGATCTTTCTTTCCATCCCTCAAAAAGCTTCGAATTGGGGGCTTGTAAGAATAGTTACTCGCTGATGAACTGTGGTAAGGATTCGGGTGCTTTTGTACGGCAGGGAGGAGGACAGACTCGAGGAGCCAAAGACGCGACAAGTGCTGAGGGGGAAGACAGTAAAAAGGCCGTGGGGGAGAAACACGAAAGGACGATCACCGCACAAGTGCACAGGTGCAAACAAAGCACCACCGCCGTGTGAGCGGAACAGAGGGGAGAATTCAAATCGATCAAAATGAGTCAGAAAGAGAACTTCAGAACCAAGGTATTACGGAATGTGCCCTAAACAGCTGTGCAAAAATCGAAAAAGCGAAAGACGGAGCTTGGACGCTGGGTACAACTCCATCAAACTCACTGGCATCATACAGGACGGCCTTTCTGTAAGACTTGAAGGCCTGTTCCAAGTTCAGTGTTAGAACTGTCTTGACACTCTTGAGCTTCCTCATGGCTTCAATGCAGTCTTGAAAACGCAGATTTAATATTCTCACAGCGCATTAACTCCCCCAGGTAAATGACTCGAAACTTATGATGTGCTCCCACAGTGGCAGTGATAAAAAAGAAGCTACATTCCCCTTCTAGAAAATTTTTGAGGTGCTCAGTATTCTGGCTTCATAACCTCTCCTTAATACTAAGGAATAAACCAAAGTAAATATTTCTTCTTATTTTACTGAGAGTAAAAGGGCCTCTCCCAAGGTGATTTGTTAAGTTTCTAAATGGCAAGGTGCAGATTTTAACAATTGTGCTTCAAGGATAAAAACAACGACTTGGAATAGTAATAGATTTTTCTCATTGTGTAAAATTAATTACGCTGTATATATTTTAACCGGTTTTAAAGTAAGCTTTACGATGCCTTTCAATTGCTCAATACAGAATATGCTGTTTCCTCACAAGTTCAAATGCAAGAAGATTTTCCCCTTGGTCTTTCTAAAAAGGCCATTTCTACAGAAGAAAAAACATATTTCTTCATAATTGCTCCCTTTTATGTGAAGACGAACATATACTATGTAGATAAAATAGGACATAAACTATGATATCACCTAATTTCTAATCCTGTCAAACGCATATGGAACTTAAGACTAATTCCATATGACTGCATTACATGTTTTCTTGGCTGATGCAAAAAAAAAAAAAATGAAGAATTAAGAGAAAAACACTGATCAGGGAAAAACAGGAAGTCCCAACTTTGAAAAACACTCAATCCACCTTCTATGCAAACCACAAAAAGATTAGACAAACTAAGCATTTGTTGACATTGGCTGCAAATTTTGAAAACGAATACAGCCTTAAAATATATCTGGAATGAGACACAAATCTGTTTTCACTGGTTCTTTCCTTTTCCTTTCTTTTTGTAAAATGCATTTGAAAGGAACTGCTAGGTAGAAATTCAAAATCATTTTCCTATTCATCCCTGTATAGATCAGCAGAGTCATATGAAGCTCTCTAGCTGTGGGAACAGGGGTCTGGCTGGCATTTCTCTGGAGTCACCACGTTTCATTTAAGCCTCCTGAAAAGCCAGCCAAGGTAGGGAGTCTTGGCTCTTGTAAAAGAGGGGGTGACTGAGGCTCATAGGGAAAAATGATTTACTCGAGCTCATCAAGCTCTCAGTTGTGGAACTGAGACTCTGGTGTCTCCCACCCGCAGAGTCATCTGGAAAGCATGGGGACCATCACTTCAGATCTGGGTTAGTGCTGTGTTATCCTGGGCATGACTTCGCCTCTCTGAGATTCATTATCTTGAGTAAAATAGGAATGCTCACCCCAATCTGTCTCCTGCAGGTCAGATTTTAGGGATTAACTGAGATCGTGTGTGTGGGAGTAGCTGGTATCTAAGGAAACAAATCACCAACCCTCTTTTCTTCCCCCAAATAAGAACACTGGGCGAGACAATGGTTTGGATGTCTGCCCTGATCTAAACCCCAGCACCTGGCACACCAGGGACCTCCAAGGGCTCTGTGGGACCTCGAGATGCATTTTTGGTTCAGGGCAGACTAAAATCGGTCCTAGAGACCTGTGGCAGGTCTAAATATCTTCTGGAATTGACTTGCTTCTTACCGTAGCCACAGCCCCGAGGGCGATTCAGGCCAACGCTCACTTCCTTGATCCACTAGGCCACATCCGCATGGCCCCTCAGCGTGGTCTGGTGGGGTTTGTGGAGGGACCTGAGCTCTGGGTGGGTTGATGAGCTCACTCTTCTAGAAGTGGCCATGCTGCCCCAAGCTGCCTGTGATCTCATGACTCTCCAGCTGGTGGGGAGGAGAGGGGCAGCAAGAAGGGTAATCGTGGTAGTTGCCTTGTGATCTCCGGGGGAAATGCAAAGATACAGATCCAGAGAAGCAGTTCCCAGAGTGCCTTTGTTACCAAGTCCCCTCGCTGCCCAGCCAGGTTCCCCAGCTCTCATGACCCACTGCTGCCTCTCAATTTCTTTTTATCAATACGGTTTCCTTGCTCAAAAAAATGAGCGGAAAGGGCACCTGGGTGGCTCAGTCGGTGAAGCGTCCGACTTCAGCTCAGGTCATGATCCCTCAGTCCGTGAGTTCGAGCCCCGTGTCGGGCTCTGTGCCGACAGCTCAGAGCCCGGAGCCTGCTTCGGATTCTGTGTCTCCCTCACTCTCTGCCCCTCCCCCGCTTGCGCTGTCTCTCTCTGTTTCTCTCAAAAAATAAGCATTAAAAAAATTTTTTTAATAAAAAAATGAGTGGAAATTAATTTTGAATAAGCTCAGCCACATGGCCAAAAGCAACAGTAACTAAGCAAAATCAGCCAAACTTCTCATTACTCAACACTTATCTTCATTAATCTGAGTCTTCAGAAGGAAACGTACATGGCATGTGCGAGGAGGCACTGGCTTTACGTGTTCACAAGCACTTTTCGGTGATACCTCATTATACAAAATCTACCCAGAGCTCCAGCTGGGGCCCTGGGAACTCTTTCACTCCAATAATTCTGTGCCAGCAGGTGCTGCTTGGAGCCGGCCTGTTTGGCCATCTCCTGACTCACACGTATTTGTCCATTAGCTGTCATGTGCCTGGTGCCACGCAGCATACTAAAGGGATTTCCCAGGAGGTCCCTGCCTCCAAGGAGGTTGCAATGACAATCCGGAGCAAGCAAAGACGGGTTAAAGTTCTCAAAGGCGGTACAGCACAGACCGGTGGGGAGACAAACTTGAACAGCGGAAGAGAGCCTGCTGTGTGCTGGAGAAGACAGGGGAGGAAGGGTCTGGGGGGGGGTGCAGAGAGGAGGGTGGAGGGAAAATTGGGTCGGGTGGGGGGTCACGTGATCCCAGACAGGTGGCTTTAGGTTGGGTGTGACAGGCAATAGGCAAGAACGAGAGCCTGTGCCTGCAGAGTCTATGAGGACTGATCCGGTAGGGATGTGTGTAATGGACTGGAATGGTAAGAGAACCGCACTGGAAGCCCACCTCTTGCCACAGGGCTGCGGGGAAGGGGGTTCGAATCCAAGACTCATGGCGTTGGCGGCAGGAAAGAAGGACAGGAACCAACATTTATTTCGATGCAAGAAATAAGATGTATCTCATCTGCCTCGGCACCACATCCCCGCGTCAGTTTCCCTGGGGGTGGGGCCTCATCCAGGTTGTCAATTGATATTGGTTTGATTGCAAGGAGGGGGTGTTTCCACCTGAGGAGCAGCAGGTGTCACCGCCGGGCACTGGCGACTGGAGGGCACAAGCTGAAAACTCTACCTGGGACCATCCGTGATGCAAGTCATGTAGAATAAAACAATACTTAATTACAATGGAGCCCCAAACAAAAGAGAAGTAGATGTTCTCAAGTCTAAAGAGAAACATAACCCTGGGGCGCCTGGGGGGCTCAGTCAGTTAAGTGTCTGACTCTTGATTTCGGCTCAGGCCACGATCTCACGGTTTGTGCATTCGAGCCCCTCATCGGGCTCTGAGCTGATGGTCCAGAGCCTGCTTGGGATTCTGTCTCTCTCCCTGTCACTGCCCCTACTCTTTGTGCTCTCTCTCTCAAAAATACGTACGCATTAAAAAAAATAATAATAAAGATAGGGAGAGACATGTGGTCAGAGCCAGGATCCCTTAGACTCTCTCAGCCATGGACCCAACATCTAAGGATCCTGGATCCCCACCCCTGAGGGGCCGTGTCCGCTGGCAGCCTGGTAAGGACTGCAGGGGATCGGGGCCAGTGGGACCACCGGGCATCCAGCACCATGGTTCCCTGAAGGTAAAACAGGCTAAGTGGTCTGAGCTGCCCAGGGCGGGAGGATCACCAGGTGAAAGGCCAGGAGGCCAGATCAGATTTACAAGATGGCAGAACAGATGATGTGCAAGAAGGGACCCCAGAGCTGCTCTCCACCTTCACTGCCTTAGCTCCTCACTTGAGAAACCCAGTCCCGAGTGAGTTTCCCCTGGAAGTTTGCAGGTGAGACCTGGTGGCCCGGCCAGCTGGGTGGCCTCGGGACACCAGCAGGGCATTTCCTGCACGTTCACTCTTGAGTGGGGCAGTAGGTCCTCTCCCCTTCATCTGCTGTCACTGCTTTTCTTTGTCACTGGCTGCTGAACAATGAGTGGGGTGACTGCCCACAGGGGGAAAAATGTTCTCTAAGTGGGAGAAGGCTTGCTAACCAGTGATGCATTTGGCTCCGCAAAGCGAATGTGTTTGCTTAGCTAACACTTATCGGATGGCAAATCTCTGTAGGAATAAACAGAAATATCACCAGGATCTGTTTACACTGGTGAGAACCAAATCCCACGGGAGGTAGATGGAGGCCACGCGGCTGCACGACTCTATTCTCTCAAGCAAAGGGTAATGTGGTGTGTGCACTTTGGGAAGTTTTAATGGTCTCAGGAAGGAAGGCCCTGTTGGGGAGGGTCCTGGAAAAACCAGCCCGTTCTGGGGCACCAAAACCCATTGTCAAAGGACATGTATTTTACCCCCAGTAGAGACCTGGACAAAAGCGGAACGGCTCAGGAGGGAAGTGTAACCTGCAGTTTCTCGCGGGTCCAGCCCTGACCCTGAACGAAGGCAGCCGCAGTGGGGATGCACAGAAAGGTGGAAGTGAAGCTGCAGAGAACTTTCTCTCTGAGAAAACCAGCCAGGAACTGCAGGAAGCTGACCGGCCTCAGGAGGGCGCTCACGGGGCTTTGGGAGTGTTGCAATTAAACGCCTTTTCTCTCCCTCTCCTTTCTCACCCTAATTAATCAACAGCTCTCCTTCCACAGAAAATCCTTTTGCTTACTGTGCTACATCAGTTGAAAGATCAATTTTCCCAGCTTTACTACCTGCTGTAATTTGTAAATGAGCTGTGGTTAAAACCCACCCCCCCCCCCCCCCCCGCCATCGGCAGATCACTTCTTAGGGTACAGTTTGTTTCTCCCATGAAGGTGATGAACATAACACATTTGTAGAGCTTGCTACAAACCCTATAATAAACTTTTTAAAATGTAAACGGACATGGCCTGAAGATTTGGATACCAGGGTTTGGAACTGACCAGTCTTCTTTTCTTGCAATTGGGTTCAGGTTGCATTTAGCACTGCACTGTCCTAGGGCTTCGAAGAAACACACAGGGCATCTGCTTGAGCATAAGGTGAGGTGATAGAAATGGACAGAATTCCCTCTGGGCTTTAGGAGGTGTGCTCTTGTGTTCTTTGCTGTGCTTGTATTTTCTGAGGTAATGGAACTAGAGACACAGTGTATGTGCTCTGTGCTACTTGGCTGAGTAACATTGTTGTGTGCCTGGACCTAGGTCCGGTCCAAACTGTATTCACCGGGCCTCACTCATCACGCACTGCTGCAAGGAGCTGTTCCTTTTTGAAGCTAGATGCTTCCTGTTTTGCACAGAAACACTGACCGGTTTCCCTGTGGCATGCTAACGGCAACATGAAGTCTGGTCACTGATGTGGAGCTCCTCCCACCAAAGAGCAAAATGCAGTGGGCAACCGGAGGGTAGGAAAAAAACCGGTCTTCAAGGACACTAAAATCTGATCACAACCTACTCAACACCGTTGTTCACTATTTGAACAGGCAGCCTTTTGTGGATTTGAAAAAAACAAACAACAAAAACTAGATGCAGATTTTCTTCTACGCTAGAAGAATTCCCTTAACACTTAACCCCTCTGTGGTTCTTAAACTCCTTTTAAGTGAAAATCAGTCAAGATGATGTGAAATTGATTAATGAGATATGAAAAAACCGAGAAGGAAAATGATGGATTCTTTAAGCAAACCCTCCCCCCTTTTCAAATGAGAACTGTGCAAGGGATGTTGCAAAAGCACACTGGAGCACAAATACATAAAAGCAAGTATCCTGAGATGATCCCAAAGACTGCTGGGGTTGGTTAATTATTCCTTTTGCCAGGTGACATCTTACTAGTGTTCTGTTCCTTGGAGCCTTAGGTAAAATTCTGCTGGATACATTTTCCTTTTGGATTGTCTAGGTGGGTTGCATTTGAAAAAACTTTCTGGGGCACTTGAGTGGCTTAGCCAATTGAGCATCTGACTTTGGCTCAGGTCATAATCTCAGAGTTCTTGAATTCGAAGCCCCACATGGGGATCTGCAGAAGTCCGCTTGGGATTCTCTCTCTCTCGCTTTGTCCCTCCCCACTGTGCTCTCTCTCTTTCTCTCTCTCTCTCTCCCTGAATAAACTTTAAAAAATAAATTCTTTCTATTGTGGTATTTTTTCAAAAAAATTAGTATCTGTGCCTTTGAGTATAATTAACAGAATCACTAGACTAAAAGTCTTTTCTTTTTAATTTTTTTTTAATGTTTATTTTGGAGAGAGAGAGTGTGTGTGCGAGGCAGGGGAGGGGCAGGGAGAGAGGGACACAGAGGATCTGAAGATCATGACCTGAGCTTCAGTCACGTCACCGACTGAGCCACCCAGGTGCCCCCTAAAAATCTTTTCTCAAGACCATGTTGTTTCATTTAGTTCCTACCTTTAAGACCCTATTAAACAGGGTCTTATTTTAATAGGACCCTCCTAAATGCATTAAGTCTTTCAATTCCCTACGACCCCCCTGAAAACACTCTCTCCCTAATTCCTAAACTGGTGATTACCAACTCTGAAATTTACTCTGAAATACCCTAGAGGTTTGGAGATTAAGGAACTCCTGCAATGTTTCTGAATATGTCCTAGGAACACGGTTTCTCCCAGATGTTAATAGGTGCTATGCATAAAAAAGCTCTAGGCATGCAAATACCTTTAGGAATCAAAGTTAAACTTTTTTGTTGTTGTTCAGATGACATAGCTTCTCAAAGACTTTAAATGCCCGTGTGTCTTATAAATCTCCAAGAGGGAAATGGTATTAGGGAGTTTCCCATATGTTTTTACCTACAGAATCTGTTTTCTGAGGCACAGGTCACACTGTTGACTTTCTCAAACAAGATACGCTTTTGCTAGGTGTGCGTGCACAGTCGAAGAGAGGAGAATAAACGCTCAGGATCGATGCTCACTGATGGTTCGGACAAGGTGACACCATGAGGAGCAGGAGATGAGGAATCGGCAGGCTTTCTAGGCTCTAGTTTCTTCCTTGGCACAAATGGCTTCGGGATACTGGAGCGATCACCTGGTCACCTTGTGTGATTTGGATGGTCTCTGAGGTCCTCTGATTGTGTGATTCTCAATATATTCATATAAGAGCCCAAAACAGTGGAGATCATCAAGGTTCGAAACTTTTGAAAGCGAGGTGCGCATTTCTTGCTTCGGGCATTTAAGTATTCAGTTTGCATGGAATCTTCTCAGCCTTTCTTAATTATGTATCTTGTTGCCTGCAGACGTCATCTACACATTCGTATTCCGTAGTAGATAGTAGCTCACACTGATTAGTTGACATATGTTATCAAATCTGGCTGTATTAACGACTTTGTAGATGCGAAAATATCCCCCTTCTCTTCCCACGTGAAGTTAAGACAACACCACCACTGGATAGCACATGTTTACCTAGGTAAACCCAGCTCTTTACCTAACCAGGTATCAGTCATTTGGACAGCCTTCCAGCTCCAGCTCCAACGGTCCGTGCTGCTAAGTGTTTTGATGTTTATTTATTTTTGAGAGTGAGAGACAGTGTGAGCAGGGGAGGGGCAGAGAGGGAGACACAGAATCAGAAGCAGGCTCCAGGCTCCGAGCTGTCAGCACAGAGCCCCACGCAGGGCTTGAACTAATGAACTGCGGGATCATGACCTGAGCCGAAGTAGGACACTTAACCGACTGAGCCTCCCAGGTGCCCCATGTGCCTCTAAATATTTTGATTCGCACTGAGTTAGGGGTTTTAAGAAGATGCATATAAACTTAATAGGTAGTTTCTGACTTATTCAGTCTAGGTAGGGAGATTAGGTAAACGTATAAATGAGTACACAAGCAGACATAATATGCAACTTGGGTGCAATTTTGTAACCATAATTTTCAAGTATTCCACACTTTTGCCTTTTCCATAGATCTATTTTGAAAATACTAAGGGTACAAGCTGCCTAACTCAACAGTTGCTGAATAAAATAGAAATATTAATCATGGGGTGCCCGGGTGGCTCAGTCAGTTAATGAGCCTGACTCTTGATCTCAGCTCAGGTCATGATCTTAAGGGTTCGTGAGTTTGAGCCCTGAGTCAGTCTCTGACAGTGCTTGAATCTGCTTCGGATTCTCTCTCTCTCTCTGCCCCTCCTCCACTTGTTCTCTCTTTCTCTCTCTCTCCAAGTAAATAAATAAACTTTTAAAAAAATTCATTAGGTAAAGAGAGTTATCCCCCATGTAACACCTCTTCCATTTTAGCCTCCCCCCTGTAAAAAAAGAATAACCACAACAAAACTCTAAACATCCCATTATAAACTATATTTGAGCGGGGGAAAACCCATTACATAAGTTTACTGCTTGAACGGGGCTAACACAAGAAACTTAAAACAAATTTTTTTTTTTAAGTTTATTCATTTTTGAGAGACAGAGAGAGCATGCGAGTCGGGGAGGGGCAGAGAGAGAGAGGGAGACACAGAATCCGAAGCAGGCCCCAGGCTCTGAGCGGTCAGCACAGAGCCCAGAGCAGGGCTCGAACCCACGAACCAGGAGATCATGACCTGAGCCGCAGTCCGACGCTTCACTGACTGAGCCACCAGTCGCCCCAACGCAAGAAACTTGAATGTTTTAAATGGAGGGCTTGTCACAAGTTTAATAATTACCACATAATGATTATCTGGGAGTCCAACAGAGCACTGCCCTTAAGGTGGTGTCTGTGATGAGCGCTGCTATCCTATCGTCATTCCTGGGACGATCTCCTCTGTCGGGAGGTCAGAGAAGTGTTTGCCACGCCTGCTGGCTGGGAGGGCAGAGGTGACTCTGTAGACTGTCAAGAACAGCAGGGCCAGTTCCTGTGTGTGTTGTTCTTGGAGAACCTTCTCATGGTAATGCGCAGTGGCTGTTCCTCTATCAGATGTGGTCTATCTTTGGGATCATCGGTTTTAACTGTCCTCTTGTGACCTCTTGTAAGTAGAAGAAGAAAATGTGGAAGGGCAGTGGATCCCTGAACTGACCCTCCATAAAGTAACAAAGGAGAAAGAAACGTGACACGAGGTACCGTTGCACCACGGAATTCTTCGCTTCAGGGAGCCTGTGGAATAATATTCTAAACAATACTGGTTGCTGGGAACTCTGAAAATATAGTTCTACTTAAAAAAACAAACTCACTCATCTTTTAGGGGCGCCTGGGTGGCTGAGTCAGTTGAGCATCTGATTCTTGGTTTCCGCTCAGGACACGATCTCACGGTTCGTGGGTTCGGTCCCCGTGTTGGGCTCTGTGCTGACAGCTCACAGCTTGGAGCCTGCTTTGAATTCTGTGTCTCCTTCTTTCTTTGCCCCTCTACACTCAAGCTCTGTCCCTCTCTCTCTTGAAAATAAACATTAAAAAAACTTTTAAAAAATCTCATCTTTTATTTTTTGATTCAATGTGATGAAATGTTTCTTGGGCCTCCTTCTCACTAGCCCAGCATTAAAATAACTACCCCAGAGTTGCAGCTACACGGTGGTTTGCCATGATATTCCTTCATGTTGTTGCATCAACACAATAAGTTCACAAGGGTTCAAGACTGTCGTATTTCTTGAGCGCTGTTTCCTTAGGTACCCGTCCTTAACCTGAACCCAGTTGTGAGAAACCTATTAAAATATTTTCAATTTTTGTATGTGTGGCTTTACACACATATAACTTGCACCAGGATCATCTGTTTTAGATTATAAATCTCTAAAAAGCAGGCACCGCGTCCCTACGGGAAGTCTGTATGCTAACAAAGTGGCACAGGGGAAAGGGAGTGTTTAAATGCTTTGATGAAATGTGCACACATCACGGCAGAAAGCTCGGATTTTCTCTGCCCCCTTCCCCCCCCACGCTTTTCTATTTGTCTTTGAAATAAATCGTTCAGGGGATCATGATGCTTTCCTATAGCGACGAAATGCAGAAGTACATCCTGCAAATGTTCAAGTCTCATCGTTCTGAGTTTTCCAGACTGTTCAGACTGAAGCCAGGGACCACCTGGATGAAAAGCCTCCAAAAGAACCCCTGGACCCACAGGAAATAGGACGGATGACTCAACAGGAGGGTTCCTTCCTGAGTCAGCCTGGTCTCAACGTGACCCGAGAGTGGGCACTGGGCTCCTGAAGCCAAAACAGAATTAAGATCTAAAACCAAGCTTTTGCTCCCAAAGGAGCCTAAACAGGAAGTTAGTTTTTGGATGCCAGCCGAATGGCGGCCACAAACATGTCCTCTGTTTTCCTTCTCCGGTGGCATTGCTGCCCGCTGTTCTGACTCCTCAGGGGCTGTGTGCCACCAACAGCTTCTGAATCCCGTCCAAGGGAGGGGAAGACGCAAGACGCACTTCCGAATTTCATGGGGGAGGAGTGTAGCTATTATGAAAGCATGCCAATTTTTAACTTTGAAAACGTAAAGGTGAATCGAGGGGGGCATGTTTGTGCCCGACGGCACGGGTAAGTCAGGTCAGGATTAACTTCCGTTGATTTTGAGCGCAAAGTACCCACGGGACGAGACTCATTACGTTGACCACGAATGAATTCGGTGCCCGGCCATTGATTCCAGCGTTTTCAGGTTTCAGGAATCCCTTGCAACACTAAAACACTAAAGAGACAAGTGCAGGCTTCACTGCTACTTTCTGTGCCCTTAGAAGCCACTATTCGTCCTTGGCTCCCTGACTTACTATTCCACAGAGAACTTTTTGTTTCTAAATTGAAAAGCCAGTCAAGGGGGGGGGGGGGGAAAGATTTAGTATGAGATTAAACCTTGGGAATCACAGTCAAGGTCATTTTTTTACCCCTCTATACCTAGACCACCGGATGGTAGACGGCATTCGTAAAATTCCAGATTCGACACTATCATTTGCATGGCTGCAAAATGTCGTTTTACAGAGACTTATGATTTCCACAGGGCACTCTGGGGTGAAGAAGGTAGGTGGGAAATAAGTGGAGGAGTATTAAAAGCAAACGATAAATCATGCTGCTCCAAGTACAGCTCATGATCCCTCTGCTGCAGCGCACACGGCCTTCTATAAGGGAACCGCATTGCCCAGAGCATGGTGCGTTCTGACCCTTCGCTTTGGTAACAAAACAGTTACTTGGCTTTCCAAAGAAGAAAAAGACAGGGCTGACCAATAACTACAGCCCAGAGACAGGGAAGGGAAAAAGAGAGACCTGTGGGCGGAAGGAGCTAGGACTCCTATCTGACTGCTCCGCTGGCCACCCAGACCAGTCGCGTTACGCTTTCCAGACGAAGAAGCCCACGCGTGCAACCAAGATCTAATTAAGATGTCAGTATCAGGGGGGAGCTGGATTGCAGGTTTCAGCTCCTAAAAAATCCCAGTGCACTGAACGTCCTTTTCAGTTGCCCCGTGAGCGTGGACCTTTGCAACGAACAGCTCAACAGCATTCTGATTATGTTACACACCGTCCCCAAATGCGAGCAAACAATCAACCTTGTGTGATAACACAACAATTGAAAAAGATATTGAGGGGCGCCTGGGTGGCGCAGTCGGTTGAGCGTCCGACTTCAGCCAGGTCACGATCTCGCGGTCCGTGAGTTCGAGCCCCGCGTCAGGCTCTGGGCTGATGGCTCGGAGCCTGGAGCCTGTTTCCGATTCTGTGTCTCCCTCTCTCTCTGCCCCTCCCCCGTTCATGCTCTGTCTCTCTCTGTCCCACAAATAAACGTTGAAAAAAAAAAAAAAAAAGAAAAGAAAAAGATATTGAAACTCTGATTTTCATTCCACTGAGTTTTCAGTTTCCTGACATTTGAACATATTTCTGTTTCAGAGGAAACCCCTTTCCTTTTGTAGTCCGAGGGTCTGACTCAAAGAGGAACTTTTACTATTTCCTGTAAGTTCCTGTTTTCTGCTAAGCAAATTCTCGATGATGAACCCATTTTCAAGTTAAAGAATAAAATCAGCCATGGCAGCCAGGCCCCGGGGCTGGACTATACCATCGCTTTTTCATAGAGTCTGTGCTTGGTATTATCCATTTCATTCAACTTCTTCTATCCTTAATTCTTCAAGGTCTGAAGACCAACAGGGTAAGTACATGGACCATTGTGGTCCATTAGAAACCCTTGCCAAGTCTGAATGTAGAAAATTATATATTTTTTCTAGTTCAACTCATGGTACCATCATAGCCCTTTCTTCCTTCTCCCCTTCCCTCTATAAAATTCTAAGCACTTTCAATCATTTGTTCCTGAAGGTAGTTTTTTCTGTTTAGAATATTTGCCTGTTAAAAAACAAACTGCCTGGGTGGCTGTGGTTGAGCGTCTGACTTCGGCTCAGGTCACGATCTAGCAGTTCATGAGTTCGAGCCCCACGTCAGGCTCCATGCTGACAGCTTAGAATCTGGGGCCTGCTTCAGATTCTGTGTCTCCCTCTCTCTGCCCCTCTCCCACTCTCAAAATAAATAAGCTTAAAAATGCTCCCCCCACTCTCAAAAATAAATAAGCTTAAAAACAAATGCAAAAAAAGAAACCAAATAGAAAGAACCCCAAGAAGTTTGAAAACTACCAAGGGAAAACTGATTTTTCTTTAAGGGTTAACGTTTCCTCAAGTTAAAACCAACACCAAAAAGGTATTTTGTACCAAAACCTACGTAAATGTAGCAGCCAACATTTGGGCGAATGTTTCTGATTTGGCCTGTGGGTTCTCAAAATCCTCCTTCCCTTTGCCTACTTAATGGGTCATCTCCTTCCCCGAGAGCCTCCTTGACTGTTACACAACATCTCTAGTGCTGTCTCTTGGTCTGGAATCAGACTGCACGGAGGCATCACGGATCTTCCCACGACACACACCTAACACTGCTTATCTTCCAGTTTTAAGACCTCGAACTCCGCGTTAGTCAGGCACCTTTGAGCCCTCTTCTCGAGTAGGCATCGCTGATGTTGGGTCTTCGTTTTGGCTTGTCTGGTCCACTTGTAGCCAGTCGGTGTAAAGAGAATTCCTCCCCCATGAGAATCTGATCAACCTTAGTACTTTTCAGTTCCCCGTCCTTGAGGTCTTTAGCAAGAATCTTGGTAGGGTGGTTTAGCGAGAATGCCCCGAGCCTGGATGCCTCCCCTTAGTGATTTCTATCCGCTGACCCCTCACTCTGCTCACTGGCTATATATAAAGCGTCACTTGTCCGTGCTGCATTCGGACTTGGGCTTGATCTGTCTCCCCTATTGTGACAGTCTTGTCACCTGTCACAATAGCCTGGAATAAGGTCTTCCTTGACATTTTAACAAGCATTAAACTAATTTTTTCTTTAACTTGGGGGACAATCAAAAGAAAAATAAAGCATAGTCCTTGCCCTCAAGCAGCTGACCGCCTCGATGGGGAAATGTCTGTTTCAATACATGTAGTACAACCAACGTGAATGCAGCACGGCAAGAAAGGAGTGCTGAGGACAGGATATGCGGAGTGCTGTGGTTTACTTTGATTTGGTGTCATCATCCTTGTCACGTTTATAAATGGTTGAATAGGTCCTTATTAATATAACTCACTGTTCAGTGCATGTAAAGGTCTTAGCACGTTACAAAATGGTGTTAAAAATAGGTCCACTGATACAGAGCATGAATTTTGGCAAAAATACTATGCAGATTAGTAATGCCAATTAACACCTGAATTCTCTTAAAAAATGTTAAGTTCACGTGGCTATTAAAGAGCTATTTTGGTCAAAATGTAACTACAGGAGTCACAAGAAGAAAGAAGGATTAAATTAAATTAACATGTGTAACCATATCCTCTGCTTTGTAGGATTAAGGTGATCATAAAGTTCCAGGTCCGTCCTGAAAATGCCCAGCGCAAAGAAGGCCTGCATCTCTGCATGCCACACGACCACCGATGCCTGGATCCTCGCCAGGGACCCTGGGTGGCACATCCCCCAGAGACTGGGCTTCACAGCTACTTATCCCCATCAGTATCTCTGCCACAGCCCATCAACTCTGCTTCTACTCCCCTGGCTCTCCAACTGCTTTTCCACACTAACCCGGTCATCTTTTTTTTTTTTTTAATTTAATTGTTTTGAGGAGGGGAGGACAAGAGAGAGCACCTCGCGCTGTCAGCACAGAGCCCGATGCGGGGCTTGACCCCGTGAACCATGAGCTCATGACCTGAGCTGAAATCAAGAGTCAGACTCTCAACCGACTGAGCCACCCAGGTGCCCCTGCTCCGCAGTCATCTGAAAACACAGACAAGGTCATGCCACTGCCATCTGCAACACCCATGACTTCCACTGCCCACAACCTAAGCCAAAACTCCTATCTGTAGGTGATCTGTGCCACCTCTTTTCCAGCCTCTTCTCCCCGTCTTTCCCTGCCCCCCACGTTCCAGCCTTCCCTGACTACTCCCCAGCCCCTGAGCATCACACTTCCCCTCTACTTGGCTTGGATCGATTCCTCGGGCCAGACTCTCTTCCCTCCTACTTTCCACCTGTCCCCAGTCCCACTGAGCCTTCAAGGTGAGGCTCAGGTGCTAAGCTCCTTGAGAGGGCATTCCCTTCCCTCCCATCGGGACCACTGCTCCTTCTACAGTGTTGTTTCCATAGACAACTGTTAGTGCCTGTTTGTCATTTATCTTATCCACATATAGCTTTATAAAGTTAGTTATTTATATGTTTGCCAGCTCCACTAGATTACAAGTGATATGAGAGCAAGAGACCGCGTGTGTGTGTGTGTGTGTGTGCGCGCGCGCGCGCGTGCGATCAGTTAGTGTACTAGTCCAGCTCCTGAGCAATATCAGTATCTAAAAATATAAATAAATGGACCCTAAAGTAGATGAATCAAATCAGTCAGATCCTTTTTTTTTTTTTTTTAACTCAATGGTCTGTTTCCAACACCAAGGTGCGTTTTATGGAACTCCCTTTATGGATATACTCTGGATGTATCCGTCTAAGAATTTCTCAGAGTAGTTCATACATTGTACCCATGACACCCCCTGGGCCAGAAAGTTCACTAGTCAGCCACCCTGTTCCTTCCCTCTCTCCTCTCGATGTAAAATGTTACTTTCTTCTAACTTCACAGTGGGGAGTCCTAATTCCCCAATGCCAATGTCTACCACACAAAGCCACTTTTACTCGCCCATATGTGAAAACAGAATGGGGATATTTAACAGAGCACTGGTCTTTCTAGTTTGAAGAGTCCCGGCCTTTGAAGTATATTCTTACATACCAGCATCCCACCTGTCCTTTGGAACACTTCATTTGGCCCTTTCTGGAAATTCTGTAATTCTATGTTGACAAGCTATGCTCAATATTCTAGTTCTGTGGCTTTCTACAAGAGTGAGGGGACAGTTTCTGTTTCATTTTCAATAGCTTCTACCTGATGATTCCTATTGGGCTGAGCAGGACCTCTGGGCTGGTGTGTTCACGAGAGATTACAAGTCTCCTGTGTTGCACCACCTGTGAAGATTTAAAACACTGGTGCCCGGTGTGCCGGGATCTCCCTCCCCACCACACATTCACTAGCTCACAGTGCCCAGGCTGAAGCTACTCTGTACGTCCGCATGTGGATGTGTGTGTGGATGCACATGCGTGTGTAACAGGAATGCAGCCACAGCCCTGACATTTCTCATTGACAGTCATTCTTGGCATCTGCAGTCTGAACTACTTTGCCATGTACTTCCTCCCATAGATATTACAAAACTGTGAGAGATCTTGATTTTCCACATGACTCCAAATCCATATGATTTCCAGGGAGCCCCATGGGTTCTGTATTTCCCTATGGATGTGCCCGTTCTTTGTTTCTCGTGCCTCCGTCAGTTCTCATGGATGGCAAGGCGTTCATTAGCTCCTACCAGGGAGCGCTCTTTATTTATAAGATAATATCCACAGCCCGGCCATTTCCACACACACAGTAAAAGGATCGTCAAGTGTTCACACAGAGACAGGGGCTGCAAGGCAGACAGAAGTAACGATCAGAGTGCCAAAGCGCCCGGAGGCACCGAGGGCAGAGAACAAATACTACAGAACACAAGTTAGAAAGGGCTCTGAGTGTTGCCGGTTGAGTTGAAACACTCTAAAAACCAGGCTTCTCAGGCTCTTAAGATAAAGGTCACGTGTTCCGGCTGGTTAGCCAGTTGCTGCCCAAGGTGGATGGGGTGTTGGTGCAAAGGACAGTTCAAAGTTCTGGTCCCTACACTGTCTTGTTTGCACGCCCCATGCACTAGGCTCCCTGGTCCTGGTTTCCGGCTATAGGTATTTCTGGCAAATCAGTTTAAACAAAGCACTGACACTAAAATCTTAAATAAATAAATTAAGCAATAAAGCACTGAAGCTACGCTGGTGACAAAGTATTCCTGACCTACAAAATGCCCCCGTTTGTTATTCTAACCTGGAGAGCACGTTATGCTACATTTCTTTCTTTTCCCAATCTAAAAACATTTGACTTTGTTGACCTAAAGCGGTTTAAGAAAAGAGGCGATTGTCTTTTTTTTTTTAAAAGCAAGCTCTATATCTATCTAAGGTGGGGCTTGAACCCACGACCTCAAGATCAAGAGTCCCACGCTCTCCAGATTGAGCCCGCCATGGTCCCAAGAGGGGACTGTCTCAATTAAGAGAGGATATTCTACTTCTGGATTTGCCCTATCTGAATGTGTCACCTTCAACAAACAACCTTACATGCAGAATAAAAGAGGATCGGTTTAGAAGCTCCAAAAAAGAGAAAGGAGCTACTTTATTATTTTTTTTTTTTAAAGATTTTTTAAAGTAATCTCTGCACCCGATGTGGGGCTCACTCTCACAACCCCAATGTCAAGAGTCACATGCTCTACCGACCGAGCCAGCCGGGCGCCCCAGAGCTACTTTAAACGGGTCTCAGTTCATTTCTTCTAAAGCTCCAATAGCCACGCTGGTGATTTTTCTCCGCACAACGCTCACTCCCAACGGTGGGATTTAGCACCAGAGAGGGATCCGGAGCCGAAGAAAGGAACAGAGCCCAGCACGAGAGAAAGGAAACGGTTCAGATGGGAAACCGTCAAACGTAGTAGGAGTGAGACTGAATCGTGACCATCTTACAAAGGACGGAGAAGTCTTGTTGACGACTCCTCACAAAACGTTTTTATTCGCGCGTCCCTGTTTTCAAGAGGCCCGAGGGTTTTTGCCGTCTTTACTGGAACATAAGGGTCAAGTACACCTGACTGCTCCTCAGTGAAGCCTCTGTAACAGGCTGGTCTGGCACCAAGAAAAGCTTCTCAAACATTCGCCCAACCAAGAGGCAGGCCAGTCCAACTGCAAGCCACGAGCTCTGGCCGGTATGCAACGTGATGGAAAACAAACTCTCCCACAGGGAAGAGAAAAACACTCATTTGGGATGTGAAGAAAGGGAAGACCACGGGCCGGGAACACGTGCTCCTATCTGAGTCTCTGGCTCTTGGCCTCCCCGCACGTCTGCCACGCTCTTGTGTTGCAAACGTTTTTTAAACTAAAAACAAAACAAAACAAAACAAAAAACCCTGCTTTGACGATCCCGTGGCCTGGTATTTTCTCAATTCAAATATTTCACTGGATAAAATGCTCCAGTTCCTTTAGACACGGGCTCTCGTTTTTCTGTTGTTTTTGCCAAATAGACAGATGGAAAGGATGTATCGTGTTAAGAATCTAGGATGGGACACCGTGGGGTAGAAATGATGAATCAAAGCTTACGGACTGTGTTTGGCTCTCTGCGGTGCATTTTGGCCGCCCGTGTGACATGTGTCAGAGGCTGTCTGACTCTGCATGATGCCGGTTGAGGGTGGCAAAATTCGGTGTGGGACGCAAACTCACAAGGGAAGGAATGATGGCAACTGTGAAGCCCGAGTGAGGATGCGTTGAAATGCAAGGATGCAAATAAGGAGAGCGAGACGAGGGGGTGGGGGGCGGCACCTGGGTGGCTCAGGTCATGATCTCACGGTTCATGAGTTCGAGCCCCACTTTCGGCTGACAGCTTGGAGCCTGCTTGGGATATTCTCTCTCCCTCCCTCTCTGCCCCTCCCCTTCACACTCTCCCTCTCTCTCCCTCCCTCTCTCTCTCTCTCTCTCTCTAAAAATAAACTGATAAACTGAACGAAATAAGAAAAGCACACAGATCTTTCCGAACTACCACAAGATAGAATGCATTTACAGTCATGAATGAACCCCCCTCCCAGTTTTACATCCTGCATTCATCAGAGAGTGTCCAACCGGCCTTCCTCTCCCCCCCCCGACTCTCACACATTATTTATCCTGTATAGAAATAGTCACGAGGAGAGACTTGGTTTTAGAAAGCAGGACACCTGCCATCACTTTATGTGTTTATTATTATCTTTTTTTATTTAATTGTTTTAGTCTCTCCATGGATTAGCATTTTACAAATGAAATTAAGTTTTGTTTTGTTATGGAATATATATATATTATAAAATATAAATATATATAAAACTTAAATCCAAGTTAGTTAGCATATAGTGCAACAATGATTTCAGGAGTAGATTCCTTAATGCCCCTTAGCCATTTAGCCCATCCCCCCCCCCCCCCACAAACCCCTCCAGTAACCCTCTGTTCTCCATATTTAAGAGTCATTTATGTTTTGTTCCACTCCCTGTTTTTATATTATTTTTGACTCCCTTCCAGTGTGTTCATCTGTTGCGTGTCTTAAAGCCCTCCTATGAGCGAAGTCATATGATATTTGTCTTTCTCTGACAAATTTCGCTTAGCATAATACCCTCTAGTTCCATCCACGTAATGGCAAGATTTCATTCTTTTTGATTGCCAAGTAATACTTCACTGAATATATACCACAGCTTCTTTATCCACATTCCATCAATGGACATTTGGGCTCTTTCCATACTTTGGCTGTTTTGATAGTGCTGCTATAAACACGGGGGTGCACGTGCCCCTTCGAAACAGCACACCTGTATCCCTTGGATAAATACCTAGTAGTGCAATTGCTGGGTCGTAGGGTAGTCCTATTTTTAATTTTTTGGAAACCTCCACACTGTTTTCCAGAGTGGCTGCACCAGTTTGCATTCCCACCAGCAGTGCAAAAGAGATCCTCTTTCTCTGCATCCTCGCCAACATCTGTTGTTGCCTGAGTTGTTAATGTTAGCCATTCTGAGGATCCTTCAGCCATTTCATGTGTCGGTTGGCCATCTGGATGTCTTCTTCGGAGAAGTGTCTATTCATGTCTTTTGCCCATTTCTTCACTGGATTATTTGTTTTTTGGGTGTTGAGTTTGAGAAGTTCTTTATAGATGTTGGATACTAATCCTTTATCTGACGTCGTTTGCAAATGTCTTCTCCCATTCCGTCGGTTGCCTTTTGTTTTTGCTGATTGTTTCCTTCACCGTGCAGAAGCTTTTTATTTTGATGAGGTCCCAATAGTTCATTTTTGCTTTTGTTTCCCTTGCCTCCGGAGATGTGTTGAGTAAGAAGTTGCTGTGGCCAAGGTCAAAGAGGTTTTTTGCCGGCTCTCTCCTCTAGGATTTTGATGGCTTCCTGTCTGTCTTATATTTAGGTCTTTCATCCATTTTGAGTTTATTTTTGTGTATGATGTAAGAAAGTGGTCCAGGTTCATTTTTCTGCATGTCGCTGTCCAGTTTTCCCAGTGCCACTTGCTGAAGAGATAGTCGTTATTCCATCGGATATTCTTTCCTGCTTTGTCAAAGATGAGTTGGCCATACGTTTGTGGGTCCACTTCTGGGTTCTCTATTCTGTTCCATTGATCTGAGTGTCTGTTTTTGTGCCAGTACCATACTGTCTTGATGATTACAGCTTTGTAATACAGCTTGAAGTCTGACTTTATGTGTTTAGATTCACAAATGCAAAGAATCAAAAGGTTGCTTATTTCCTCAGGGTATTTCGTCCAGCGAGTCGTTCCTGGGTAGACGCCAAGTCTCAAACATGGCTACCCAACCTGTAATGCCCAAGTTCAGCCTAGATCAGCTTTGCCTGGAGAGGGGTGTCATCCACACTCCCATCACAAGGAATAAACCTTGTTATAATAACAGAAGCAAACTTTAAAATTTAAAAGCAGATGCAGGAGGAGCAAGATTTAAAGAAACCTATAGCTGGATACACTTTGTTACCTATTCCATGAGCCTGCCATCATGGTCACGATTCATTATGCATCCTGATGAAACCTCAAGCTTTTTCCCCTCGACTACTTGATTTCACCTGGAAGCCCGGGTTTGCCTGTACTCCACAGTTAAGTCAGTATTGCTCTCCAGCAGAACCACGTAGGGGAGAAAGTTGGCCCCCTCCCACCATCCACCCCTCCTTGAGCCTTTTTTTTTTTTTTTTTAAATGAGGCAGAAACAGAAAAAGGATCCCATTCATGCAACTAGTTACATCTTAGCAAACTGGCTTCATACTCCCCCTAGTATCATAGGTGTCCCTTTTCGAATGGGAATGGAGCGATTCTGCCCTGGTTTCTTTCACCCAGAAATAAAAAGTCTCACTGAAATGCTGTCATTCTGGTCTAGGACTTGTTGAAATATGCCCACGATAGACAGTTAGCGGAGGATCCTTCAGCAAAGGTCCTAGCAAAGAACTTGGATTTAATTGCTTCTGCAGAGATACTTTCAAAAAGAGCTGATTTTTAAAAATCCGAAGTACCCTATTCTAAAACCAGACAAGTTTCTGGAGGTTTTAACATGGCGACTGAAGGTAGTTTTATTACAAAGCTCAACTGTGAATAGGGAATTATCGTATTATGCATTCTCTCTTTTGGATAACATGTGACTAAACACTGAGGAAAGACCTTCTGGCAGGAAACAGACTGATACACAAGTCAATGCGTCCACATCTTATATGGCACCATGTTGCTGGAATGCAGCCAGGAATCTCTGAGGAAACGAGCGCTCCCTAGGAGGTCCAGCATTTATGCAACAAGGTCCTCCCTGCAATACAAACTATTCTAAGGTTACAGTGTAATTCTTGGTCACCTTCATTTTAGTATGCTTATTTTTGCCATAAAGAGAGTCACTTTTCCATGTGTACTCTCAATAACTTCCTGTAAGTGGGTTAAAATAAACTAAACCCAATCTCTAAAAACGGTCGCAACTCATTAGAGAACATCCCTGGGAGACACAGGCCCAAATATTTTGGGCCAATGTGCTATAAATTGAGAACACTTTACTCCTATAGAGACAGTTAAGACGGGGGAGATCCAGCATTCTGCAAATAAGCTTTCTGTAAAGTTTTAGGCCCGTTTTTACATTTGGTTGTAAATACGGTAAAATGTCTACACAACAGTGATAAACAACAAACTCTCTAAATAAGAATGAACTTCAATTCTAACCACAGATTTTACTCTAGCCTCCTTTAAGTAGTGTTTCTTTAGTTTGGAGATGAAACAAGAATTTCCTGTGTGTCATCATATAAGGACATTGTCCTAAAGTTTAATGGGCTTTCTGTGCAATTTGGTGATTATTTTGTTAAAGAAAAAAGTTATTCTGACACTTGTTAAAACAGTGAGGCAGATTTACTCAGGGCTATTAAAGTAGGGGGTCAACACTATACAGTGGCGATAGAGAGAACAAGTTCAACTGTGAAGACGTCAAGGACAAGTGGAGCTTCACAGCCAATGAGCAGAGTGGGGGGGGGGGGGGCTGTGGATGACATCAAGGGTGGGGAGAGTCTTGCTAAAGGCAGGTCAGGCACTTACCTAGAGCCAGGGTGGGGAATGAGGAATGTGACAGATTTCCTGGGTGATCACGTATCAAGGGTGGGGGATTCTCTCTAAACTGACATAGCAGGATTCTTGCAAAGGGCAGGCGAGGCAAGAACGGACATGGAAGGCCAGGGTCAAGGTCTAGGTTGCGAAGAGGGCTACCCACAATTTGGTTAAGGGGACAATCATCGTCAGTTTCTACCGTGCAAAAAGTTTACGTTATTAAACTTTAAAAGCATGCAAAGACCTTATGAGAGTCAACGTCAAGAGGATAATAGATTTACGGGTTTGTAGAGACACTCCGAGTTAATTCTGAGCATATGCCTCTATTACTAATCCCTGGGGGATAATAATCCAGCAAAACCTCCATCTCCAATCAACACTAATAAACTCAAAGGTCATAGCTGCTTCAGAATGAGGCCCATCTGGTCGGAAGCACCTCTGTTAATTGGCCACAAAGACAGAGAGCATGTTATCACCTCCCTTAGAATTTCGGTAACAGCTCTTATACTCTGAAAATGCAATGGCATAAAATAGCCCATATTATAGAGGAAGCACCGAGGGTGGAAAATCACCACACATAAAAACTCTGTGACTGGTTCCGGTTATGAGTTAACACTAATCGTTTCTGGTAATTAGGGCTTATAGTTGCTATAAGCGAGGTCTTTCAAGCATTTGGAATGGCATGAACGTGTCATCTTTCCAGTGACCATACCAAATAAAAACATAAGCATTCATTAAGCAGAAATTCCACATTTTCAGGGAGAAAGGAGCCCAATACAATAAAAACTACCGTTACTGAAAAGTAATGTGATAACTAAAGAAAGCATTGAGACTATAACTGGAGTCTTTAATTTCTACCGCATGGCATCCATGTAGCTATGGCAACAGCAGACCCAGATAAATGAGTGAAAAAAGAATCCTTTACATTAAGGCTCTATGATGTTGAATTTTAATTTCCTTTAGGAAATGACTAACATTAGATCAGTGGGTTTTTTTCCATCAAAACAAAGTCAAGTCTGCTACAGAGCAGCATTTGACCTGTACAAATAAACAATTCAGAAATAAAGTTATATTTTCCGCAAATTCTCGTCAACACTTTCTGGGGGTGACGTTTCGTTTTCTGCAGACGAGCAGACATTTCACACGATCCCGTTCTGCCTCCTACCTGACGTGGCAATCAAACCATTAGTGGACTTTATGAAAACACCAGACCTGGGCTGTCCAGTGCAATAACCACTGGCCATATGCGGCCACTTGAGTATTTGATACGTGACCAGTGTGAAGAGAGATGTAAGATACGGGTAAGATACATACACATTGGATTTCGAAGACTTAACACCAAAAAAAGAAAAAAGAAGAGTAAACCTCTCACTGATCATTTTATTTTGATTACAAGTGGAAATGACGGCATTTTAGGTACAAGAGGTTGAGTAAAATATACAAAGATTATTTTCACTAATTTATACTTTTTACCTTTTAAATGGGGCTACGAGATAATTTCGAATTTCACACGTGGCTCATATTCTGTTTGCGTTGGGCAGTGCTGCCTTCGACAATTCTTTGGGAGAGGCTGTTTTTTGTAACCATCTGAACAAAATGAATATTTCACACTTCAGAAATAGCACACCAGCAGAATCACGTAATGACCGTACAATGGGCCCATCTGCTCTGCTACTGATTTAACTCTGTTATATAATCTTTTTACTGTATGTAAAAAGGTAGCGGCCTTCCATTTTTTCCCCCGACACACAGCACGTATTCAGAAGCAATGCTAACCACAATAGTCAAAACTCTGCTAATAAACAACATAAATTTCATGCCCACGAATCTGCAAGTCCAAGAAATACACGAAGACCACTTTTGCCCTCTTCCTGTGCCTCAAGTATCTGCCATGAAATACCACTAATACTGTATTCATTCGAGGCTATCCGGGCTTAGTAATATTAAGTACATTGTTATGAAATTTTACAACACTAAATGAAACCAAATTTCCAACCACGCTTCTGACATTGACTATATTTGTTGCAAAGGGGCAAAGTATGAACTTCAGAGATTATTGCTAATAGTCGCCTGGGCAGTCAGAGAGCCGAATCTGTACTGTTTTACGGTTTTTGTTATAAGAAAACAACTTTAGTTGACTTGCTGCATTGGTCCTAAGTGCTCTGAACTGTGATTCATTCAAATGTCAGTGTGTCTATCTCCCAGAATAGCATGAAATAACAACAGCAATTAAAAAATAAAATCATTTGGGGCGCTTGGGTAGCTCAGTCAGGTAAGGTCCCAACTCTTGGTTTCGGCTCGGGTCAGGATCTCATGGTTTCGTGAGTTTGAGCCCCACATCAGGCTCTGCGCTGCTGGCTTGGGATTCTCTCTCTCACTCTCTCTCTCTCTCTCTCTCTCTCTCTCTCTCTCTGCCCCTCCCCCTCTCACGCTGTCTCTGTGTTTGTCAAAATAAATAAACTTAGAAAAAATTTTTAAATAATTCAAAAAAGAAGAGAAATGCTGTCCACGAAATGAACCGTTTCTAATATCTCGTGGCAAGGAAGCAATCGTAGCATGGGGTTGGAGTGCAAGACCCTCCTACAAATCACTCAGTAACTGGAGGACCCGGAGAGAAAAAGTGGGTTCTTCCCAAGCCAACTAGAGATCAAAACTAACAAATGGTTTTCAAGTGCAGAGGCTCTGACGCATAAGAGGTCATTCCACATTTAAACTTTCCTTTCTTCCTGTGGTGCCGTCGCCCAGATCAACAGGCAGCAGAACAGAAACCACTGAACAAGTAGGTGGTAACAAGAATATCATACGCTGACGAAGAGCCTGCAGGAAAACACATCTCTGTTGCTTTTCTCCACAAATACAAAGGCTAAAACCATCTATTTTCAGCAGGACCATCCTTCCTAAAAGAGAAAAAAAAAAAAAAAAACCCCAAAAAACAGGTTCTGATGAAATATAAATACGAGAAAATTAAAAAGTGACAGGAAAATGATTTTTCCCCGGATTTCTTTTTGTTTTCTTAATGTTTATTTATTTTTGAGAGAGACAGAGACAGAGACAGAGAGCGAGACAGAGCACGAACAGGGGAGGGGCAGAGAGAGAGGGAGACACAGAATCCGAAGCGGGCTCCAGGCTCGGAGCGGTCAGCACAGAGCCCGGCTCGGGGCTCGAACTCACGGACCGCGAGATCGTGACCTGAGCCGAAGTCGGCCGCTTAACCGACTGAGCCGCCCAGGCGCCCCATCAGACTTCTTACTGGGGTGGGGAGAGAATCAGAGCCGGGCAGACATAGCCTAGAGATGGTCTGCTGTTCAGCAATCCAAACCCAAACTGGACTAGAGGCCCTACGGGGCAATCACGACTGGGCAGTTCATCCAAGAGTGCCAATATTAAAAATGGTCTCTTTTTAGTGTTAAAATTGAGCTGCATTTAGGGGCGCCTGGGTGGCGCAGTCGGTCAAGCGTCCGACTTCGGCCAGGTCACGATCTCGCGGTCCGGGGGTTCGAGCCCCGCGTCGGGCTCTGGGCTGATGGCTCAGAGCCTGGAGCCTGTTTCCGATTCTGTGTCTCCCTCTCTCTCTGCCCCTCGCCCGTTCATGCTCTGTCTCTCTCTGTCCCAAAATAAATAAACGTTGAAAAAAAAAAAAAAAATTGAGCTGCATTTGAATTAGGAGGGGAATGATAATGCACGTCTGTGGTCATGGAATCTAAAACACAACAGCCCAGTGTGCCACAGAAACCGAAGCACCCTCAATATTAGCTCACGGAATGAGAGCAGCCATGTGACGTTGCCCATTATAAAAATAAACAGTCCTTTCCAAACAATGCCAGCTAATAAATATAAAGTCCTGCAGTTTGTGAGATCATGTAACCAATTAATATGAGAGACTGCTATACTCCTGGATCCTGATATGTTGCAAAAGGGTCCCCAGCTTTCAAGAATGAGGTCCCAAGCCCAATAATTACCAATGTTACAGCCGGAGAAGGTGGCCCTGCATGCTTTCATTTTCTGCCTTGCCCCTCTCTTGAGCCCAGCCCGTCAGCTCAACCCGGTGACCCGCGGCCACGGTCACACACCCTGCAAGGCGAACAATGTCATTCTCAACTCTGTGAAAATGACTTTGAAGAACAAACGTGATAACGAACAGTACGGTTTTGCACAGTGAAAAATGCTTTGAGACCTACCGATGAAAAGCATAGGAATATCACCTGTTCGTAACCGACAGATCGACGGTCGCCTAATTATTCCTGTTTTTCTAAAACCTGAACAAGGCAGCAATGAAAACAAACAAACTAATGGTCATCGAGCCAAATATTCAGGAGGAGCTGCTTTCCTCATTTGGCTTCCATACGGAGTCTTTTCAAAAGGCAGATGAGGCCACAAGCAACTGGGCCAACAGCCAACTGTCTTGTAGCTTGGCCAAAAATGTGGAAGTAGATATGCCGGGACAGACATTCTAATTACTCAGCTATTCCGTGGCCTATCAAGACCCTTTGTACGATTACACATCTGCTTGTTTCCATCTCCACTTTTCAGGGCTCTTACAGACACATCTTAGTTCCACAGAGAAAGCTGAAATCTATGGAACTGATAAAAATGGCAATGAGCTGACTCACCTTAACCGGCCATGCAGAATCTCTTAAGGAAAGAAGCTCCCCCCTCAAAAATCACCCTCTACACTGTCCACCCACAAGGGCTCACAGAACCGTGCGTGCGTCTTTTTTCTCTATGATGCTAGATCCTTAAGAGATTAAAGCGCACATACCAGTGACATCAGGTTATCTAGCCTCTATGAAGAAAACATTAACCACAGATCCAATGAATAAGGGACCTAACTGATTTTCCAAAAAATATCTAAACAGGTATCAGACGTTAAGACACCAGAGCTACTTTTCCAGACTAATGCATGGCTAACCCGACAATAAACACAGCATGTTTAGCTAAGCAAATAAAGTAAGCCAAGGGATAAAGTACACACCGATGTGTGTTTTTCCATGCTCCTGTCTATTATATCTTCTTGACAAACCACTCAGATCATGACGAATTGATAGGAGCTGTATCAGGTAGAATGAACACCCCGCACTGGATTAGGTCTGTTCTGCTGTGTATCTGGATGTGGTCTCCCTAAGTAAAAAACAAGAGTAGATGACTACAAACCCACTCTCTACCATATTTTGTCAAGTTATGGATTCACGGGCTGCTTCAGATTCTGTGTCTCTTCTCTCCCTGCCCCTCTACCGCTCATGCTCGGTCTCTCTCAAAAATAAATAAACATTAAAAATTAAAAAATATAATTTCATCTTGTTAACTAAGATTAAAGAAGCATGTGAAGTGTGTAGTATTTCGGTTTACAGTAAATGCTCCATTAAGTGTTAACTTTTATTACAGTCTTATTCAGCAATGATAATGTAGCTGGAGGTCTACATGAACATTCGAATTTTTGAGTGTTGCTCATTAAAAGAGTAGATTTTCCCATTAGTTCTTTAAAAAAATTTTTTTTAATGTTTATTTTATTTTTGAGAGAGAGGGGGAGACAAAGCGTGAGCAGGGGAGGGGCAGAGAGAGAGGGAGACACAGAATCGGGAGCAGGCTCCAGGCTCTGGGCTGTCAGCATAGATTCTGACGCAGGGCTTGAACCCATGAACCGTGAGATCATGACCTGGGCTGATGTCAAACATTAAACCGACTGAGCCACCTAGGTGCCCCTATTCTCACTATTTCTTAAAATTAAATTTAAAAATGCTTACGCTTCACGGGAAAATTGTGACATCAATCAAAATCACCCATTTGTTACCGCTTTATCCATATTCAGACCAACATCCATGTTCTTCGCTGCTTCCTGGGCACACAGCTAAACTACGTTTCTCAATCTCCTCTGAAATCGGGTGGGGCCATGTGACCAATTCTAGCCAATAAAATGTGAGAGGAGTAATGAATGTAATGAAGCCGATGGAACGTGCGAGAAGGTCTGGTTCCTAAGAACTCCTGAGCAAATATTCTCTTCCCTTACCTGCCACTTGGGTGCTGAAAATCAGGGAAGAACTTAGAAGCCCTAGAATAAGATGGATCTATTCTATAGGACTAGGAACCTAGATTCCTGATCTGCACGGAGCAGAGCCACCTCCCTCCTGGATATGGTCTGTGGCACAAACAAGAACGAAACTTCTAGAAGCTAAATGACTGGGATGTCATCATTGTTGTGGGCTCAGGCAGTGAGCAGACCCCAATCTGTCCTTTTTCCTTCCTGAAGATATGGCTCTAACATATTTTAGTAACAATAATAACTAATACTTTTACCGCGTGCCAAATACTACTCTAAGTGCTTTACATGTATTAGTTCTTTAAATTCTCTCAACAGCTCTATAGTCAGGTAGTTTTTCAGCTAAGGAAAGCGAAACACAAAGACTTCAATAGTTTAAGGACAGCCAAGGTAAGTTGATGAACAGGTGCAAATGGCAGTCTAGCTCTAGAGTTGGCGTTCTCAACAGCTAGTCTGCACTGCCTTTTTTTTTTTAATAAAAATGCAACATAGCGCACGCACACCATGGGGATTATTCACCCGGGTGTTGTGTAAGGCCCGTCCAGGCATACGTAGTTGAGGAAGAAGGGTGGTTGTCAGTAAAGGTCCTCTCAGCTCCCTTTTGTATCTCATCCCACTTCCCGGGCCTCCCAATTGAAGGATCCCACCTGGCACGGTCCATAAATTCTTGGACCTTTGTTTTAACTCTCCTTATATGAGAATGTCTCTGGGTCTAAGACCTCTTTTTCTTGGCATCCTGCTCACTGAGAGTTGATCACTGTGCAGTTTGATGCCTTACGCAAGGTCCTCCTTCTCTCAGGTTACCTTTTTATTGGGATGGATGTTTGAACAGAGGCCTTCAAGAGACAGGGCCGTCATCTGAAATGGCCATTGATTGCTGGAAGTTTCCAAATGTCTCCAGGTAGGTGAAGGAGCCATGTCTGTTTTTGTCTGGGTAACGGGCAGTCCTTGGCAAACTTCAGATCATAGCATGTGGGTACCCCCTCTAGCACAGGACAAATCACATTAACTTCAAACTATAAAATACGTCCCCCTGTTTCGGGCATGTCTGCAACACGACATTTTTAGCACTGCTATCTCTTTGATGCTATTTAGAAAAAGCAATCATGGTAATCTTACCACACAATTGGGACATAAAACTGGCCATGACACGTTGGCTTGGATACTACCCAAGGATATCTTACCATTAAAAACAAGCTTGTCTTTAATGCAGTTCTTCGGGCCACCAGAAATATGCCCTCTTATAAGGATCTGATTATATGGAAAATTTACCGGTGAAAATATTTCATGACCTAATCTCCAGCCATGCTGGATATCAGTTTATCCAAATAAGGCACATCCCTGCACTGTATCCAAATCAGGGGTAAAAGAACAAGCAAATGACTCTGCCCAAGTCAAATGTCCCTGTCTTTAAGGTCTGGATTACCCAAGGGAATTCCTTGTAGGACAATCATTCAAAAGAAAGAATTTCAAAGCATGCACCTTTACTAAAGTTTTAGTTAATTGGTGACTTTTTTTATTTTAATTTTTTTTTTTTTTAATTTATGTTTGAGAGAAGGAGAGACAAGAGTGTCAGCCGGGGAAGAGTAGAGAGAGGGGGAGACACAGAATCCAAAGCAGGCTCCAGGCTCTGAGCTGTCAGCACAGAGCCCAACACGGGGCTCGAACCCATGAACTGTGAGATCATGACCTGAGCCTCAGTCGGATGCTTAACCGACTGAGCCACTCAGGTGCCCCTTGAGGACTCTTACTGTACATTATAAAGAAGAGAAATAGAATCTAGAAGAACTTATTTAGTATCAGGCTCTATCCTGAGCACCAACACATGTTTTATCTAGTTAAACATTCACTATGACCCTATGAAATATGTTTTACTCCCAGCCCTATACAGAGAAGTCAGGCTGGGAGAAGCCGAGCGAGTTAAGCAGGGTCACATCCTTAGTAAGTGGCAAAGCCAGTATTTGCACTCAAGTGAATTCTTCAGTATTTCGAACCACCACCACACTGTGTATAACACCAGAAACACCTATATTGATACGTAGCTGCCTGAAGTTCTTCTGTTCTCCTTTCTCGATCTTGGTGGTCAGATGTCTAGAAATAACCCAGCCAAACCACCCCAAACTAAACATACCATACGGTTAGAATTCAGCGTCTAACTGGAAAATGTCAAAGTTCTACAAATAATACTGCCTTCTCTCTGCGATACAAGAGAAAAGTGTCGAGTCTCTACTTTATAAATAAACGACCAAATGCTCAGGAAGCCCGTATTTGGGCATGTCGCCTGCTCTCGTGCAGCAAATCGACAGGAACGTGGTCTAGAATCCACTTCTGCCAGGCTGGGGCTGGGCAACCATTAGGCACCACGTGTGTCTCTCGAGCCGGTCTCTGAAAGAATCTCCTCGCAAAATCGAATCGCATAAAAAAGAGTTGTTGCGCGTTTCCTCTGTTTTAGGCGGAGATCAGAGGCGAATGCAAGCTGCGTTCCTGCCCTCAGGATATATGAAAGAGGAAATACTGAAGTAAGTACTGTTGTCTTCATCAAAGTTCGTGAATTCGCTCCGAGTTAAATTAATATCTTCAGGAAAACATCCACTTAGCCTCTAAAATGACCCTTCGCGATCTCAGCAGCATGTTACATACTGCAGGAAATTATTAACGCTTGGTGTCTGGTCCCGGTTTTGCAATATTTGGAAAAGGCATCTGTCGATTCTTTATCCGTAAAACGGGTGGGAGGATGAATTAACGTCAGGAAAGTAGTGTCTTAGGTTGAAAAACACCTCGTTAAATGCCACATTAAATCACCCTGCCGGACCGAAGGCATCCTTCAGAATGACTACTAAGCAAGTTTTTAAAAACCGGTGTAGGAAGAAGCAAAACCGTCAGGCAGGAGTTCTCTGTAGGCGAGGCTGCCCTTCGAACCCTTTTGTGCCTGGGCACGTAGGGCAACTGTGCGTTGCTAACAGGGTGCCATATCCCACCGAGGACACGTTACTTGTGGCTAGCCCCCCGTGTGGGCACTGCCTTGTGGCTGGCTACACACACCCACACAGGCCGGAAAAACCGAAGGTGGGGACCACACGAATAGGAAAGTGATGAACGAACTGAGTGAAGAGGCCAAATCAAGCACATCCAGGGGGCCCGTGGGGCAAGAAGAGGCCGGAAGATATTCCCTGATGGCTTGGGATATTTAAATGTTGCGGGCTAGGGAGTGCGAGTGTGTGTGCGGGGAGAGGGGTGTCTGCAACGTTAGGGATAAAAAAGCACCCTTGCTAACCTAAAACTAACTTGGTCCTAATGGACAGTTCACGGCAACGCAAATGCAAACACATTAGCAAAGGGCTATTGAAGAGCCCAGGGTTGTGGGTCTGTTTTCCCAAACTGCTTCCCCAACTGACTGTTTTAACAGGCACGGCCCGAGGGAGAGCCCTTAAGCTGGCCCTGCCTATAAGACACTGAACTTGGTTCATCACTTTACCCTACATCTAGCCTGGCTCTTGGCATTCGGAAGGCACCAGCGCCCCCTCCCACCCCTTTGCCCAGGACCCCCCTGATTTAGCACTGAAAGTCCTGTCCTGGATCGCTAGAAATGCCTCAGTCTTGGGCAGACTGGGTCAGTCGGCTACTCTAAAGGTATCTCACGTTGGATCTTTCTTTATGCCTTCATAGAGAGGTGGTTCAATTTGTTCTTCTTATTCTTTCCAAGGACAACACTTTTTAGGCGAAGTAACGGTTTTCTGATAAGCAGAATACTGAAACTAGAGTTCTGAATATTCCACACGCTGCTCCACACGGAAAGTGACAAATCCGAATGTGTAAAACTGATTTTAAAGTCATATAAGGCAATCTCTTGTGCATTTCTTTCACATTAAGATACACTATTTCATAATTTATTTGACGGTGCACTTAAAAGCAATATTCTTTCAGCTGAAATTTGCACAAAGCTTTACAAGTTGTAGTCTGAGAGAACTTTTAACTCTGGGAAGCCACTCAGCCGGGCTGTGGCCCCCCATGTGGCTGGCTCTGTGTCGCTGGGGGGGTTGCAGGGAGGGGACAAGGCAGATACCGACAAAACCCAAGACTAACCCCCAACCTCCAGGCTCCCCTTACCAATACTTGACCCCTCCTCTTCTCCATTTTCCTTCAAGAAATGCCAACCTCCCCAAGGTGTTTCTCTTGCTCTCTTGAGGGAAAAGCAAACGCCCAAGGACAATCAGACCACAGCTTCCTCCACAGGTCAGACCACAACCTGGCCTAACACCGGGAATGCTTCACCAGGCGTCTGTCTCTACAGGGTCGTCTGTGACCCCAGGCTGCCAGCCCGATGGTGTTCTTCCACTCAGGTTACTACTTCTGGATTCTGGAGACGCAATGTGAGGCTGCCTGGGTTTTCCCGGTGATAATTTGCTAGCTGTGAAAAGTCACAGAACCCTGTTTCTTTCAGTGGGTGTTTATATACGCTAACCGTTTACAAAATCAGGGATCCAAAAAAAAAATTTATTTAAAAAAAATGTTTCAATCCCGAAGCAATATTCCCACTTGAACGCCGCACAGGCCTTTCCTCTAGAGCTGGGGCAGGGAGGATGGGACAAGGACAGTTCCCACTGGACAGTTCCTGGCCGGACCGCATGGAAGCCTGGCTTTCCACTATGCAGGGCTGTGACGCCCAACTCAGAGGCCTCCGAGAGTGGAGGCTCCAGAAGGAAGGGTGTGGAAACTAGTTCCATTAGCCATGTTCATTATTATTATTTTCACCTCTCTTAATTAAGTCACTAAGCGTCTCACAAAAAAAACGACTTTCCTTGCTTGTCACATCTCCTCGCTAATAGTTGAGCTCATTTACTCCTGGCTCAAGGCGCTAGGGTGGTATATGCTAAGATGTGCCTCTAACACATTTCCAGGATCCCCTTTTCCCACGCAGAATGCAGTCACAATATTTACAGCCATGATTCCCATGTACTAAGGAGTCCCGGTCAAATGCCCTGCATACCATCCTTCCCCAAGAAATCCTACACTACGGGAAGCCATCCTGATTACAGTCAACCCAACATTGCCCAGATGTACTTGACCACAGGGTCCAATCTACATCTGAGACTTATTACCCTGCAGCCTATTTTGGGAAAGTTGCTCACCTAAGTAAGGTATTCACAGAATTAAAAAGTCTCCTTTCCTCAACTAGCCTATGAATCTTGCTGACCGAGGAAAAGCGGTTAGCAAACCAAAGACTATTTCCCATACATTAAACTGTTTCATCAACAAATTAAATCCTTAAGAAAGGTAAAGAGGAGGGATAACTTTTAAGGAACAAAGCTTAGTCCTATGTAAAAGATAGTTTGCTTTTAAAACTTACCCTAAATTTTGAAGGAGAAAAAAATCCTTGCCCAGCAAAGCATCCAATTCTCTACCAGAACTTCCCAACAGCTCGTAATACCAACAGGGCACAGCCCTACGAAACATTACACTGAGAACTGCTGGCAGTTCCCTTCCAGGAAGAGTCAGTTTTAGATCAAGAACCTCCAAATACAGGTGTTTTTGAGATTTTCTGGTCTGAAAATCATACTAAGAAACCAGTCTTTAAGCAGTTACCTTTCCAAAATAGGACAGAATTAAAAAACTAAAAGTGAACAAAAACTAAACATTATTAAAAGGTTGCTGTCACAGATATAAATTTATTATCTCGGCGGAAATTTTGATAGCTTTCCACGTGTAAATAAATATTATTTCCACTACTGTGCTTTGTTCTAAGGTCCCCAAAATAGTTGCAATGAGATAAAAACAATATTTCTAGATCATAAATAAGCCAGGGGTGCCTGGGTGGCTCAGCGGTTTGTGAGTTTAAGCCCCGCATCTGGCTCTGTGCTGACAGCTCGGAGCCTGGAGCCTGTTTCGGATTCTGTGTCTTCCTCTCTCTCTGCCCCTCCCTCACTCACACTCCGGCTCTCTCTTGAAAATAAATAAACATTTAAGAAATTATTAAAAAAATAAAAAATAAACAAGCCATATCCTTTCCAAAAAACTCAATAACAAAAGTCAACTGTCAAATTGCTAGTTAATGGTTCTAGGGGTAGTTCCATGCAGGGGAAAAGTCAAAATAAAAACAGATTATATTAAGTAAATAAGTGGATTTGTGGAAGTATTCTAGTCATCTAGAAAACACAGTATAAGAATGAAAAACAAATTTTAATAGATTTATTTAAAACTGGTGCAAGAGGAGTTGGAGGCAGTAAGATTCCAACAAAGGTTAAAGTGAATCTTAATTACTATTCATGCTCTAGGTTCCTAGCTTTGAAATGAGGATAAGGATGCGTTCCACCAGGAGAGCAATGAAAAATTTGGACTATAAGATACTGAAAACACACTGACACCTACCTAACTTTTCTGAAAGGAGAAATATAACTAGTTAAGATTACTTTCAATGGGTGCGCCTGCGTGGCTCAGTCGCTAAGCACCTGACCTCAGCTCAGGTCATGATCTCTCGGTTCAGGAGTTCAAGCCCGGCACTTTTAGTGCGGACCCTGCTTGGGATTCTCTCTCTGCCCCACCCCTGCTTTCACTCATTCTGTCCGTCTCAAAATAAATGAAGATTACCTTCAGCCTACCTTCCAAATGACAAACTAGGTCTAGCTACAACCGAATGGGTAAGTAGCCAAACAATTTCTTAATGCTTCCAACCCTGATGCAATCACACTACTGCTTTGGTGGGCCCTTAGCTGGCCATCTTGATGGAGAGGCTCCACTAACCTGCCCTCTTATTCCTGTGTCTCTGATGGATCATTCTGGCAGCAAGCAGAAAGCCCCTGAGGCCAGTGGCTTTCCTCTCACTCATGTTAAGGCTGGTGATAGATTGTATCTTCAGATGTCCTCCAGGCAGGTAAATACTCATCCATTCTTTTTTTTTTTTTAATGCTAATTTACTTTTGAGAAAGACAGAAAGCACATGAGAGTTGAGGAACAGACAGAAAAGGACAGAGAATCCCAAACAGACACCACACCGTGAGCGCAGAGCCGGAGGCAGGGCTTGAACCCATGAACTGTGAGATCATGACCTGAGCCGAAATCTAGAGTCAAATGCTTAACCGAATGAGCTACCAGGTGCCTCTCACTCATTCCATCCTTTTTTTTCCCATTTTTTTTTTTTTTTTGAAGTTTGTTCATCTTTGAGAGAGAAAGAGAGACAGAGCGTTAGCAGGGGAGGGCAGAGAGAGAGGAAGACACAGAATCCGAAGCAGGGTCCAAGCTGTCAGCACACAGCCCGACGTGGGGCTCAAATCCACAAACCGTGAGATCATGACCTGAGCTGAGTGAGGCTGGACCCTTAACTGACTGAGCCACCCAGGCACCGCCAGTCACTACATTCTTAAATCAGAGCGTAGCCATATATACGTCAGAAGTTCTACGAGAGAAGAAACATTGGCTTGACAAGCTTATTAAAAGTGAGGTCTCTGTCTTGATATTCTGATACCCTGGGCTCCCTAATTTGGCTCAGGTCTTGAAGGGGGTTCATTCGAACCAAGCTCTCACCTACTAACTTGGACAGCTTTCCAAGCTGTTAGAAATACCAACCTTTAGAACCAAACTGTAGCAAGGGAGGCTGAAACAAGACTTTTGGTTGCTCCTTCCCTGGCCTGATATATACATGGTCCCAGGACTGAGCCCCAAGGCCATAGGGGTAAGAAAGGGTGAGGACTCCATTGAGCATCAGGATGGAGAAGGCTGCTGCACAACTTTAAGAGAAAGAGGCTTGGGGCGCCTGGGTGGCGCAGTCGGTTGAGCGTCCGACTTCAGCCAGGTCACCATCTCGCGGTCCGGGAGTTCGAGCCCCGCGTCAGGCTCTGGGCTGATGGCTCAGAGCCTGGAGCCTGTTTCCCATTCTGTGTCTCCCTCTCTCTCTGCCCCTCCCCCGTTCATGCTCTGTCTCTCTCTGTCCCAAAAATAAATAAACGTTGAAAAAAAAAATTAAAAAAAAAAAAAAAAGAGAAAGAGGCTTTTCTTCGGCAGAGACTTTTCAGGGCAGCACAGATATTACCCTTTGGGGACTGGCCTGTGTTGGGCCCAAGAGGGATGAGCAGAACTGACCTGAGGCCCTACCCCGTTTACGCAGGGTCTAGAGTAGCAAGCCCTCCCTACATGTCACAGACTATTATCATTACTATTGCTAATTACAGTAAAGGCCAGTGAGCTTAGGGTACAGAGAGAAAAGGACTCTGTTCAGGGAAAACCGTGTACACTGCTGACTTCCTAGGGGATTTCTGGAGATTCTTAAAAAATGTAAAGGTCTATTGTGTGGTCATGGGCAAGTCACTTCCCCTCTCTGTGCCTTAGTTTCCTCATTTGGAAAAGGCGAATCATAACAATAGCTGCTTCATAGCATCAGTTAGCAGATTAGTGAGTTAATATCTTCAAAGGACTTAGGGCAGTTACCTGGAACACAATCAGGGCTATATCACTTGTCGGTGATTTTACCGTCGTTGAGACAGAGAAAAGCACTGTTCTCAAATAAGTCAGCCGAAGTAGGAAGGAAAAGCCTATTGACTTCACTAACATTAATGAATCAAGTAGTATTAATCATCACTTTTGCTGCTAGTGCAACTGAGTGCAATTTTTATGGTCATATCTTTACAAGGTTTTTAAAAGCACAGATATGATTCTGGATTTCTACAGAGCTGGTAAAATTTTAAAATGCTTCCATATATATATATATATATATATATATATATATATATATTTATGTTTATTTATTTTTGAGAGAGAGAGAACGTAAGAGGGGCAGAGAGAGAGAGAGAGAGAGAGAGAGAGAGAGACAGAATCCAAAGCAGGCTCCAGGCTCTGAGCTGTCAGCACAGAGCCCGACGCGGGTCTCGAACCCATGACCCGTGAGATCATGACCTGAGCCGAAGTCAGACACTTAACCGACTGAGCCACCCAGGCGCCCCTCCAGATATATTTTTAATTCCATTGCGACTAAGCGACTAACGTTAGAAGAGATGAATGTGTGTCTCTGGTGAATCATTAGAATAACTTGGGCGAGTCTGTGTCGCTGTAAAAAGAAACCCTAGGAAAGCCTGAGAGTAGTGCCCAGGGCCAGCTCAGCAGAGCACTCTTTGAAATGCTTCTCAAATCCGGCACTACTGACTTTGAAAACCAATTGTACAATCAAGCTCTTGATCTTTCGGATAGCTTGGTGTGCTGGTGATAAAAAGCAGCATGGGTCTACACTCTACCCTAGCAGGCATCCTGTGCTGCTTACCATCATTTCATTTCAAGCCTTCGGAAGATTCAGAAACACCCATACAGTGTTACTATGAATTTTTGGCTTGTGAGACTCTGGCAGAAGCTCCTGCTGGCTGTGAATTACTTTTCCTGTTTGTCTTTCTGCTTAACCAGTCGCCCTCTTTGTCTCCTGCCGGAATTACGGAATCACGCTCCGGGCAATAGCATCCTTCTCCGGACAGCTAGGAGCACCTTCCCGTGTGCAAGCCTGGAGGTTGGGGGTGGGGGGGGGGCTGCAGCGGTTGGAGGGCCTGCCCCTGCCCGAGGCGACGGGAGAGGAAACAGAGGGGAAAGCCTCCAGCACAAAACAACTGGTCCCCGAGAGGCTGTCTGCCTCACTCCAGTGGGATTATGTTATTTGGCAGATGGCTCTTTGCACACTTTCTGATAAAGGACAGTTTATAAACAGCTTATTTTTTCAATAAATCATTTAATGAACACAACACAACCCTCCATGGTGTGAATTTTTCTGCCAGTGTATACAAAATGCAGCTGTGACCCGGCAGAAGCCTAGCCAGACCCCTCCCGGCCCCTAAGGTGGGCATGCGTTGGCCGCCGAACAGAACAGAACCACTATCCCTGGCAAGACAAAGAACACCAAAGGCCTGGCCGCTGGGGGACTCGGGTGTTTGTAAAGAGCATGAGAATCTCTTTGAACACTAATCCAAATGAAAAACGAGTCATACACATCTGAGCAAAGACCCTTCAAGTGATTTTGACCTAGCCACCCAAATATATCTTCCCTTCGCTGTTTGAGCCCATTGAGCCTGGTGCCCTGTTAGTTTCACAGAGGGGGAAAGGTCTTGAAACCAAAGCGTGAGAGGTGTCAGTGGGTTGCCATAGCAACCGCAGCACATTTTTCCCACTTCCTGACTTCAATTTCAACCTAAGTGTTGAACTCGGGAAGATACCAACTTACTTTTCACGTCCGGAAATGGGAAGATTTTATGCTATTTCATTCTCATCCTTAACAGAGAGAGTAGCGAAGGCAGGTGGAAAGGACGCTAACATAGACAAGTCATGAACACACACACGCACACGCAGGCACACGGCTGGGGCTTGCTGTCTGACTGGTCCTCTCAAAGCACAGAATTCCAGCGTATTCTGTAGCCTGAATTCTTGAGAGTTGGATCAGTTAAGAACAAAAACCGGGGGCGCCTGGGTGGCGCAGTCGGTTAAGCGTCCGACTTCAGCTCAGGTCACGATCTCGCGCTCCGTGAGTTCGAGCCCCGCGTCAGGCTCTGGGCTGATGGTTCAGAGCCTGGAGCCTGCTTCCAATTCTGTGTCTCCCTCTCTCTCTGCCCCTCCCCCATTCATGCTCTGTCTCTCTCTGTCCCAAAAATAAATAAATGTTGAAAAAAAAATTAAAAAAAAAAAGAACAAAAACCGGAAAGATACCTTTTTAAGAAAATCTTCAGCATAAAAAAGAGTTTTTGTTTGGTTCCGTTTTCAAGGCTGGCTAGATTCGGATGCAGACTAGAAAATGCCAAGCTCTAGATTCTCATTTTCTAGAAGAAACGACAAGACGCCGGACAAGAGAACGAAAGTCCCAATGGAACTCACTGCATAGCCTGCCACTCTTAATATTCTAATTTTGCACCTTAAATAGGGCACTTCATGCACAGGGTGCGTGTCTGTGGAACCCAGTATTTATTCTGACTCTGGAAGGAACGTGCCATCGAAACATCTGCCATCAGAGGGAGGAACCCCTGCCTTGACTGCCCAGGACCATGTCACCACTTGCAGGATGAACCAGGGACAATGACAAGTACGTGGCCCTTTCTGTGATCTAATGTCATAACGCCCAGGCTGGCCTCGTCCGAGATATTTAGCCAAGGCCCTCCGTGAATGTCACTAAAACCTTGAGAATAGGCAAGAGAATACATGAGAAGCTGTTAAATGCTTTATTAGGGGAGGCTCTTGCCATATAAGCGACGGGTGGTAACATTTTGCTTTCATCCCAATCACGCCCCCCATAAACTAGTTTGCTCGAAAAGAGATTCCAATGTTCTCTTAGTCTCACAAAGTGAAGCATCTGGCTAGAGCAAGGAATCCCCGAACACTTTTGCAAGATAGTTTATTTTTTCCTCGTCCTGCATCCAACATACACGATTTAAAGATTTCTAAGAAGGAATGCTATGTTATTCCAGGAGGGAGATGGTACCCCGTTTTCTATTTTGTCCTAGGACAGAACCACATCGAGAAGGAACCACAACTTCCTAGGAAGGCGGTGAATGTTAAACATAAACAAGTCACAAACATGGGTTATTCTTTTCTGGATTCAGACCTCAACCAAATTCTGATTTTTCTAACCGGGGTTTGAATCTAATGTTATAGTCACAAGGTAAATTGAGCTGTGCACTTCTGATTTGTGAGTTATATTTTTATTATGTATCCTGTTATTTTCCTTTTTAAAATTTTAAATTAAAAGAATTTTTAAAATGGCTCTATTGGGTATATTCAACATGCTTATTTACTTTTTTTAAATTTATTTATTGAGAGAGAGAGAAAGAGAGAGAGAGCACACACACGGGGGAGGGGCAGAGAGGGAGAGAGAGAATCCCAAGCAGACTCTGCACTGTCAGCACTAAGCCCAATTTGGGGCTCGAGCCCATGATCCTGGGATTATGACCTGAGCCAAAATCAAGAGTTGGACGCTTAACCGACTGAGACACCCAGGCGCCCTGTGATAAGAGCTCTTTAAGGCCCAGTGCGAGCAACTTGCAAATACGCAGCACAGTGCTGTCGACTCTGGTCTTCTAATGGTTACAGTAGTTGCTACTTTCAAGGAAAGTAAGATGGTTTCTAGAAATGACAATTTGATTTAGGAAGTACGACCTTTGTTTTTGAAGTTTTCCTCAAAATTCTGATTTATCAGGTTAAAGGAGTTCCTGCCGGCTTTCTAATGATGCCCAGGGAGCTTCATTAGAATCTGTCCCAAAAGAAAAGGTGTTCTGACACCTCAAGACTGCGAAGGCGGGGCTCCTGGCTGGCTCAGTCGGTAGAGCAGGTGATTCTTGATCTTGGGGCGGTGAGTTCGAGCCCCATGTTGGGGGTCAAGATTACTTAAAATAATCTCCTAAAAAAAAAAAAAAAAAAAGAGACATCCAACCAAGGTGCATCCTAAAAGGTGACCCAAGGGCCTCTACAACAATAGAAGAGACAGGATCAGTTCCCACGGAGTGGAGCCTCAGAAAAAGACCTCACAGCTGCTCCAAATTAGTATGTCTTTTGGTTTTATATAACTGGACAGATTAATACCTTAATCATGATTTTTTTCTTCTTTACCCTATAGCACGTGTCAGGAACTTTCCTAAAAGTTCTAAGGGGAAATGTATGTGACTGATATGTTTAATAATTGTTTCTACTGGTTTTACACTCATTAGGTAGAACGGGGCAAAAAAAATGTTTAGGGAGATGAAGAGCTAACATACAGACATTTTGTTTTAAAAAAAAGGAAATATCAGGCCTCTTCCTCCTGGACAAACAAGGGATCTAAGGGGAAATAATTAAAGCATAAGATAATGTGACATTTCTTTTTTTTTAAATCTTTTTTAATGTTTATTTTTGAGAGAGAGAGGCAGACTGCAAGTGGGGGAGGAGCAGAGAGAGAGGGAGACACAGAATCCGAAGCAGGCTCCAGGCTCCGAGCCATCAGCACAGAGCCCGATGCGGGGCTCGAACTCACGGACCGTGAGATCATGACCTGAGCGGAAGTCGGACACTTAACTGACCGAGCCACCCAGGCACCCCAAGATACATGATATTTCTCTTTTAAAATATTTTTTTTTAATTGGGGTAAACTATCCATAATATAACATCGACCATTTTAACAATTTTTGAAGCGAAAAATTCAGTGATGTTAATTAAGTACGTCCACACTGTTGTACAACCACCAGCACTGTCCACGTCCAGGACTTTTTTCACGGCGCAGAACTGAAACTCTGTCCCCATCCAACACCAGCTCCTGATTCGCCCCCTCCCCTCAGACCCTGGCCACCGTTCTCTCCGTCTCTACGGATCTGACTGCTCTAGGGACCTCCTGAGTGGAACCATGTATCATTTGTCCTTTTGTAACTGGCTGGGTCCACTTCGCATAAATGACATCTCGGTTCATCCATGGTGAAGCCGGGGTCGGTACGTAACAACCTAGCGTGCCCCAAATCCTAGAATTCCAGTATGAGGTGCCAATCCTGAAGCTCTAAGAAAAACGTGAGGGGCTGGCGCTTAACGAAGGGATCATAAACATGGCACACGTCTGCCCCCAGGAGAGAGTAAGAGGCTAACTAGATGCTTTTGCTAAAATCGGATGAACTCCTAGGTATTGATACATAGGAAGCTATTTATAGTGAGGAAACCTAAGATTTCATTCCAGCCTGCTTTGTTTAAGGCAGGGCTGGCCAACAGCTAATCGGCGTCCCCTGTGTAATACTGACCTCGCCTGGGAGCTGTCTGAGGCTCGGCTGCTGGTCTTGCCCATCATTCCCTCCTCACCTGCCAGTCCTGAAGGCTGCTGCTGTGTTTCAGCCACGAGCGAACCGCATCCAAAGCTCAGCTCACTGGCAGGTCTGAAGGTCAAGGACAGAGACCAGTTCTGACCACGCAGCACCCCAAGCACACCAGCCGGGGGGGGGGGGGCGGGGTTCATGCCGCATTATTACTGTTGGGCGTATAGGTCACATATGAACTGATCGTCCAGGCCTGCGGGGCATCAAAGCCGTTAGTCTGCAGCATCCTGAGAAAACACTCAGCTACGTTTCTCGGGCTGGACTGGGAACACACGGAGCTGGCCGGGGCGGGAGGGTGGGTGTTCTTCTGTCCAGGCTGATGATCAACACTGAAGTGTCTCCTCCATTCACTCAGTGCTCGTGAGCCACGACTGAGAATCCTGTTACCACTGGATGGGGATCACCTTCCCTTTCCTCTCTCAGCAATAACGCCTAAGGCAGAATGTTCTGGACATGCAAGGCGGAACACTTGGAGATCCCTGGACAGCACACCTGTTCTACCCAGTCACCTCCCGTGTTCAGCACAGTGAAGTCTTGCTGAGGGCTTCAGGGTAGGCGGGCGTCTACACTGTGGCCAGAACACGGAGTGATTAGAACATTCACACACATTACTATCCGCGTCTGGTAACTGTCTCCACCTCGGCAGCAGAGGCTCCGTCTCCTGGGCTGTTCAGCTCCCTGCCCAACGAGTCCCTGGGCTTCTCGTCTGTCCGTGACCTCAGGGCACGAGAGCCCCTCCCAGCTACCATTGGAGGTTGACCAAAAACAAACCGAGCCCATCTGAGAGTACCAGGAGAGACCACAGAGCAAGAACAGACGGGGGTCAGAAGACTGAACCCCGAGGAAGAGGCAGGCAGGAGGGAACTGAGGAGTAAGGTGCGTTCTTCCCCTACTTCCCCCACAGCCCTCCACCCCTTCCCGCATGCGCCCTGGCTCCTGGTCTCGGCTTTGGGTAGGGGAGGATCCAGGCCATCACCCAAGGAGGACTAAGTAAAGGGAGGCGGTTACCGCAGTCCTGACTTCCACACCTGGCAGCCGAGACGACACCTTTCAGACACAGCGGGCACACAGGTCACCTCCTCGGGTAAGTGAATAGAACCGCGCTCTGCTGTAGACGTCTGAGCGTGACCTTGTCCTAATGGACGCGATCCTTTTCTCTTACTCCTGTGAACCCGCGAAGCAGGCATGAAGGGGAACAATAGAGTGTTCTGGCATCTCCCCACCACCCTGCCCTGCAGCCAAGTTCACATTCACATCCCTCACAAGAGGGAACGAGTCTCTTGGCTGCAGAGCAGAGCAACTTTATTCGCTGGGCTGCGGGGTGTCCCCCTCTGCCTCGTGCCTTCGTTGCCCCGAATTTGGGTAGAAAAGCCTTTTTTTTTTTTAATTTTGTAATATTCCTAAGGTCGGCAGTCTCGGGACAACCCTGCTGCCTTAGGTTTCTCTCTCTGGTCCATTCTTTCTCTGTACAATAAGCAAACAGCCCGGCTTATTTCCTAAACACGCGATTATGTTACATTTGCCAAGTTTCCCTGACCTTCCCTCTGGCCTAAGGTGTTCTGAGATACATGTGCTATCTCAGTGCTTTCGCCAGACGTCTCGGCTACCGGCTCAAAAGCAGCAAACTTCAATTTAGAAGAGGTCCTTTGGCCCGAAGAAAGACACGTTTGGTGCTTTCCAAACCACAGTCTTGCAAAATGAAGGGCTCTGCATCAAAAACCGTGCACGGCTCTCCGGGACGGAGGGAGTCACTAAACCGTAGCTGACAAGGGCAAAGTCATTATCGTCCCATTTTCATCTACACCGGGGAGGGTAAAGGAGGAAAACGCAGGCACCTCCAAGAGGACGCAGATGGGGCCAGGAAAGAAGACAAAGATCCTTGAGGGGGAAAGAGGGCGGTTGCTGATTTTGAAACAATATTGCCCTTGCTGCCGCTGCATGCCGGCCGTGTTCCAGGATGCCCTCCCTGGGGAAGAAAGGAAAGCACCCTGCAATCCGCTGAGACCTGCACGCTTCGGCAAAGAGAACGAGTTCACAGCGCTGCTAAGGGAACAAAAAGGCTGTAATCAAGGACGGGAGATCAAGGGCTCCAGCTGTGCTCCCGGCCGCACCTCTGCACCAGGCCCACCTTTCGTGTCTGAGTCCTCTGGCTCCGCACGGCACACGCACCGACTGCTCGGGGCCAGGCCACCGCTCAGGCTGCCGGATCACGTGGACCGGCCGCAGAAACGTCTATTTATTCGGTGCCGATAGATACGCACCTGGTCCTTCTGGCAATCTCGAGTCTCTCCCGCTCAGTCTGGGAGGACCTTCTGCCTTCCAACGACCCCTGCTCATTACAAGACCCCAGGAGAAACCACAGTCGAACATTCAGTAAGGATTTTTTTAAGTTGCGCACTCTGTTCCACGGAGAAGAAAACCTTCAAGTGGTATTGCCGCACCTCTCTGGGACCAAGTAGTAGCGACTGCTAGGAAGAAAATGATATTACGAGGAGAGGGAGGTTATAAAGTATTTTAATGAGCCGTTGCAAAGAAAAAAGGTAATTTATCTCCCTCCACTTTCCCCCTTCTCCCATCCCCCTCCCCACCAAAACCTCAAAAAGCAAGCCAATAAACAAAAATACCTCAAAGACGGGATAAAAGAAGAAAAATGCTTTTATGCCCAGGAGCTGTCCACCCCTGGAAAAACACAATTAACACACGCATAAGAAGAAGGCCCCTGCTACATTTCGGGAAACCACATGAGCCTCGAGTCCCCGCAAGATTAATCGTACGGTACTCTCATCCAGCCTGGTTGCAGGCTGTAGTTTCAAAGCCCCACTATGAGCTTCATGGCAAATCCATGCTTTACTTTTATAAGATTTTCTCCCCCTTTCTCTTAAAAACGGAACGCCGTCCCATTAAGAGAAGAAAAACAAACTGGCTTATTTCAAACAACCTATAAATATTTTATACGATGCTAAGGGAAACCTCAAACAACACAAAACTATCAAAATGTTGCCACGGTTATGTAATCAATGACTAACAAGCTCGAAGGGGAGACCGTTGCACACAACTACACATCACACTTCTGGGTTAAGAGGGACAGGGTTTTAGTTTACAGTACAGCGCTGTGTTTTAAAAACCCACCGCTCTTATTTCCATGCTTCCCCCTTCGGGGCCTGTCAACCTCAGTTGCTAAGGAACTGGCACAAACTAGAGACTGGATTCCTTCTTTGTAAACTTGGTCCGGCAGGTACGTCCGTCCCAGGTGCGTTTTCTTTTTCACCTTCTCATTTGGATTTTGCCGGGGGCGGGGGGGAAGCATTCTAATTCTTTTTTTTTTTACCATAGTCTCTCATTTTGTGTCATGGTAAATGATGTGACACATTCAGAATCCTTAAAGCAAAGGACTTTCCCCTCTTACAATGTTACGTATATAGACACAGTTCATAAAACTATTTACTAAAGAAAATCATTTGCACAGAAATTACAGGTGATCAGACTATACATCAGAGGGAGGGAGGGCAGATAGGCTTACTAGCAATATTGTTTGGGATTAGATTAATATTACTTCAGCGTTACCTTCTGCTCAGGTCCCCCGCTAGGTCACGTAATATAATATTGTTACTGCTGTGACATAATATGGTGCATTAAAAACTCTTTGGTTTGATTGCAGCCCAGCACGGAGCCCAGTGCAGGGCTCGATCTCATGAACTGTGAGATCATGACCTGGGCCAAAATCAGGAGTCAGACGCTTAACCGACTGAGCCACCCAAGTGCCCCTGATTGCAGCTCATTCTAACGATGAAACGTCCACAGCGCATAAAGCTCTTTACTAGGAGGCCACCGCTAATATGGCAATGGCGTCTCAACACCGTTCCTCTGCATGTCCGGGGCTCCTCAGTCTAACCCAACCACAGTTGTGCAGGGTGCTTCCTCTGCCCCAGATGGAGACGCGTACTCGCCAATCAGACAAGACTGCCATTCGGTAAGATACTACTTCAACGGTCATTGGATCGTGTACCCCCTAAAGGAAGCCTGGTCTTTGGGAACTTCCAGGGCTGAAGGTGAAGGCCGTTAACCAGGAGTGGTCGGGGGAGGGGTGCTCCCCGGCATCCTTCCCCACCTGCCGGGGGTTAAGACCTCCTCACCAGGCCGCACCTTGTAGTACTCAAGTCACCCCGACTTTTTCCCTCAGTGAAAACATCTCACCCGAAAGGGCATATTTTTGCATGTTTTTCTTTCACCAGAAAATGCAAGAATAATTGTTTCTCAAGGTAGTCGGTCTCATTGGGATCCACGTTAGGACCAGTGGGCGGATCCGAGAGCCAAGCGCACGCGGCTAGTAATTCCCTCCCTGACACGGTGCCAGATTTCAACATTTGAGAGGAGCGGCTTTCCCTCTGGGTGGGGAAGGGGGGCCCTGAGCTGAGCTGTGTGAGAGGCAGCGTGCTTAGGGTGAAACGAAGTGAGCTCACTTTGCTGTCCGTCCGACTTAGAGGGACGGATGCACTTTGGCTGATAAGAGGTGGGACAGATGAGCTGACCTTGAGCTGATCCCATGTGTTGGGCAGGCAGGCAATCTCAGTTCTCTTCCCCCATGCCCGCCTGAGGCTCCCCCTGTGCTGAGTGCCAAGGGGAAGGGCGTCGGGGACAGCCACCACAGGTGGGATCACATCTCAGCCCTGCCTCTGGGTCTCCAGGTAAGGTGGGGGGGGGGGGGGAGACCTGTGCAGGCCCCATAAGGGGGGGGTGTGTGGGGAGGGTAGGGGCCCTGGGGCCTCCAGGAAGGGCCGAATGAGCTCAACCCTCTGCCTCTTCTGGAGCCCGCTGCCATGAAAAGGCGAGCGACTCAGGACCGTGGCAATCCAGACAGCCTAATCTGAAATTAACGAGTGCTTGGAAAGGAAAAATAATCTTTTAAAAAAAGACACCTGATTTATGAAAAGGTGCTGAAAAGCGAAGGAAACAGCGACGTCTGCCAGAAGGTGTAGCCAATTAAAGCTCAGAGAGTCCACACTGAGGGTTTTGGGGTTTTTTTTTTGTTTTGTCTTGTTTTACTTGATGATTAGATTGTAAGAAAGTAATGCTCGGCAGCAGAGAGGCGGGGAGGCTGGGGTGGAAGGCGGGGGGTGCTGAAAAGGGAGGACCCATCTTCCCTAGGACCCTCAGACAGGGACCGGGGAGGAGGCTGAACACTCAGAAACCCCCAGAGCACGGAAGGCGGGCCTCTGGCTGCGGTGCCTGTGAACCACAGGCTCTCCGCAGCTCTGAGCTTTGCCACCTCTCTGCCCCAAGATTGGACTCCATACTCCCTGGTGCTCGAGAGGACCCAGGACTCACAGGGAAAGTGGAGCTCACCTCTGAGGAGGGGAAAGAGGGTGGCCGGGGCCAGTGGTCTCCGGCCATGGCCAGGCATGGCCTCTACAGATGTCCACTGATGACAGATAACCTCCTTCCAGGCAGGGTGAGCCTACGTGCCCCTGGGTGGTGGAACAGCTCTCCCATATAATGAGAATATATTTTATAAATTAAAATTTTTTTAATGTTTATTTATTTTTGACAGAGAGAGAGAGAGAGAGACAGAGCATGAGCGGGGAGGGGCAGAGAGAGAGAGGGAGACACAGAATCCGAAGCAGGCTCCAGGCTCCGAGCTGTCAGCACAGAGCCCGATGTGGGGCTTGAACTCACAGACCGCGAGATCATGACCTGAGCAGAAGTCGGACGCTCAACCGAATGAGCCATCCAGGCGCCCTGAGAACATATTTTAGAAACGGCGAAGTAAGTCCTCTACAAATGTGCAGCGTGCACCAGGCGAGGGTAAGGGCAATGTTCGTTTTGCCACATCCTGAAATAAGATTTTCTACTTCTGCTGAACTAAAAAGAAAAAAAAAAATGGGTGAAGTATTTGGTTTTCCATGTAATCTAAGGCATCCGATTTGTCTTCTATTGGAGATGACATGCCCAATTCTCCAAAAGAAAAAACAGTGTTTGGATATAATATATAATTAGAGATATGCACTTTACACTATGGATATGGTCCTGTTACAGAAAATCTTTTCACTTCCCCAAATTCTCATCTGCATTCTGAGCTTCCCAGTGGCTTATGGGTCTCTTAGTAGATGCTGCTCTGGCATTATTTTTCAAGAAGACATCAATGGAACGGAGGCACAAGTAAGCCTAAATCCATAGACGCAGGGAGGAGTTTTTTAAGTTTTACCCACCAGAACACACAGCAAGTTACTGTAATCGCAGCTGATGAGTCATGTGCATCCAGAAGATGCTTTTATTTCCTCATTTACTTTATCGACTGATGTGTAATCGATGTAGAGCATTTTATTAGTTTCACGTGAAACACAGTGATTTGACATTTGTATATGTTGTTGTGACTCATGGCCACAAAGCTAGTTACCGTCTGCCACCACAGTTAATATGATATTACTATTTCCCATGCTTTGATTTTTTTTTTTTTTTTTTAGTTTGTTTATTTATTTTGAGAGAGAGAGGGAGAGAGAACAAGACGGGGACGGGCGCCCGATGTGGGGCTTGAACTCACGGACTGCAACATCATGACCTGAGCCAAAGTCAGACCCTTAACTGACTGGGCCATCCAGGCACCCTAACCTATGCACTGATTTTAAGTTAACCCGACCTCCATGGCCAGTGGCACCAACCTCCCTCCCTCCAGCCACCACTTTATTACACTGCTGAACTGTTCTCAAAGTTAATTAAGACAAATGATATTTTTCAATATTACTGCTTTCCCCAATTCCTACTATTCTAAAAAAATTTTTTAACGTTTTTATTTATTATTGAGAGACAGAGCGAGACAGAGCATGAGCGGGGGAGGGGCAGAGAGAGGAGGAGACACACAATCCCAAGCAGGCTCCAGGCTCCCAGCTGTCAGCACAGAGCCCGACGTGGGGCTCGAACCCACCAACTGCGAAATCATGACCTGAGCTGAAGTCGGACACCCACCCAGCCGACTGAGCCACCCAGGTGCCCACCCCCCCTGATTCCTACTATTCTAACAGCATGGTTTTCTACTACTCCTCATTGCAGATATATAATATTTTGAGAACATTAAGGGTTAAATAGCTTTGGTAGAGAGGCCTGGAAACCTAGCCACAATTTATAATGTTTCTATAGCAAAATGTATTCTAACTGCATTTTATGAATTATAACCACACAGGCAGCTCAGACAATACTAAAAGACACATAAACAAACATAAAGCCATTACAGGAACCCCTCTAGGTTAGTCCACTGGCTGCTGTTTACTCAGCAAACGTTTAATATACAGAAAGAGCAAACCAGGGAGCCTCATCAAATTTAATTCCAGATGGCATCTCTCTGCTGTCACCAGGCACCTGGTGCAAGGGTAATCTTATCCTTAGCACAGCACCATGATGATTCAGATAAATTTCCTTCCCCCAAAGTCCTCAGGCATTCCAGGGCCAAATATGCAGAAGTGTTTTTGAATTTTCCACATCACTATTTCATTAAGGCAAATGGCTGAGAACTGACTGCATTCTAATAAAGCATTTTTACATGTTGGAAGAAAAATGAATATTCATAGTATTTGCATTTAGGTAAAAATGCAAGAAGCTCTCATTTACAAAGAATGTGACCAGCTTGTCCCAGGAAGGGAAGGAGGAGGGAGGGAGGGGGGAAAGGAGGGAAGGAAAGGGAGAGGGAGGAAGGGGGAGAGAGAGAGGGACACACAGAGGGACAAAAGACAGCTACACAGACACTATTCACGTAGCTCCCACCGTTTTGCATATTTTATATGCTCTCTCAGGCAAGCAATTTCAAACACTGCACTAAATTTATTAACAAATGAACATGAATGAAATGGAACTCCTTCTCTTCCCTTGGAACCGGCTCTCTTCAAGTTTGGTGGCAAACTTTACGCCCTCTCGCGCCCTGTGGCCAAGCCCACCTGATTCTAGAAGGTGTTTCCTTTCGGTTCTCCCTCCCCCCCCAGCCCTATGTTAGGCCACCTCTCCTCTCTGCTGGTTTCCTTGCCACGGCTGCTCTCACCTCCCTCTAATTCATTAGCCACGCTGAAACCGAAATTATCTTTCAAATATTCAAATCCAAGCACACCACACCCCCACTGGGAACCTTCAAAGTTTCCCCGCTGAGGTCAGGACCAAAGCCAAACTCCTTACCCGGATGAACTGGAACCTTGCCGGTCTGGGGTCTGGGTTCCACTGGTCCTGCCACCCTGTCCCGGCACCCTCCCAGACTGGTTCCTTGATCAATTCGCGCTGAGCATCAGTCACTCCTCACCTGGAATCCCCTGCTTTTCAGAACAGGGACATACTATCCTCCGTGGGTCTCTCAGCTGGAACAGAAAGCTTCCCGACCTTTAAGGTTAAAGGTTACTCTTATAGGATCCCAGGGGAGATTGACCCAGGGAGAGCATATTTTGTAGAAAGTGCCTGTCTGTCCCTTTCCCATATCCTATGGGATAATCGCTGTGCAGCCAAGGATCGCATCCTTTTTCTTAGTCTGTCCTTAGTGACTAGCGTTGTGCTTGGGACATAGTAGGTGTCCAAGAAACATCTGTTGAATGAACACATTCATGAAGACATATTTCCTCTGTGTTCCATATTTCCTGATTATTTAACCAGCGCAAAGGCTCCGAAACACCACAGTAAGTACCTGGAGAAGCAGGTTACAACTTTTAGCTCACTGAGCACCCACTACACTTTAACTTAGCAAAAACACCTTGGTGGGTCACTGCCATAACTCAACACAATTGAGAATGGCCTGGTGCCATTTGTATGTCTAAATGGTATATGCAACTGTCCCCCTTCAACTCTGTGACAGACAACAGCCTATAATTAAAAGTAGATGCAGCCTATCATTTCAAAAAGCACGTTACCTAAATCCCAGTAATTCAACTTAAAAAAAAAAAAAAAACAACAACCCAAAAGCCCCAAGGGGAGAGAAAACTGAGCCTTAAAACTCTTCTCCCCAAAGTAAAAAAAAAACAAACCAAAAAAAGCAGCAGCACTGCTGGCATCCATGCTGTAAAATCCAAGTGTTACCAGCATCTTCATTCAGCACGCTTGTCTGCCCCACCCTCGCTGGCTCCAGTTAAAGGAATCTCCTGTCTGCAAGTCACTGTATCGATACAGAGCAAGAAAAAGGTCAGACAGTCAAGGCTAGTAATAAACAGGTGTAGCTGCAGCGTAGCGGGCTCAAAGTCTTAGCAACACTGCTTCGCACACGTGCAGCGCTCCATGCTTTTCAAAGCACTTGAGTGTCCAGTCTCTATTTGGCCTGCACCTCCAAAAGAAGGTACGCAAGCCCTTTATCTCCATTTGACAGTTGGGAAAACTGAAGCCCGCTGAGGTCAAGTTCTTTGCTCAAGGTCACAGAGCCAGTGGGTCCAGGGATGGAGGTCAAACGCAGGGGTCCTGTCAGGAGTGGGTGGTTTTTTTTGTTTTTGTTTTTTTTTCCCCTCCAACCTCGTTGTGCTCAGCTTGGACTGCTGACAGACACTACTGGGCAGAAGGAGCGGGGAAGAACCGAGAAGCCACAGGAACTCGGTGCACCTCTGAATGAGTGCGAACCATCTGCACTCTCTCTGCTCTCCAGAGTGGAAGGGAAATAGCCAGGAGAGCAGGTTAAACAGAAGGAGCCGTGGTCAGGGTGGCAGAAAAGCGAGAAAGCTTTCTCTTCCAGTTCCCCTCAACATCACTGGCTCTGCATTTCCCTACAACACAGTCAACACAAACACTCTCCGATGAGACTCCAAGCATGAGCCATCCGTCCCAGGAGCCAGGCTGCTCCGCTGAGGCTGAACCACACAAGGCACAGCTATTCAATGCACTCACCTCTGAAGTGGGAAGGTGACCCTCCACAGTGCATGCCCCGTGTCTAGGGCAGGGCCTGGCATCCAGGAAGGTCAGTAACTTTTTTCTCCTCTCCCAAGTATTCACCTGGGACGTTTTAGGAAGCACATTTCTTGAGCATCACTGAACTCATCGAAAAGCACTTTTCTCCGCCTTGAAAGCTTTAGGAGCAGGTATTTTCCAGACGTATGCAAGTGAAGCCAACACAATCCTTTCTTTCCTGTGCTTATGCCTAGCCCCATGCAGAGTAGGGATTTGGTCCAAAACGTGCCTACTGAAAAGAATGGACGTCCTGAAACAGTTTAAAAGTGTTACCTTCTGTAACACTGATCTGTCAGCATTTAAAAAAAAAAATGCTTTTAATAAAAGAAATCATTTGAAGGAGCTGAGCACCATGTGGCTTTGAGAGAACTCGCATGCAAATTCCTGGGGGCGGAAGTCACTGGACTGTGAAACAGCATCCAGGCAAGGAATGCCTGTGGCACACTCCCACACAGCACCTGCAGGGTAGACTGGAACTTTCTGCAGGAGTGTGGTGCCGTGCCGAAGCCTTGAAGAGGGGCGCACGTACGTCAGTATTTCGAGTATTAATCCAAGGAAATAATCAGATGTGTGCAAAGATTTCTGTACAAAAATGTTCCCAAGCATTATTCAAGATAGAATGAAGCAGAACCAACTTGCACATCTAACCACAAGAGAATAAATAAGTTATGGCGTATCTATGCGAGACAATGCTAGGAAGCCGTTAATCATCACGTGCTAGATGAATACTTAAAGTCAAGGGCAACTGCCTACATATAAAATGGAAAGAGGTTACGATATTGTTTTAAACGACATGTGGGGGCACCTGGGTGGCTCAGTCAGTTAAGCATCCCACTCTCGATGGTGGCTCGGGCCGGGATCTCGCGGCTTGTGGGACGGAGCCCTGGATTGAGCCCATGGTCGTGAGCACACAGCCTGCTTGGGGTTCTCTCTCTCCCTCTCTCTCTGCCCCTCCCCCTACTCTCTCTCTCAAAATCAATAAATAAACATTTAAAAAAAGATAAAATACATGCCAAAAAACAAAAAAAAAGAGGCGAGAAGCACACCAGTGGTAAAATATGAGACTGCTGTTCTGTCTAGGTGATTAGGTTTGCACGTGGTTCTTATTCTTGATACTTTTACTTATTTTCCTCCCCTTTAGAATGAAAACGAACATCTGTAATTACAATAAGATTAATATTTTTTTTTTTTTTAAAGAGAGACCCTCTTCAAAAGCCACAGGCGTTCCCAGTAGCTTATGATGTCACTTAAAACTTCTCCCTTCTGATAAAATATACCTAACAGAGAATTTAGCATTTTTACCCCTCTTAAGCATGCGGTCCAAGCGGCATGAAGGGCATTCACGTTATGGTGCAGCCATGGCCACCGCCCATCTGCAGAACACTGTCCTTCCCAGCTGAAGCTGCACCCGCTGAACAGGATCCCCCCTAAGCCCCGCCAGCCACTGTTCCCCTTCCTGTCTAGGGCTCTATTCCCCGGACCTCATCGAAGTGGAATCATGCCACAGCTGTCCTTCCGTGTCTGGCTTCTTGCATTTAGTGGCATATCTTTAAGGTTCATCTGTGTGGTGGTATACATCACCACTCCATTCCTCTGGAAGGCGGAGGAATAATTCATAGTAGGCATATACCGCATTGTTTTCTATGGTGTTAGTTTACTTATTTATTTATTTATTTATTTATTTATTTATTTTTATGTTTTATTTCTTTTTGAGAGTAAGAGAGACCGAGCACAAGCGGGGGGAGGGGCCAAGAGAGAGAGGGAGTCACAGAATCCGAAACAGGCTCCTGGCTCCGAGCTGTCAGCACAGAGCCCGACGCGGGGCTCGAACTCACGGACCGTGAGGTCGTGACCTGAGCCTAAGTCGGACGCTGAACCGGCGGAGCCACCCAGGCGCCCCACGTGGTGTTAGTTTTTAAACCAGACTTTAATTTTTATCATGGCTGAACAGCAAAATCCTCAGCAGTTCATGTACGTGAAGGATCAGAATTGAAAACACCAGAGAGTACAAGGAACAAAGTTATGTTACACGGAAAGCCAAAGTCTCCACCTAGCTAGGATCCACTCAAATCTACAATATCAAGCCAGATCTGGCCACCGGAATAGTGGTTACCTCTGGGGGACCGGCACTGGGGAACCTTCCGGGCTGATGGAAACGATCCATATCTGGGCTGCGGTCTGGGTCACACAGCTGTGCATCGGTCGTCTGTCAAAACTCATGGGACAGTACACGTAAGACCTGTGCATTTCACCGGATATAAACCGTACCTCCATTTTCAAAAAGAAATGAGACACAGGCCTGCCAGGACCCCCTCTGAAAGAAGATGCGTTGGCCTAAAAGAAATGTGAGTAAATAAGAATTCTAGAAAAACAAGGCGGTTCAGCCCACGCCCTTCGGTGGCTGTCCACTGTCCCTGCAAGTGAGTCCAAGCCCATTCCCCTTCACTGCTGAAACACTGGTTTGTCTAGGGAAGTCTGGTAAACACAGGGTTTACGAACCACCCGTGCCAGGGAACCTGCCCAAATTTGGTCAACGGCCCGACAGGTGTGCGGCCCGGGGGGTGTAATACCTAAAGGTATGTGCCTTTGTGTGGGAGTAGAAAGGAGGTGCATCTTGAGCACCTGTCAGGCTCCGGGTGATGTGATGCTGCATCTGGAAAGGGAGGAGATAAAGCCCCAGAACCCATTGTGAAGAAAAACCAGGTCTCCAAGAGTATGCTAGAGAACCGCATTCGCGCGTGACATCTGGGGCTGAGAAGAGACACTCTGACTGCCTCATTTCAGATCGGGCTGGCTGTGAGGTGCCTTTCTAGTTGTTTCTTCACTGGACTCGGCTAGAATCCCCAAGAGGTGAACGTTACCTCTTTCTTATTAAGCACGGTTATTTGTTACTCTCCTCCGCGCAGTTTGTCTTTATAAAATGTCAACTTCAGGCCGCACATGGTGGGAGGCCTCAGTGTCCCAGCCACAGTGAGTTTCCTGCCAAGCCATTTAAAGCCCTCAGATGTCAATTTTTTTTTTTTTTTTTTTTTGTAATCTGCTGTTCTAGATTCTCTACACTACTAGTCCCCTCTATTAAAATGCACGGCCCGGCGGCCAGCAGATCTCCAGATTCAAGAGCGCCCAAACTTTTTATTGTCTTAAAAGCAGCTTTGGAAGCAGAACAGGCACACCTAAGCCAGATGGCAAACTAGACACTAACAGAGAGTCAAATACTTCCTTAGACTTAACGTTATATTTTTAAGAAACTAAGCAGGGATCTTGAAAAGCTTATTGACGTGGACTCATTGTCACTTAGTTGAGACAATGACCTGGAGTGACCAACTCTCAGAGCCTGGGACTGCTGAGCCTCAAAGCTTCCTGACCCAGACCGGACCTCTTCGGGTCTCTCACAAAATAGGCCACCGTAACTTCTCACGGCCTAGGAAGTCACAGCTACAACGTCTGCCCCCTCCCATCCCTGGCTCATCTGCCTCCCTAGAAAAAGTCGCATTAACCTGCCAGCAGACGTCCCTCTTTTCCGCCACGTCATTCCAACTCAATGTCCCGGGGGGCCTCAGCGTCTCCTCACCAGTCACCTCTGCAACTCTTATCCAAGGATTCCCACTTTGGCTCTTGATTTCCTCCCAGCCTCGAGTCCCCCCTACCAGCTGTGGTCTCTGTCCAGGCAGGGACCAATGAGGCACGGGAAGCGTGTGCCGGTGAACGTGGGCTCGGAGGTATGACAAGGAGTCACACACAGCCCTTCCCCCGCCCCCCGAGGTTGGGGACAGCAATGTCTACACATATCAGGAAAATGGCTGCACATTTATACCGCCAAACCCACGCTTCCAGAAAGGTAATCCTCGAACTACACTGAAGGTGTCAGACTCTTCCAGAGCCTTGCCCATCTACGGATACCAAAATACCATAAGAAGTGCGAAAGCCAGCAAGGACCTGAGAGCAAACTTAGACCACAATGTACTCCCCCAACTGGAAACAAGGCCGGTCCGTCTGTCCTGGGACCGTGTGACATTTCCTGAACCAGAGGTACAGGCTGTTTCTGGTAACTCCTCATCTAGGGGAGAAATTACCCCCTTTGTCCTGACAAATAACCGAGGTATCTCCCTTCCCAGGATGGGCTTTGAAAACATCTTTTGGTGTGACGGAGCAATCACAGAGAAGCAGCAGAAACGTTGTGATGCACACGTCTGCTGAGAGAATGTCCTCTCTGTCACTTTCAGCTCATGGGTCCTCAGCACTGTCGGTGGAATCTGGCTGGAACAGCAGGTGAACGGTTCCCAAACCATGAAAGTAATACAAAACCTACAAAAGCAAACCCTGAATGTGTAGGGCTTGCTGTGAAGTCTGCTTTTACCTCTACCGTGCCTCTGTTTTCACCTCTGCAGATGGGGTGCTTCCTACTCCGATGTCAAGGGCACCTAGAGAGAAGGAGGCAGGGGGTGACCATGGCCAGATGCGAGCTATCACGTCACAGCTGGCACAGCCTTCCCGCTCTGTTACAATTACTGAGCGCCTCGCTGTGTGTTATCATAAACTGCGCTGTGCAATTTACACATTTTGGTCCGTGCCCTTCTGATTGCAAAAGTGTTTCATGTCTGTTTTCTCAACCAGGATCTAAGCAATTTGAGGGCAGGGAAAACAACCGCCATAAGGTGTATATGCTTTTTCCCAAAGGAGGCCTCCGAAATGATTTATTTATTCTTCACTTTTCACGGAATTCTACTGTTTTAGTTTCTGAGACCCAGGGCAGATCTGAAGCAAGAAATTAAAAAGTACTCATCGTGTATTAAGTATTTTTACTAATTATTATTTTATTATTTTTATCATCTTGGTTAGTGCCAAACTCTTTCAGTGTTTTGAGTATCACCTGTCAGCATATATCCCGGATTGCCTAGCACAACAGATATTTACAAGACACCAAAAAATGTTACATTATGTCCTCCGTATATACTATATTTATTTAATATGCTAGACAAATGTGCAACACCTATTTCCAGCAACAATAATTCCCATACTAAAAAAGAAAAAGAAAACCAACGACCTGCATTTTAAAGGATAAGCTTCAGTTAGCAAAAAAACGCGCTTAGGTAGGGAGCTCATATCCCGATAATTGTGCATAAAACAGGGTTTTCTGTATTTCTATTGCACCTCCACAGAAACTCGTCGAATTGTAGGTGCTGAAAAATACCAGATTGACTTCTTAAAATGTAGGCATCACCCAAGTCACTCTGGTATGAATTTCACAAGGTTTATTTATCCCAACTCACACAGCCATTGAAAAAGAATGATTTTCCATCTGGGGACTCTCATCTTCCCATCCCAACATAACCCGTCCAAGTCAGACAAGGGAGAGTGAAAAGACACAGAAACCAGATTACCGACCCCTGGCATACACTCGGCGTTTTGCATCGAAAAGGTGAGATGGTACCATAAACGGTAATTCTTAGGGCTCACTGCTTTAAAAAAATGTGACGTACTCCTAGAAAGAGAGTTAGATACTATCTTCATATATGAAGTGTTTATCTTTTGAAGGATATGCTTGGGAAGAAGTATTCTGACAAAGTAGTAGTTAGGCTAGTCATCAAACCGCTCAATAAATAAACAAGTGAAGAAACCCGCCACAGGATTATACCTCCGTGGCTTTAGAGATAATCTACTTACTTAAGTGCATCGAAAGGCAGGTACTTTAAATGCAGATGTACATCTAAAGAGAACTGGGAAACATTATGGAGAACTGAGTATCAATTGGACTAAGGAGGTCACGGTGTCCTTGACTAAATATGGACTGCCAGAGAAGAGTGACCTCATTTTCTGTGTATGAATGAGAAACAGAAAAAGGCACTAAATTATGCCAGGCATAAAGCCCAAGGCAGTCAGAAAAAAACACATTATCTACTTATTATACAAAGATGCTCTCTGAAACCGTCTATTGCAGGAAACAAAAAAACCTCAGCATTGAAACAAATCGGGGAAGAAATAGGCGAAGGGGATCATGAGGTACAGACTTCCAGTTACCAAATAAATAAGTCACGGAGGTGGAAAGGACAGCATAGGGACTACAGTCAATAATACTATGGGGCGCCTGGGCAGCTCAGTCGGTTGAGCGTCTGACTCCGGCTCAGGTCATGATCTCGCGGTCCGTGAGCTCGAGCCCCGTGTCGGGCTCTGTGCTGACAGCTCAGAGCTTGGAGCCTGCTTCAGATTCTGTGTCTCCTCCTCTCTCTGTCTCTCCCTCCCATGCTCATGTCTCTCAATAATAAATAAATGTTAAAAAAAAAATAATACTGTAACAACCTTGTACAGTAACAAGTGGTGACCACACTTATGGTGGTGAGCACTGTGTAAGGTACAGGATTGTGAAATCACTGTGTTGCAGTATGTCAACTATTCTTCAGTAATAAAAATAAAAAATTAATAATACCATTGCAAAAAACGTAGGTACTCTATAAATACTAAAGGAACAAAAAATAAACAACGGAATATACAGCAAAGGCAATTACCGCATGCTTGTATCATCAAATACTGGGCTACTATTAAAATCATACTTGGGGGGGGCGCCTGGGTGGCGCAGTCGGTTAAGCGTCCGACTTCAGCCAGGTCACGATCTCGCGGTCCATGAGTTCGAGCCCCACGTCGGGCTCTGGGCTGATGGCTCAGAGCCTGGAGCCTGCTTCCGATTCTGTGTCTCCCTCTCTCTCTGCCCCTCCCCCGTTCATGCTCTGTCTCTCTCTGTCTTAAAAATAAATAAACGTTGGAAAAAAAAAATTTTTTTAAAAATCGTACTTGGGGAGCCCGGGGGGGGGCTCGGTTGGGTAAGTGCTCAGCATCACGAGGTCGAGCCCTGCGTTGGGCTCTGTGCTGACCATGAAGCCTGCTTGAGATTCTCTCTCTCTCCCTCTGCCCCTCCCGAGCTTACACTTGCACGCATGTGCGCGCTCTCTCAACTATAAATAAAGAAAACTTTAAAACCATACTTAAATACTTCCAAGTGACATGGGGAAGAGGCCTCCGTGTGAAACATATACATATCTCGGTTATGGGGAACAAAATTGGCAGGAGATATGCAAAATGTTGAAGGAGCTTTTTTTCTTCAGAGTGGAATCAGGGGTATTTTTTACTTTTTCCTCCATTTTAAAATCCTTATCCAACTTTTAAACAGCCAGCATACACTATTTTTATAATTAGAAAACAATTAATGTCATTTTGAAATGTATTCCATTAGTACAGAATAGGTGGGAAAAAAAAGTCTCCCCCCCGCCCCGCCCCCCATGATTACTAGGAAACCTAGCCTGAGATAGCCATTTCCGGCTTCAGGTACTTTGCGCAGTGGAACATACACAGGTCAGTTTCAGTATCACTTAAGGCAAGCTGCCTGGGGAGTCCCTTGTATCACTTAGGGACCTCGGATGGACACACACTCCCTTCCCAATAGTGGCCAGTGTCAGATACTCACCCTTTTCCATTCCTGTACCTCCTGGTCTGGGTGGGTGGGGTATGTATTTCTCTACTTAGTAGACAGAAAGGACATGTATACAACTATTTTTCCTGGGCCTCCCTTTTTTTCCATTTTGTGATATTAGTAACTTGAGACCCTTATACTGTGAAAGCCTAACGCTAGGTTTCCTAAGTCAGGAAGGGCTCTTAGCATTCCTACTGCCCATCTTATGCTACTAATTGTAACGCTCCATATACAAAACTCTTCGTTCACAGATAAAAACTTTAGGTCTTTGAATTATCATACTGGACCCAACCAAATTCAGTGAATCAATCATTCAGGGCAACTGGAAATACCCACAGTTATCACTTTGGTGTGAAAAAGGGAATTACCTGACACTTGGAAGAACACATTTCTTCTTTTATTTATTTATTTATTATTATTATTATTATTATTATTATTATTATTATTATTATTGAAAGCGAGAACGTGAGCATAGGGGAGGGGCAGAGGGAGAGAGAGAGAATCCTAAGCAGGTTCCACACTCAGTGCAGAGCCTGACATGGGGCTTGATCCCACGACCCTGGGATTGTGACCTGAGGGGAAATCAAGAGTCAGATGCTCAACCCACAGAGCCCCCCGGGTGCCCAGAACACATTCCTTCTGAATTGAGAACAATTTCAACCTTCTTGTCTCCTTCAAAGCCTTCAGAACAAACTTGTACTTAACGCTTTAAGTGTCGTTAAGTAGCTTGTAACAAAGTTCACTGATTTATCCAACATAATTTGGTGAACTTGGCTTTTAAGGAATTCGAAGACTTTGTACCGAGTTTAGTTTTAAGCAGAAATAACAGTCCTTTAAACATAGTGACAACATGGGCATCTGCAGATATTTTAAAGAAATACATTGTTCAAAATCTATTTTAGCAATCTGTAGTGCTCCAGTGATAAAGACTAAGTAATTTCTAAACAATTTTATTGTGAAGTATCAGTTGCTTATCTTTTTGTTCCCTTTTAACAAAAGACAAGATACACTGTTGATTTATCAATATGAATTATCTGTATAACTTGGTTCTTCCGTGAACCTCTTGGATCATGGAATTTTATGATTGTCTTACATCATAAATTCAAAATCTGACAGCTAAGATCAAGTTTAAGCCCAGGCTGGGAATCGGAAAAGCCAGAACTTATCCTAAATTTCTAAGAACTCCTGGGTGGATTTCAGTGGATGAGCCTGACTGGAGAAGGCAGACAGCAGAATGACTAAGGGCCCAGCAGATGTGGGCTTGAATCCTGGTTCTGCCCAGTAATACCTGTGTGATTTTGGACAAGTGACTTAACACGTCTAAGCCTCTCAGTCCTTCCTCATTGACAACATGTGCTGAGATGCTTTAAGCACATACTGAGTGGTCTGTGAATGGAAGCAATTAACACTTTTGATTTTCAGTGTATAAAAATAGAGATAAAATTATAATTCTAGATATACTGCCACTATAAAGTGTTCTATGCATCTACAGGGTTCTACAAACATTATTTTAGTTTCTGCAATAATGGATTTATTCTCATTCTTTCCTATGGTGCTTCTGTTTAATATTACAAAGCAGGTCACTTATTCCATATAGTTTTGTTCCCCAGTGTAGATTTCAACCCTCCCTCACCACCCCCCCCAAAGTACCACCACCACCAAAATTTAAAATGTGATAATAGCTTTTGCTAGTCTTGTTAGAATACTCCATAATATTTGGGTTTCCTCCCTGACTGACCTATAAAATTATAGGGAACTGTATACAACAGAATGTTCATGGAGAATCTCAGGAGGCACTGAATGAATCATTACAGTCTTCCTCGCCCCTCCCCACATGCACTAACAGCTCTGAGATAATTTATGACTATATAATTCCTTTACACAGTCACATCTGCGTTGTTTATTCAAATTGCAATGGAATCTTGTATACAGCTGGAATCCCAGTTTTTGTCCATATATTCTGTCCATAAAAGTTCTGTCCATATATTCTACAGGAACAACAGAGATGTTTATAACCATTTAAAAAAAAAAAAACCATCTAAGAAACATTTTAAGTCATTTTACTATCTTTTTGCTCTTGACAAGTCAGAGACTTAAAAGCTAATGAGATGTTTTCCTTTCAATTTTGCATTTCTCGATCATCTCCACAGCATGCAACCCAAAGGCTGCTTTGACCTTTGACCTTTGCACTCCCTTGTTACATTTCTTCTTTAGGATTAGTCAGTTACTGAAATATGAAGCACTGTTCGCTCAAGGGAAGGTGTAATATACCTGCCCACTCTCACAGAAGATTGGTAGAGATCTGCATGTGTCCATCTGTCTAAACTATGATTAAAAACTCAAGTCAAGAGCTGCATATTTTCTGAAGTCTAAAGTAGACCTACTTTTGCAACCAGGTTCATTCTTCCTCTTCGCTGTTGTGTTTCCGACTAATTGGGGTAAAACGCTCCTCTGTTCTTACCACATGTGACCAGGTCACTCTTCAACTCCTACTGTTCATTCTCTTCCTTCAGTTTAAAACTAAGAAAAAGTAAGTTCCATCCCTCTAACCTTGTCATATTTTGCAAAAACAATTATCAAACAATACTGGCAAAAGAAGGTTTGGCAAACCTGTCGATTTCTTTCCCCCATCCCTTCAGCCCTAACTCTGACAAGCTATCTCGACCACCAGACAGCCTGCAACCTCATAAATGCACTGGCGCTTAAGGGATAAGGACCTCAAACAACACTTGTTGATAAAGCTTCTGTGCAAAAAGACAACGTTTCTGGCACTTTGCTTATGTCAGCTATGATAATTAGGTTAGCAATGTTTTAAGAAGGCACTTGAATTATTAGACCCACAAGGATAAACCATCTGCATAACTGTTTATATGTCTAGCGTCCCTTTTGTGACCTCAGGAGAGATCCTTTCCCTTACACTGAAATCAAATCCTTAGGGATATCGGCCTGGAATTAAATCAAGGCAAATGTGAGGCAATACTATGTTATATTTCAAGTCATTTAGTTACGACAAAGAATACTCTTATCTTCACCAGTTATCCCATATAATCCTCCCTCCCCACCCCACCCCACCACACACACACACACACACACACACACACACACAGACACACACACACACACACACACACACACACACACACACCAGTTCAGGGAGAAGTGATCAAGTAAGCTGGTGAGCTGGTGAGTAGCCAGGGCTTTCTGACCACCTTTGGGGTGGCTCCAAGAAAATAAGCCTTAAAATAGTAAAAGGTTCGGGTGTCTATATAGCACTTGACTCATCTAAAATGTGAAGTGTAGTAAATTCAGGTCCTAAAACCTTTCCATAGATGATAGGAAATGCCCGAAGTCACCAGTTAACTAGGAAAGAAGAGATGGTGAGCAGGAAGGAGATGGAGAGCAGAGAAGCCCTTGGGGGACCCTGGAAAGCAACTGTCAGAGCAAAGTGGCAACAGAAAAAATGTAAGATTTCACCAAGGGAAATTAGTTGGCTTACTAGACAAAGGTCTCTAGAGACTATACTACATTGCAAACACTTATTGGCAAGAAAATTTGCAGAAAAAAAAGGAGCTTACAATGTGGGCTAAGTATTAGTGAGCCTGTAGAGTTGCAATCAGTCAAAAGTTCTGAGTACAGAGAGACCAATCCAAGCCAATACGCATCTACTAGAGGAGTCAAACAAACCCCCTTCTGAAAAACTGGATTTGGAAAACTAAAAGTGCACTAACATAGGTGCATTTTCTATATAAACATCCCTCGAAGTCTCTTGACTTACAGGAAAAGAAAGAAGGTACTACAATACCAGGAGTGTGGCTCATCACACGCCCGGCCGGTTTCCACACCTGTTCATCAAGGAACTGACCCCCTCCCCCCCCCATCCTCTTCCTGGCCTTGAGATGTAGCTGCATCCCACCCGAGGCCCTGCAAAAACGGTCCCCAGAGGCAAAGTGCAGAGTACCAGTGCCCCTCTGCTGAAGAGTCTGCAGCGCTACATTTGCAATGACGCCACATGGAGAGAAATGGGGAAAAGCACGAAAAAGAAGCAAGGATGAGAAGGCAACAAACAAAAATGTGCTCCCCTCCTTTAGTGGTCCAAGAGAGAAAAAAATAAACAAACGCCAAACTAGAGATGGCCAACGGTCGGCTTATCATTTGGGCACCCGTAATCCATACCTGGGCAAAAAAAAAAAAAAAAAAAAAAAACCCAAAAAATTAGAAGTACCTGGAAACCAACTTGGACACACTGTAATGCAAAATCTCCCCATCATCGCCATCACCTTCACCACCAACACCGGATAAATAAAAACCAAGCACTTGAGCTATATATATATATGCAACTACTTACAGACCTGAGGTTTACATAATAACAAATTACATAATACTCCTGCTGTGCACTAAAAACCCTTCTATAGGTGAAGCTCTAATCCCTCTGGTCTTTTAACATTTTCCGGAGAGAGCTGGAAAAGTCTGCTGAATAATTGGGGGCAGGGGGGATGGAGTGCTGGAAAAGTCATCCTTGACAAGCTGCAAGCCCAACCAAATGTTCTAGGATAAAAAAGGCACTCGGAGCAGGTGACTCCCCGCTGCTCTCATCCCCTGGCGCCCGGGTGTCTAAGGCCAAGAAGTGCGAGCGGGGCGCGGGGCGCGGGGTTCAGGGCGCAACTGCCCGGGCCGGGCGGGGGGCGCGGCCGGGGCTTACCTGCTCCCCGAAGTCGATGGCTATGTTGGTGATGCCCAGGGGCACCAGGAACCGGATCAGGGGCCAGTAGTGCGTGAGCGCCGGGAATTTCACCATAGTCCCCGCCGTGGGCTGACCCCACACACATCTGCCGCCGCGAGGGGACTCTGCCGGGAGGCGCGGGGCGAGTGGGCCGAGCGGGGGCGCGGGCGGACGGAGGCCGGGTCCGGCGGGGCCTCGGGGCGGCGGCGGCTCCTCCTCGCGGCTGCGGCGCCCTCTCCAAGCGCGGCTGCTCTAGCAGGAGATCCGCAAGCTCAAGTCCATCCCCGCTGCCCTCCCACACAACAAAGATCTGCCGGGAAAAAAAAGAGGAGGGACAGCGGCGGCAGCGGCGGCGGCGGCGGCAGCAGAAGGTTCTGCTGACAGCGGCTCCATTATAAGCGCTCTGGGGCCCGGAAATAAATAAATAACCGCGCGCACGAGGCGCCGCCGCCGCCGCCGCCGCCGTGCGGAGGAAATCAGGGGCGGGCGCGGAGGCGCGGACACCGCCGGCGGCCCCGGGGGCGGGCGGGCGGCGGGCTGGGGAGGGGCCGGGCCGGGCGGGAGGGCGGGCGGCGCCCTCCTTCCCTCCGCCGCCGCCTGCGCTAGGCGCGGCCGCGGGGGGCGCTGCGCACGCACAGGCCGTGGGGCCGCCGCCGCCGCCTCGGCTGCGCCCGGGGGCGCGCGGGGTGGGACTCGCTGCGGTTCCCCGGGCGGCCAGGGGCGGCGGCGCGAGCCGGCGGCGAAGCGGGGCTGGGGCGGCGCGCGGCCCGGGGCGTCCCCCTCCCCCCCCCACCCCGGCCGCGGAGGACGCCGCGGGGGAGGCCGTGGGACCGAGCGCCGAGCCGCTGGAGGCCCCGCGCGGTCCCGGGAACGGCTGGGGCGTGTGGAAGACTGGCAGGCGGGGCAGGGGACGCGACTGCGGACGCGCCGGGAGGGATCGGGGCGCTCGGGGCTGTGAAGGAAGGAACGGGTTTGGGCAGCCCTCCCCGGCGGGCGCCGCGATGGCTTTGGTGCCCGCCTCGGGCGGGCGGGGACCGGGAGAGCCGGCAGCTCCCGGCGGGGCTGGGGGCCTGCTTCGGGCCCACCTGGGAACTAGGGGCCGGGAGAGATGGAGTTGCCGCTCTGGACGGGCGCGGAGACCGAGGAGAGGTCGCAGCGAAGGGTGCATCACACTCAGGGTGTCCCCGGGGGAGATGCGCGGAGGGCCGCGGGGACCGCTCCCTGCGTGCGCCCTGGCCGGGCCGGCGGTCCTCTGGAGCGCGCCGAGCTGCCTCCAGCACGCTTGGCGAACAGTGAGCCGAGATTCTCCTCCGTGCACCGCTCTTGTAAAACAACAACAAACTCGGGAAGCCTGTCTCTTTTAGGTAAACAAGGGAAAGAGGACAGAAGAAACTGTTTTTTATTATACTGGGCCCCGGTGATTTTAGAGTAAATAATAGTTGTGCTGAATGTTTTACCTAAAACTTCGTAATAGCTCGGACAGCAAAGCCGGCATCCATCTCCAGCAGCGCCCTCCGACAGCAGGGTTGAGGCCCCAGTGAGCGCAAAGAGTCTCAAGGAGGCGGGGGGGGGGGGGGGGGGGAATATTTCTGACCCTTTTGCTGAATTGTGCCCTGAACCAAAAACTCTTAGCAAATAGCCTTAGTGAAAGGAGAGGTGAAAAGAGTCTCCTGTTTAGGTCAGCTTCATGGGCTCGTGACCTGCAAAAGTCCCACCACTTAGAAGGACCTGCCTTTGGTTTATCCAATACTGTTGCCCTCTGGCAAGTCATAATTTTTGAAGGACGGCCCGTCCTGCTCAGGTTATTTTGCACACACACCCCCCCCCCTCGCCCGCGCTTCTTTTAAAGTGTAATTAGCACGGTGAATTAATTTGTTATTAAAAGTGATAAAGCAGTTTTGCACGTAGGAATGAGCCTGTGACGTCACATGTAGCTTTGTAAAGCTTGTGTTAATAGGGAGCCAGAGACCTCAACGTCCTGGTTTCAGCATTTCACAATCCATTTGAAAGTATTAAATGTTTTCCATATTTTATGCCCTTTTAAGAGACCTTTTTAAATTCCACAGTCTACCAAGACCTTGAGAAAGAGGATGATAATTTACCTTGTAGCTCTGATGTAACCTCAAACGACATCCCCTATAATTACAATGAAAATTTGGTAATTATTTATTGTGTTATATGTGCCAGATAATATTATTTAAAAGACTTCCCAGCAAAACAGGAAGTACCTGTGTACAGGACTCTCCTCAATGGCAAGTTCCTGAAAGACGTAGTGTAGTCGAATCTTATTTAAGATATAGTAAGAGAGCTTGTTATTTAAAGCAATTCTCTGGGAAGTAGTTCTTTTCTAAAGCAAATATCACCTTATGGTTTATCCATTCTGTTAGTCTAGGTTGCCACGGGCTCATTTTACTCAAAGCAATCTAATTACACTGACCTTTGTCTAGAACGACGGGGTTGATGAGGTCCTCGATCAATACTCATCAAGCCGGGTTTGCTTTGGCTGGTCTCTGGACAAGGACCTGCCACATTCCTGCTGGTGCGCTGCTGGCCCATGCAAACGCTCACAGTCCTTCTTAAGGAGGAATGGTCAGAAAATTCCAGTGAGTCAGTGAAAGGCCGTTTGAGTATTAAAACAAGGATTGAGGGGCGCCTGGGTGGCTCAGTCGGTTAAGCGGCCGACATCGGCTCACTGATCTCGCGGTCAGTGAGTTCAAGCCCCGCGTCGGGCTCTGTGCTGACAGCTCGGAGCCTGGAGCCTGCTTCGGATTCTGTGTCTCCCTCTCTCTGACCCTCCCCAGTTCATGCTCTGTCTCTCCCTGTCTCAAAAATAAATAAATGTTAAAAAAAAATAAAAAATAAATAAATAAAAAAACAAGGATTGAATACTCAATCCTTATTTGAGTACCCCCCAAAAGTGTTTAATGTTTGTTTATATTTGAAAGAGAGAGAGACAGAGCGTGAGCAGGGGAGGAACAGAGAGAGAGGGAAACACGGAATCCGAAGCAGGCTCCAGAATCTGAGCTGTCAGCACAGAGCCCCACGTGGGGCTTGAACTCATGAACTGCAAGATCAGGACCTGAATGGAAGTCGGACGCTTTACCGACGGAGCCACCCAGGCGCCCCTTGAGTATTCTAAAAGTGTATTGTTTAAATGAGTGATTTAATAGTGTCATCTTTGATTATGGCATGGAGTGCTTTTTAGATTTGAAAGGCCTCTGAATTTCAATCACACTATGGCAATGTGGAAGTTAATGGGACATTTAATTGTTTTTTTTTTTTTTCCTGTCAAAGACTCCAAATCAGATAACTGGTTTCAAAGGGAGTGATTGACCTCTCTTTTTCTTCCTCATTTTAACTTAGTAGTTGTTGGAAAAGATAACTCCAGAAAATAAGTGGTGATAATGCATGGGAAATTTTCTAAATTACCCCGAACCCAAGAAGAGATCACAAAGGCATTTAAATTGGATTCAGAGACTGTTAGGAGGGTACAGCTTTATCTTCAATTTACAAAGTCTTTGGCCGAAGGACACTGCAAGATGCACAGTCTCTACCTTCAAAAGTATAAAGAAAAAATGTGTACATATAGGAAACATGCTGGAAGAAAATGTGCTCAACTATTAACAGTGGTTAGATCTAGACTTTTCCTTTTTCCTTTTCTGTATTTAGCACAACGGGCAAATAGAAGGTGATAAAACATTTTGAAAAATATTTACAAAACATCACCAGAAGTGCAAGGTAGCACTGATTTCGAGGGTGGAAACAGTTACTTTTCACAGAAACAATTTCACAAATGACCAGCCATATGCTATTGTTTTGATGTTTAAAATTATTCACCCCTATTTTTTAACGTTTATTTATTTTGAGAGCGCACGTGCATGGGGGAGGGGCGGGGAGAGATGGAGAGAGAAAATCCCAAGTGGAGTCCCTGCTGTCAGCACAGAGCCCGATGTGGGACTCAGTCTCACGAACCCAGAGATCATGACCTGAGCCAAAGTCAAGAGTCAGACACACCACAACTTAACCGATTGAACCACCCAGGTGGGCCGACTTCTTTAATATTTTTAAAGGGACCACACAGATGCTTCCAAAATATTGGACTGCAAAAAGGAATGGGGAAAATTTCTAACATGCTGATATGGAGTGGTCTGTAGAATAGTTTGGTAAGTGAAAAAAAAAAAAAAAAAACAAGGTGCCAAAACGTGAAATCATACGCTCTTTTGGTGGGAAAGGGGGTAAAATGGGAGAGAAACATGAACATGGTTGTGTATGCATATGTGTTTTGCTTTTATTTGTGAAAAAGTCACACAGGAAGTGGAAACCAAAAACTATTCGAAAGTTTATCTATGGGGAAAGAAAGAGCACAGGGTCGAATAGGAATGGAAGAAGGAATTCTCTTGAGTGTATTTTGTTATCTAATTTTGGCTTTGGAAACATTCAATGTCATGTTTAAAAAATTTTTTTTCAGTGTTTATTTATTTTTGAGAGAGAGACACACACACAGAGTGCGAGTGGAGGAGGGGCAGAGAGAGAGGGAGACACAGAATCTGAAGCAGGTGCCAGGCTCTGAGCCCAGCGCGGGCCTCGAACTCACCAACCATGAGATCCTGACCGGAGCTGAAGTCAGACACTTAACCGACTGAGCCACCCAGGCGCCCTGGAAGCATTCAATGTTTTAAATGTTTAAGACATAAAATTAAATCAGAAAAAAAAAAAAAAAAAACAATTATGGACAGCAGACATATAAATGTCACGCATAATTTTTTTTCTTGTTAATTTTTCTTTTATTCTGAGGAAGGGATTTGAGGCAGCTTTACTCAGAGCGTAGATCCATTTATTTACACAGATCCTTATCCATATGTAATGCCTTTTATAAATTTGGTTTTTCTATAATTGCTAGAGGATAAAGCATTTGGGGAGCCTCTTGCCAGGTCACTCATGTAACCTGATGGCATTCTGTACTGGTAACTAGTAACTTACTTCTATGTCTGCAAAGTGATGAAAAACACAAAGTAAATTTTAGAATGGATTCTGCTCATGCCATCCAAAAACCCCACACCATTAGCACCTGACTGCCTAGATTTTGGAAGCAATGTACTTTATATAGGTGAGCATTTCATGATCGGCTGACTCACCCTTGCTCGTTATGATAACACACAAAGGGTATGTGTGTAGGTGATTCATCCTGGTTCTGCAAACCTTAGGTCTGGTCATTTTTTAAAGAATTATTTTTAATGTTTATTTATTTTTGAGAGAGAGAGAGAGTCGAGCAGGGGAGGGGTAGAGACAGAGGGAGACAGAATCTGAAGCACAGAGTCTCCGAGCTGTCAGCACAGAGTCCAACGTGGGGCTCAAACTCACGAACCTTGAGATCATGACCCGAGCCGAAGTCAGACACTTAACCGCCTGAGCCACCCAGACGCCCCAGTCTGGTAACTCTTAACAAATTAAATGGAATGGAGAGGTAACTGAGATTAATATATAGCTACTTTTTGTTCCCCCTTTTCCTCTCTTTCTTCAACTTCTGCTTTTGCTTATATTTAAGGAACCTCTACGCCCAATGTGGGGCTCGAACTCACAACCCCGAGATCAAAAGTTGCGTGCTCTACTGAGTGAGGCAGGCAGGTGCCCCTGCTTTTGCTTGTTTTTTAAAAATGACCAGACGAACATAAAATGCATACAAGTTAAAAATATTTAATAAAGCTTAAATTTTTATTCTTGCTACCTATCCAAGGTCTAAGGTCTATTTTTTTTAAAGCCCTTTTAAAATATCATGCGTTTCACCAAGTTTTCCTGTGTAATTCTAGCTGACTTTGATATTTTTTTTCCCTCTGTTTATTATTTTGGCAATCAGAGGGAAAGCTGCATTAGTCTCAGTTTCTAATACCTAAGTCTGGTGTCTACCACAAAATATTGAATTTCCTGAGATTAGGAACCATTTAAAATACTACCATTTTCTCTGGCCCCCTACTTCTCACCGGCACTCCTAGGACAATACTAGACAATAAATAATATGTTTTGAATTGAGCTTTCTGAAAGTGTTTTATGTTTAACCCCCGAGTTGACAAGGGTATTATCCTTTCCATTATGTAGTTAGTACCACAGTACTATGTAGACATCCTTAGCATTTTGATAGTATGTAGAAATCAGATTTTGTAGCTTCTCAGACTTTACGATCCCAGAGAAGAGGGAGACAAACCAGAGTTCTGTTGTTACTGCATTTTGATTGAACTTATCGATTAATTAAGGTTTTAATTCATCGGGCAAATTTGCAGTACAGCGTCACCTTCACATTAAGCGCGTAGCTTATCCCTGAATTCCTACATTCCCCCCAGAGCATTTTTATATTTGAAGACATTCCCGATTTCAAAATGCTATCCTGGAACACATCACATAGTTTTACTCGTGACTCAATAGAATGAGCGGTGGGATAAGATGTTGATGGAACCCGTGTTACTTTAGTCTCTGTGTAGATAAGCTAACTTTGTTCTAATTCATTCAGCAAATTCTTTTGAGTGCCTACTGTGTGCCAGGCATGGTGCAAGGTGCCGGCATGTAGTATTGAACGAAGCAAATATAATCCCCCTAGGATGGAGAACAATGCGTGGCATTTTCTCTCACTGCTTCTACTCAAAACAATATTGAAGCCTCCAGCCAATGCAATCCAGCAAGTAAAAGAAAGAAAAGGTATGCACATTGGAAAGAAAAAAATTTTTTTTATTCACAGATGATGAAATAGTTTAAACAGAAAGCCTCAGAGATTCTATAAGAAAACGACTAGAACTAATATTTGAGCTTAGCGAGGTCACAGGATACAGAGGCATTCGCAATACTCCTTTGTGCTTATAGGTACTAGCATTGAAAAATTGGAAATTGAAATTTAAGAACCATAATTGGCAACAGTTTTACAATTCATGAACTCCTTGGGGATAGATCTAATAAAAAATGTTGAAAACTATAAAACATTAGGAGTTCAAAGAAGACCTAAATAAATGGAGAGGTGTGATACATTAATGGACCAGAAGGCATTATTAAAATATCAGTTCTCCCCAAGTTGGTCTACAGATTAAACAGAATCCCACTAAAAATCCTTTGGAGAAAGAAAGAAAAAGCACAGGACTGGGGAAAGCCAAACAATTTTGAAAAAGAACAAAACTCGAGGACCGAAACGACCTGATTTCAAGACTTACTATAAAGCTACCGTAATCACCACCGTGTGGTTCTGGTGAGACAGACATAGAAATCAATGGAAGAGAATAAAGAATCAGAAATAGAACCTTGAATCTATGGGCAATTGATTTTTCACACAAATGGCAAGGTAATTAACTGGAGATGGAATAATATTTGCGGCCAACGTTGCTGGGGCAAAATAATGGCCTGTGAGCCATACTTCATGCCATGTGTACAAATTAAGTAAGAATAGATCTTGAATTCAATGCAGTAATTACAATACTTCCAGATGAATACACAGGAGAAAGTCTTTGGGACTATAGGTTAGACAAAGATTTCATAGACACAACATCCAAAGCACCAACTGCACACAAAAACACTCATAAATTGAACTTCACAATGAAAAACTTCTGCTCTCCCAAAGCTTTTGTTAAGGAAATTAAAGACTAGCCAGGGGTTGGGAAGGAATATTTACAAAACTCGTATCTGATGAAGGGCTTGTATCAGGAATATAGATATGTTCTCAAAACATAAACATAGAAGTACAAGTAACTCAAACCCATGTGTTTAATGACCGTACAAAAGGACTCTGGCCTTCATTACTTGTCGGGGAAATGTGCATTAAAAGTACTAAACTAGGGGCGCCTGGGTGGCGCAGTCGGTTAAGCGTCCGACTTCAGCCAGGTCACGATCTCGCGGTCCGTGAGTTCGAGCCCCGCGTCGGGCTCTGGGCTGATGGCTCAGAGCCTGGACCCTGTTTCCGATTCTGTGTCTCCCTCTCTCTCTGCCCCTCCCCCATTCATGCTCTGTCTCTCTCTGTCCCAAAAATAAATAAACGTTGAAAAAAAAAAATTAAAAAAAAAAAAAAAGTACTAAACTAGAAGGGCTAAAATTTAAAAATGTGGCAAAAACGTCTGAGTGCTGGGGAGAGTACGGAGTAGACCGAGCTCTCATACATCACGCTGGGAATGCAAAATGGTACAATCACTCTGGAAAATGGTTTGACAGTTTCTTATAAATTTGAATCTCCACTTACCAAATAGCCCAATGGTTCTACTCTGAGGTATTTACCCAAGAGAAGCGAAAACTGATGTCCACAAAGATCTGCATGCAGCTGCTCTTAGCAACTTTATTCGTGATGACCCCATGCTGGAAACTACCCAAAAAACCGTGAACTGATGAATGAATAAGCAAGCTGTGATGCATCCATGGTTTGGAATACTACTCACTATAAAACAAACAAACAAACAAACAAACAAACAAACAACAAACTACAGATAAATGCCACAATATGAATGAATCTCAGGTGCATTATTCTAAGCAAAATGAGCCTGCAAAAAAAGCCTGAGTAGTGACTCAGTATGCTACTCTTACATGACACTGTGGAAAATACAAAATCGGACCAGGGGTTGCCAGTGACTGGGGGTGGGGTGGGAGAGCAGGCAGGACGGACGACAAAGAAGTGCAAGGAAACTTTCCGGGGCGATAGAAATAGTCTATATTGTGACTGTGGTTGTGGTTATATAACTCCTAGAACTGTCTGCCTAAAAAGGGCGACTTTTACTATGTGTAAACTATACCTTCACAAACGTACTTTAAATAAAACGTATGTGTACGTTAAAGCAAAATAAAACATAATCCCTTCCTCAGTGGAGCAGCCATTAAACAAATGAGCACACAAATCAAGGTACATTTGCATGCTGCCTTTAATGATAACAGCTGCCCCTCTCCTATTCTAGAGAGGGGCTGGATAAGGAAGTTTACAATTTATGTTTCAATATTAAATCGACCCAGTCGATTTGCTTTAGAATTTGTACAGAGTCTTCTATTTGCTATATTACTAACAACAGCTAAAATTTATTGCAACTTTTGGAGCATGCTTCAAGTGCAGCGTCTCAACCCTCCCCCACAGACTGTGATTCTAGCTGAAAAATGGGGTAATCCTGGGGGGGGGGGGGGCGCTGCATTCTCACCAGCCCCCAGGACCCTCTGATGCACCTACCCCTAGTCTACGGTCTGAGTGGTCAGTGGAGTTTTGAGGATCATGAAAGAAATTCAGAATTTCAACACAGCAAAGCTGCAAGGAATTTTAGAGATTATTTAGTCCAATTGTGTGTCTGGTACTTTAGTTTAGAAAAGACAGGAGAGGGCAACGGGCTCCTGGAGGAAGAGCAGATTCTGGGAGTTTCTCAGATGTGGGGAAATGCAGGATGACTCGGGAGAAGAGACAGTGGGAAGTCAGGGGATCCCAAAATGGAGTCAAGGTCACCAGCTAGAGCCCTGACGGGAGAGGGGGGTCTGCCTTGATAATAAGTACAGCACTAGCCTTTCTATGGCACTGTGCCGTTTGCAGAGCACTTTTTACGTAAATGACATTTGTTTCTCACAACTGATCTGTGATGAGGTGTATTAGTTGAATTCCTTTGGTTGGATGTAAGAGAAATCAACCTAGTCTAAAACTACCATCGGGACTCTCTCTGCATCTCTAATCGCAACTTCTCTCTCTTCTTCCTCCTCCCTCCCCCTCCCTTCCCTATCCCTTCCTTCCTTTCTTTCCTCTGTCCTCCTCTGCCTTTCTGGTCCAGATTGTCAGTAGAAAATGCCCATCCATAGCTCCTGAGCTTAGATATTAGGTCCCTTTTGCTCTCAGGTCAATATTTCAACCAAAGGGACGCTAAGTCGACCATGTTGGGACAGGTGCCCATCCTGGTTCAATTAGATGAGTCAGGGGATGAGGTCCTGTTGTCCACAATGACTTCTGGGAGCCCCGGAGAGGAGGGACTGGCAGACAAGTCAACAGGTATCTAGGACACGTCCCATTGCCCCTTGGTTATGTAACATACATGCATACATCACCCATATGTCCAAGGATGCCTGTGCCTTACAAGGCCTAACTACTCCACTTACAACTGCAAATGTACATTCTCTTTCCTCAACAGAAGACAACTCAAGGTTATGCTCAGCCACTCTCTAGAACTGAGGTTCATGGTTCATAGACAGTCTCACCTTTTCCATATGAAGTGATGCTTTTGGGTTCCCGGGGTCCTTGGATGCTATTACTTAGCCCATCACAAGTAACTTGATTAAAAGGGCAAAGCAAAACAGCGAAATTAATTTTAATAATATATGTTTTTTAATTTTTTAAATGTTTATTCTTGAGAGAGAGACAGAGCTCGAGCAGAAGAGGGGCAGAGAGAAAGGGAGACACAGAATCCGAAGCAGGCGCCGGGCTCTGAGCCGTCAGCACAGAGCCCGACGCGGGGCTCAAACTCACAAATCGTGAGATCATAACCTGAGCCCAAGTCAGACGCTTAGCCAACTGAGCCACCCAGGCATCCCTTTAATACTATATTTTAAAATAATGTATCCAAAAATATTACTACTAGATGTGTAATCAATGTAAAAATATCAGTGATTTATTTTACATTCTTTTTTTCCTGCTCAGCCTTCCAAATTCAGTGCCTATGCCCAAGTTCCTGTCCTCTCTGCATCCTGTGGGGAGAAGTTTTGGGCTGGGGTGCAGCCACACACATCAAGGGATCATGCTCCAGCAAAGGGACCCCGCTGGGCTCTCCTTTAATAGTGGAAGAGTGGTTTTGGGGGACAAATATCCCTGGATCCCCGAGCCAAGCTGCCGGCTGTCTAGGGGAGGTTTTGGGAAAGGCCCTCTGTCTGGCATCTGGAGACCTCGTGTGGCCTCGTCCCATGAGAAGTTGCATCCGGGTGCCACCCTTTTTTCTGCACGTAGGGCGGGGACGGCCTGGTAGGACTGAGTCCTTAGACGTACTACGTCACTGCCAGGAAGTGGAAATGCAGGAAGGCACCCCTAGTTGTTCACTGGGCAGCCGTGCTCTCTGCACAGCTGAAAATGGTGACGTAGGCCAGTACTCCTAGCCACTGTCCTCTTCTGTTCCTGCTGGCTTGACCTATCCATGCAGGGTTTGAGCCAGGGTCACCGCCCAAGGTGGACCGAGCTCAGGGTAGCTTATGAAGGCCACCCCAAACTGAGCCGAGCTAGGGCAGCATGGAGGCAGGGCCGGGATCCCCAGCAGGTCAGGAACTGGGACACACCAGGGTGTGGTCCCCACGGCCGAGGTAAAGACTGGTGTTCAGGAGACGCCCGAGTAGCCTGGCCCGAGGCGGAGGCAGTGGCTAGGGCAGCTCACAGAGAAACTTGTTTTGGATGAAGGCGAACTGCGAAGTTGTTTGTTTTTTGATGAACTGTCCCACCCAAGAATGTTCCAGCCACGTCTTAAAAGACTTCAGCCCTCCAGAGAGGGCCTGGTTTTCCTGAGTCAGTGATTTTGTCTCATTCTGTCTAAGAATCCTGCCAGTTTGTCTCCAAAAGAGTGTTTTGTCGGGGGATCGGGGGTCAAGTGGCTCTGGACCGAGACTGAGTCTCCTTAGCCTTTGGGTTAGTAATTTTCCAAATCCTTCCCGGCGCTGGGGCCACGGGTGGGCATTTGACCCGAGCATGACACTCACAAAGCCCACCAGCTGCAATCGCCAGGGTGTGTGTGGGGAACAGGTACCCACGACAGACCTTATCTCACGGTGGCTTGGCTGCCTACCAGGCCGGGGTAGCTGTTTGCCAGAGACCCCACCCCATCATCTGTCCTCGCCCCCCCTGGTTTCCAAGGACTCTGCCCAGCATTCTTACGTTTACCATGACGTGCTGTGCGTGTGTGTACTCACCTCTTCTTAACACATCTGTGCAGACCCTGTGGCCCAAAGCTGAAAAGCTGTGCAGATGAATAAGTCCGATCTGCTGTTGATCTGCCGGGTAACAGTTCCCAAGGCACGCTGTGGGACAAGTTTCTCTGGTTTGCTTTCCGGGGGCTCGCCTAACTCTTCCCTACAAAATTCACGTATTTACGCTCGTACGGCCCCCCAAACACCCCTAATAGTCCATCAGGTAAGATCGGTTGTGTTTTCGGAACCCCAAATACTGTTTTGGGCTACGTTTCAAAGCCAGTCTGGGAGGTATAATTTGGAGGCAGGAACATTTTTTTAAAATGTTTACTTATGGGGGCTCCTGGGTGGGTGGTTCAGTCCGTTGAGTGTCAGACTCTTGATTCTGGCTCAGGTTATGACCTCACGGTCATGGGACTGAGCCCCGTGATGGGCTCTCATGCTGAGCGTGGAGCTTGCCTGGGATTCTCACCCTCTCTGCCTCTGCCCCTTTCCCCTGCTTGTGCCCTACCCTCTCTCTCTCCCCCCAAAATGTTTATTTATGCATTTTGAGACAGAGTGTGTGCGTGTGCAAATCGGGGAGGGGCAGAGAGAGAATCCCAAGGAGGCTCCATGCTGTCAGTGCAGAGCCTGCTGTGGGGCCTGAACTCACAAACTGAGACATCATGACCTGAGCCGAAATCAGGTGCCTAACCGACCGAGCCACCTAGTTGCCCCTGGAGGCAGAAATATTTACATGTTAGCTGGTCTATAAAAATGACAGAACACATGATTGGAATTCAGGCTGTCCAAAGCCACATTCAGGGCATCCAATGGCTATTCCTGAAGACAGTATAGTCCTACCTTCCTCCTTATGTATGTATGTGAGAGCACCAAACTCAGAGCCAATAGAAGACGGGTAGCCAATGACATTCTTCCTGGCCAGCATAATCTCCATGACTTCCTTCCGACAGTGGAGAGGCTTGGGCATGGCAGTGACAGATCTAAAAAAATGAAGGGCCAGGAGGAAGGGCGGGGTGTATAAAGGACCTAGACAAATAATAATTAATAATAAAACAGCAGGCACAGTAGCAGATAGTATTTATCAATTACATATTTGTGCCAGAATGTACTTGGTGATTTACATGTAGCACCTCATTCATTCATTCACTCACTCACGCATTCATCCATTCATTCCTTCATTCAATCGTTCAACGGTTATTAATGTGTCAAGCAGAATTCTGGGTGCCACGGATACAGCAACGAATGCACCAAATTCATTGCTCTCATGAAGCTTACATTCTAGCAGGGAGAAAGACAGCAAACAAATATATAACGCCAAAGAGACAAGTGCTAACAAGGAAATAATAAATTTGAGCACAGGACAGAGGGGAACAGGGGGTGGTAAGGGGAGTTCTTTCTGTTGAGTAGGTGTCTATCTGCTTTGCAGGCAGAGGGAAGAGTTACCTCGAGTCTGGGAACGGTTCGGAATGTTGGAGGAAAGAACAAAGAGGGAGATCTACTGGGGGTGAGGCCCATGGGAGTTGCTGGAGATCCAAGTGAAATGGGGGAGCCATTGGAGACTTCTGAGCCGGGACATGTCTGATGTAGGTTTTCAAGGAATTGCACTGCTTGCCTAGCAGAGAAAAGGCTGGGTTGGGGGTAAGTGTGGGAGCAAGGAGACCAGTACAGGGGCCATTGCAATTGCCTTGGAGGGAGAGGGTGATGGCTTGGAGCCATGAGCTGAGATGCGAGGAGGGAAGACGTGGTGGATTCTGGAAATACTCAGAAGTTATGGTGGCAGTATTTGCTGATGGATTTGAATGTGAAAGCAAGAGAAGAGGCATGCCTTGACTTGCTCGCCCAAACTAGCATTGCGACTTACTGACATGGGAAGCACAGGAGACTGAGCAGTTCTGGAGATGAAAATCAAGAGTCTGTCTGGTGTGGACACGCTTACTTTGTAAGGCTTATTAGATATCAGATGGGGAGCTGCTACAGACAGCGTTGAGTGACTACATCAGTCTAGAGCTCAGACGGGAGGCTGGGATTGAGATTCAGGCGTCCTCAGCAAAAAGGTGCTATTTGAAGTCACAGCTCTGGATGAGGCCAGCCACGGAGTGAGAAAATAAGAGGTTCGGGGTCCTCCTGCGGGAGAAGGGAAGGGACCCGTGCTAAGGGAGCTCAGAGAAGCAGGAGGAAACGCCAGGGGGGAGGGTTTATTTTGATAGTAAATCAACCAAGTGACCAGTCATGTCAAATGGGCAATAAGTTGAGTACAATGAAGACAGAGTTGACCACAGGGTTTAGCAACATGTCTTTCATCACAAAAGCTCATGGGGTGGACACTACGAGGATCCACACTTTACCCACAAAGAAGCCTCAACTCAAGAGAGGCTCACCCAGTCAGTGATGGAGGCAGGATCCCACCCAGGCTAAGCCCCAAGGCTCCCTGCTCCACGCCTGGGGCTACTTTGGAAGCACACCTTCCCCTTGTTTCTTCCAATGTGGGAGTCCTAGGCTTTTTAGCTCACCTCCCAGGTAAACAGTGACAGTGCTCCAGGAAAGAAGCCTATCTCAGCTCCATTTGGAGGATGACAGATTACTGCAGAATCTTCACGAAGAGGACAGAGGGAGGATAATGTGGGGCATTTTAGAGAAGCCCGCCTTACCACTTATCTTCAGTTGGAGCTTGTGATTGCTTTAAAAATTTCTTATTAGCGTGAGAGAGAGAAGAAAGAGGCTCAGAATAAAAACTATTTATACCAAAAAATGGAATGGAGGGTTTGCAGGCTTTCCTGACAGATTGCAGGCTGCAAAACAGATTTGTGGGTGAAATCGAAGCTCTTTGTGTTTGTTCTTTTCCATTTCCTCTCTTTTATGCTTAATGCCCATTAAAGAAAAGCTAATTAAGACACTATAGGAATAACATAAGTAACCTTCATCCCTAAATAATGTTATCTTTTGGACTGCAAAATATTTTGCAGGAAAAGCATTTTCTTTTTCTTTTTTCTTTTTTTTTTGAGAAAAAAAGTAGCTAATGTATTGCCCTACTTTGTACATATTATTTTCTGACTGTATATTCTTTTTTTTTAATGTTTATTTATTTTTGAGAGAGAGAGAGAGAGCATGAGTGGAGGAGGGATGGAGAGACAGAGGGAGACATAGAATCTGAAGCGGGCTCCAGGCTCTGTGCTGTCAGCTCAGAGCCTGAGGCAGGGCTCGAACTCAGGAAGCGTGAGATCATGACCTGAGCTGAAGTCAGATGCTTAAGAGACTGAGCCACCCACGTGCCCCTTCTGACTGTATATTCTTACAATTAGTAATTCTCTGAATGCAGATTTTCAAATCTGAGTTCCCAATCCAAAATCAAATGGATTTACAGTAAATACATTTTATAGGCTCTAGACGCCAATGCAGTTTTTTAAACGATAGTTGCAAAAGGAAAGATTCTTAATTTCAGCGTGAATTAGTTTCCTAGAGCTGCCAAAACAAATTACCACCGACTGTGTGCCTTCAAACAACAGGAATTTATTCCCTCGCGGTTCTGGACGCCTGAAATCTGCAGGCTCTAGGAGAGAACTCTCCTTGCTTCCTCCTGCTCCTGGCGGCTGCAGGCATTCACTGGCTTGTGGCTGCTTAAACCTAATCTCTGCCTTGTCTTCCTCCCCGAGTCTCCGTGTCTCAAACCTCTCTCTGCCTTTCTCTGATAAGGTCACCGTCATTGGATTTAGGACTCACTCTAAATCCTTGGATTTAGGACCCACTCTAAATCGAGGGTGGTCTCATCTCATGATCCTTACCTTGATTACATGTGCAAAGACCCCTTTCTCCAAATAAGGTCACAGTCACTGGTTCTGGATCTTGGGAGTTGGACATATATTTGGGAAGGGGGCAGTATTCAACCGTCTCCACGGCGTTGCGCCCTAAAGCGGGGTGGGGGAAGGATTCAGAGACCTAGGGTGCGCGCTTCTGTAAGTTTGTGCACAACACCGTGCTCGAGAGAATGCATCAAATGTGTGTGAGTAATTTAGAGAAACAAAGGAGCCATAGAGGAAGAGACAGCTCACTGTGCAATCCCTCCTTCCAGCGTCTAGGTCCCACGGAAACAGACCATCTGGGTTGGAAGTGACTGCCAATTACTGGCTGTGTGATTTTGGCAATATATTTAGCTTGGCTCAGTCTTCATTTGTGAAATGTGAGTCATGATACTGACCTCGGAGTGTCCCTAGGAAGATCAAAGTGCCAAGTGTAAAGCCCCTAGCGTGATGCTTAGATGATTCTAGAAATACCAGCGTCCCCCTCCTCTCCATGCCGAGCTGGGAGGCCTGTGTTCCTTCCCGGATGCCAATCAGCATTCAGTGTTTACTCTTGGAGCTTCCCGGCTATGGGAGGAAGCGGGGCCGTGGTCTGGGTCCTTCTATCTTACCTTCACCAGCTAGTCTGTTCCTGCAGGGACATCTAAGTCACTCAGCAAGTCCTTTCCCTTTTACCGTCTTTGCCTCTCTCCTAGGGACGGAGTAGCTTTTCTCACCTGGTGATTAGGGACCCCTGGTGTTCAGTCTCAGCCACTCAATTCAACTCTGCCCTCGGCATGTGAGTAGCAGTTCTGACTCACAGGCCTGGGGCCCTGGTGACTGCTTCCAGAGTTTCTGAGCTTGCTGACCCGGGGGACCCAGAGCCGTCCATGAGTTGAAAGCTGAGGATAGCAGGTTTGTCTGGCAGTTCAGAAACTGCGGGCTGAGCGGGGTTACTGGGAATGGAAATTAGGGTCTGGAGAGAAGATCACCAGACCCTTCCATCGGTCCAGCTGTGTGATCTTGGCAATACATTTCGCTGTGGCAGACCATGGGCTTCTCGGCTTCGGGAAGGGACCCTGGACTTGGAACCTCGGGCTGTGCGTGAGCCCAGCAGTTGGTCTCATGTCTCCGAGCTCCGGGTTTCTCCTGTGTAAAAATAAACCAGTAAATAAAAATAAAACAGAAGTTTTCGGTTGGTTGGGATATAAATAAGATCGCGGGCGTAAAGGGCAAGTAAACGTTATTGAACTTCAGTGGATCAAGTAGGTAGCGCCACAAGGTGGTTATACGTCACACACCTCTGGGGCCGAGCTCTTCTCTGTGTCCCACAACCGCGATTCTTTTAGGCAGGTGGATATTCTTTTCAGCCGGGGCGCCCACGAATGCAGGTAAAGTCCATCCAAGTCGGTAGGTGGGGGTTTTGATGCTCTTCCCTGCGGTCACGGTCACGTGGTGGTCTTTTGTTCTCCAGGAATTAGGCGAGCGTAGCACTTCTCAAACCGTGATATGCCTTACCAATCCCCGTGGGGATCTTGTTAAAATCATGGTGGCCTTGCATTTAGCCACTCTTGGTCTGGGGCCTGAAATTCTGCATTTCTAGTGCATTCCCGATACTGCTGGTGCAGGACCACACTTGGAGTAGCAAGTAGCCAAGTGCCACCCTGGAATTCAGTCACTCAGACGCCGCTGGCCCTTGAACAATGTGGAGCTTAGGGACACGGACGTCCCCACACAGTTAAAAATCTGTGTATAACTTTTGACTCACCCAAACCGTAACTACCAACAGCCTACTGTTGACTGGAAGCCTTACCAATAACATAAACAGTCGACTAACATACATTTTGCATGTTATACGCATTGTATTCTGTATTTTTCTTTAAAAAAAAATTTGTTTTAAACATTCGTTTATTTTCAAGAGACAGAGAGACAGAGTGCGAGTGGGGGAGGGGCAGAGAGAGAGGGAGACACAGAATCCGAAGCGGGCTCCAGGCTCTGAGCTGTCAGCGCAGAGCCCGATGCGGGGCTCGAACCCACCAGCGGTGAGATCGTGACCTGAGCTGAAGTTGGGCACGTAACCAACTGAGCCACCCAGGCGCCCCTGTAGTCTGTATTTTTTAATAAAACCCAACTTTTTCCTAAAAATTTTCGGGTGTTTCTAAGCTATGCAGTTCCACTTTGGGTTTTTTCAAAGCATGTAAATCTCCCCCAGTTTTTCCAACATATTTATGAAAAAAAAAATCCATGGATATGTGAACCTGCCAGTTCAAACCCGTTTTAAGGGTCAAGCATACTCTGGTTTTCTTGAAAGAGCTCCCTTCGGGATTTCCCAAAAACTATGAGCTGTAACTTCTCTTTCTCTTTTCACCAAAAACTCATCTTCTTCAGGTCAGAATTGGCAGAGAAGAATTTTCTTAGGGCAACCCAAACAGAATGGAGGCAGCAAGACAGAGGAAAATTGCTTCTTTGATGAAAGCCATTTTTTCACTCCACAGGCATCCTGAAACAAGATGACGGAGGGCCTTTTGTCTGCCTGACTTTAATCTGCACATTTTGGGTACAGCACTACAGGTTGGTCTCATTCACATCTAGAAGCCAAATTGACCCTTTTTTCTTGGTGTTGGTGGTTTTGTTTTAATTTAACGTCCCTGAAGCTTTTGCTCTGACTTCACCTCCCCGAGAAGCCTCTCATTCTGATTTCGCCTCCCTAACTCTGAATCCTCCACAAGCCCCGGTAGCTTCTGGTATTTGCCTCTATCCCAACCAGTTTCAGTGTATCTGGCTGTCCTCTTATGGGCGCCCCTCTTTACTCTGGGAGTTCCTTGAGGTAAAGATGGGGACTTTCATCTCTGTGTCTTCGAGGTCTACGTATGGCATATTATTAGACACTCCAGTTCCCGCACAGTGCTGATCACAGGTGACTAACCTGCTCAAAGATACCGGAAACAAATTGTTGGTTACCAACGGGGAGGGGGCAAAGGATGGGCAAAATAGGTGAAGGGGAGTAAGAGGCACAAGTTTCAGTTAAAAAAATAAATACATTACGGGGATATGACACACAGCATAGGGAATATCGTCAATGATACTGTAATGACTCTGTACGGCGACAGATGGAATCTTGACTTATCACGGGATCATTTCATAATGATTGCTGTGATATACACCAGAAACGAATAGGATGTCGTGTATCAATTATACTTCAATCAAAACAATGCCTAGTTTGCTGAGACAAGGACCCTTGGATCATCCTCATTTAATTCCCTTCTCGACTCAGTGGGTTTTGCTGCCGCTCTGTTTTGTAGATGTAGCATCAGAAGCTAAGAAAGGTTAAGAGACTTACCGAAGGTCACTTAGGTGTCGAGCGTTAGAACTGGGCTCTGGATGGAGATGCGTCTACCTCTTTGGTCCAAGTTCTTCCTGACCACTTTGGAATGATGCAAGGAATAAATACACCCACAGTCAACTTTATGCTTACCACGATCTGCAAAGCGTAGGAGGCTAATCATTGCTTTGGTTGAACGCACGGACATCCAGAGCAATGACTCCCAAGTGCTGGGCCATGGGCCACTGCCAGCTCAGGATTAAAGCTTCACCAGCCTCTGATTGGAGACAACTAACAACATAAAGCTAACTTCATTCACTTAGAGAACTGCCTTCGTGGGGAGATCACGTCCATTCTTTTCTGATATTCGGGTGAGCTTCCAGAAATAATGGCGGTAATCATTGGTAGTTATAATTCTTCTTTTTCCCACCGCAAGCGTAGTTACCATCTGTCACCATACGACGTTGTTACAATATTGTCGGCTATCGTCCTTATGCTGTATTTTTCATCCCCATATTTGATAACTAGAAATTTGCACCTCTTAATCTCCTTCGTCTATTTTGCCCACCTCCCTCATCCCTTCCCCCTCTGGCAACTGCCAGTTTATTCTCTATATTTATGGGTCTGTTTGTTTGTTTTCTTTTCTTAGATTCCACACGTAAGTGAAATAATACGGTATTTGTCTCTCTGTGTCTGACTTAATTCACTTAGCATAATACCCTCTAGGTCCATCTACATTGCTGCAAATGGCAAGATCTCATTCTTTTTTATGGTCGAGTAATATTCCATTGTATATATCTATATCTCGTTGTGTATATACCACATCTTTAGCGATTCATCTAACAATGGACCCTTAGGTGGCTTCCATTATCTTGGCTATTGTAAACAATGCTGCAACAAAGGTAAAGGTGCATATATGTCATTTTGAATTAGTGTCCTCATTTCCTGTGGGTAAATACCCAGTAGTGGAATTATTGGATCATATGGTATTTCCATTTTTAATTTTTTTAGGGATCTCCATATTGTTTTCCACAGTGTCTACACCGGTTTACATTCCCATCTACAGCAGTGCAAAAGTGTTCCCCCTTCTCCACATCCTCACCAACACTTGTCATTCTTGTCTTTTTGATCCTGGCCATTCTGACTGGTGTGAGGTGATATCTCTTTGAGGTTTTGATTTGCATTTCCCTGATGTTGAGATAGTTGTCTTTTGTTATTGTTGTTGTTGTTTTTTTAGATTTCTGTGAAATCCTGGTAACTGGGAATGGCGGCTGTAAAGAAGGTTAAGAAGCAATCAGCAGCAGAGCCTCTATTGGAGAAAGAAAATAGGCGGGTGTCTTTAGGGGATGATTATGATCCCTATTCATAAATACCCTCTTTCCCATCATGCCCAGCGGATCTAAGCAGCCATTGATAATAAGACCCCCAACTCCACAAAAGGAACACCCCTTGGATTTCAGCAAAATCGCTGCAGGGGTTTTCTTATGAGGAGTTCTGTTCAGATAGGCATCGTTTCGGGTGGTTGGTGAACGTACGTTTCTAAAGACTGAGAGCAGGCAGCTAGACTTTCTGGGTAGGGAGTGAAGGAGGGGGAAGAGAAGGAGGGGAACAGAGCATTGCCCAACAAGGCCAGGGCTGTTTTGTTGAAAGAACAGAGCCTGTAAGAGGAAGTATTAAATAATGGGCTTACCCAGTGTAATGTTGATGTGCCCGGAGAGAAGAGAAAAGAATGGGGAGGTCAGATTTGACCTGTCACTCTACTTGAAAACAAAAACTCAAATCGAAATAAACACGCAAGCAAAGCTCCCAGGACGCCAGCAGAAATGCACCAGTTTCCACATGTCAGATGAACTGATGGAAATCTTATAGTTTGTCTGCCTCAGGAAGAGTAGAGTCAGGTAGAATCTCTTTCTCATTGGGTTCATATCGTTGTCTGGTGATTAGCATGACTGACAGAATACAAATAGGTAATGACAATCCTTTTTTTTTTTTAACCCACATTTCCTAACACTCAGCCCAACCCAACAGAATTGAGCCGGTACCCACAACTACAAAAAGAACAGCCTTGTAAAGAGAGGCAGATCACACACCAGAAGGTACAGTGAGGCATGTACAGTGACCCCAGAAAGGGCTTGATATGTGGTGGACCTCATTTTTATTGTCCCCTTGGTGAATCATGAATCACCACAGCCAATAAACTCCTGCCGCACTTTCTAGGCGAGCAGAAGTCACCGTCCTGATGATAAATCTACCCCTCGTTGCAAAGTAGCTCAAAAGTTAAAAAGTCACTTTTATGACGTCGCAAACATTAGAGCCACATCAGAAAGATTGTATGTGATTGGAACCACCTGGAACTATTTTGCCTTGTAAAGGATTTATTACGTCGGTTGTATAATTGCTTTTTTCTGAACCAGCTGATATTGAAATTAGTAATGGTCAAGAAACAAATCAGGTATTTCACACCGTAAGTTTGTCAGTATTTACGAGGAGACAAGGACTTCCGGCTCAGAAAGGAGAGAGTAATCCAGGGATATTTCTTCTCAGAGGGTTGACCCCACAATGAAGCCTGAATTTATATTGTCTTTATTGATTTGTGGGTGACCATGGGATGGATGTATTCTTACATTTTGAGCATCGGTGGATCTCTCTGTTGAAAACATGAGGCAAATGCCCTCAGCCTCTGTCTCCCAGGAAATGGCTTAAGACTTGGTAGCGTAGTGATAAGTAAGAGGGAGCCTCTGTTCTTAGGATGCTTATAATCTAGACAGGATATAAGATGTGTATGTGCATGACTCTATTAGAGGCAGAAAATGATGACGTGCTGGAGAGAGACACAGGGGAAGTGAGAAGGGACAGATTTCTCCCGGCTGGAGTGTGGAGGGCAGCTCACAGAACACATGGCATTTGCACTGAGCCTTCAGGATGGGGTCCAGGAAGAGGAACTAAAAACATTTGCTATCTTAGTAAGATTAGGGCACATCAAGATGTAGGGAAGGGCATTTCTGAAAGTCAGAAGCAGCATGAATAAGAAAGCACAGGGCTTTTCCCCTGGGGGTACCTGGGGCAGGTGGGACCCAGGGGAGTGTTGGGCTGGAAGACAAGATAGGCCTAGGTCAGGGGCGGGTGGTGGCAAGTTTGGAAACCAGACCAAAGACTTTGGTTTTTATTCCATGTGTGATTATTGTAGCCAGACACGGTTATCATCTCAGCAGGTAACACTTCTTTTTTTTTTTTCTTTGCTAACAGAGCCATAATGATCATAAACTTTGCATTTTATAGTTTATAAAATAGTTTTGTAGGTGTTTGACCCGAGGAATGGGGCTTGAGCTCATCAGTCCTTTACATGGAAAACTCCAGAGAGCGGGTGGAGGGTGGGGAGTAGGGAGAAAGACTTGGGAGAAGCAAAAAGACAAAATGAAGGCCATGAAATATAGGTGCAATAGTCCACACTTATTGGAACCTTCTGGAATATAAAAATGTACAGAAGTCCCTTTACCTAATACTGGAAAGGCGACAGCTCTCTAACCACTCTGGGTTGATAATAATACATTTAGTTTGATTCAATTCATTCTCACGGGCAGCCTAATCCCATCCCAGAACTATGAGATCTGTGCTAACAGAGGGCAGTGTCCAGCCAGAAGGCTGTCACCATGCACTTTGACAGGCTTCCCCACCCCTTCCGTGCCTTCCAGCAGTATCAGTAATCGTGTCAAACACAGATGGACTGAAGTGGGCTGAACTGTGTTCCCCCTAAAAGAGATGTTCAAGTCCTACCCCCCCTCCCCCACACCTCTGAAGATGACCTTATTTGTATGTAGGGTCTTTGCAGATGTTACCAAGATGAGGTCCAAGAGATTAAATCCCAAGAGTTCTCATCACCAGGAAAAGACTTTTCTTTCTCTTTCTTGCTTTCCTCTTTTTGGTTTTTCTATCTATACAAGATGATGGATATTACCCACACTCCCTGTGGTCACCATCTCATAATACACATAAATTAATTGTGTTGTATACCTTCCACTTACACAGCGCTGACAGTCAACTTTCTCTCAATGAAAGTGGGGGAAGAAATTAAGAGGAGGTCACCCAGAGTTAGGGTGGACCTTAAATCCAATGCCTTGTGTCCTTAGAAGGAGAGATTTGGCCATGGGCTGGATGCGGCACACAGAGAAGGAGGCCATGTGAGGCAGACGCAACAGAGGCACAGGATGGCCTTATTCTGCCAGAAACCAAGAAATGCCAGGAGTTGCCATTACAATCAGCCTTCAGAAGAGGTGAGAAAGGATCCTTCCCTAGAAGCTTCCAGCGAAGTGTATGTAACCCTGCTGACACCTTGATTTTGGATTTCTAGCATCCAGTCCTTTGAGAGACTATGTTTCTGCTGTTTTAAGTCATAGTTTTGTGGTCATTTGTCACAACATGGCCAGGAAACTAACACATGGTCCGAACACTGCAATTAGAAGTCAAAGATTGTCGGGGCGCCTGGGTGGCTCAGTCGGTTAAGCGTCCGACTTCAGCTCAGGTCACGATCTCATGGTCCGTGAGTTCGAGCCCCGCGTTGGGCTCTGGGCTGATGGCTCAGAGCTCAGAGCCTGGAGCCTGCTTCCGATTCTGTGTCTCCCTCTCTCTCTGCCCCTCCCCCGTTCATGCTCTGTCTCTCTCTGTCTCAAAAATAAATAAACGTTGAAAAAAAAATTAAAAAAAAAAAGAAGTCAAAGATTGTCCTGCTGGATGAGAAGCAACTTATATGCTGTTTTTAACAGACGTGCCTTAAATAAAAGGACAGATTGATTGAACGTAAAAAAAAAAAAAAAAAAAGTAGGATAATATACCACTGAAACTAGTCACCAGAAGTCTGTGGTAGCTGTATTGCTATAAAAATGAATAGATTCTAAGGTAAGGTCTACTGGAGGAGAAGAGGGACATTTCTTACTGACAAAGTAAGCTATTCAACAGAAACAGAACAATCCTAAATTTTATAGACCTAACAACATGGCTTTAAACCACATGAAACAAAAATTAGCAGAACTAAAAGGAGGACTCACAATCCACATGATTGTTGTAGACTATCTAACATTACATATGTTACCAACGCACCTCTCTCAGCAGCTGATCAAACAGGCAGGAAGAAAATCAGTAATGTCAAAAAATGTCGGAGTCCTACAATTCACCAACTTGACCCGAGTAATGATCTCAACAAGGGAAGAAACTCTACCCCAAATGACAGGTAGAAGTCCACGACATCGGGTGTCTTCCCAAGCGTGGGCAGGGTCTTGAATGATTTCCTGTTGGGAGGGATCCCCCTCGTACTCGGTATACAGACTTTCTAGAGAGAGAATGAGAGTCGCTTGCAACGTTTCCACTTTGTTCCCTCCCCAAGTGCTTTGGCAGCAGGATGTCAGTGTCCAGGGAGGAAGAAAGGGACCAGGACATCAGGATTTGAGCGCCTCAAGAAATAATATAAACAGTGATAAAACCAGAAGCATGATTATAAAGATTTGTTGAGGGGGGTGGTGCTGTGTGTGTGGTTAAGGAGCCAAAGCAGTGTGAGCACAGAAGCCAAGGTGGTTGATGACTAAGGAGAGGAATCAGAGTCCAGACCAGGGAGACAGGGCCGCCTTGCTTCTCTGCCTTGAAGCTCGGGTGAGGTGAGGCTGTAAAAGGGGAAATGAGACAAAGAGCGGGCCAGTGGAAAATTGTGGGAGGCCGTAGAGTACAGAGGTTAAGAGTATGGACTTTGGAGTCACATTGCCTGAGTTTCAATCCAGCTCCACCTCTCACCAGCTGTGTGACCTTGGGCAAGTTACTTAACCTCTCTGTGCCTCATTCTCCCAACTGAGAAAATGAGAACGACAATGGCACAAGGTGACGAGGTCGTTGTGTTTCCAGCAGCTCTTCATGGCGGCCATTTCCGCCATTTCCGCGGCCAGGGAAACTGCTCCAGTTGTAGATGTTTGAGCAGTTGAAAGTATAGGTCGGGTCGGAGGGTGCCTGGTCAGGTGAGATGGGCCTTTGGCCCGTCTTCAAAGCATCAGAGAGAGCCCCGGGGCAGACCTGTCTCTGGGAAGCAGGACCTTCCCTCTCAGTAGACTCAGCAACGTCCTCCACCATCTTTTCTGATTATAAAGGCTCCACACCGCACATACTTCGTAGTAGCTGGAAACAACCAAACATCTGGAAACAACCAAAACGTCTATCAGAAAGGAATGGATTAGTTGCCATACACTTGATGACCACTCTACAGCCATTAAAATAAATCGGTTGGTTCAACGCATAGCAACCTGAACGGCTCTCAAAAAAAGCTCATGTGAATGAGAGGAAAGTGAGTCATAAACTTGACCCGTGTAGTCAACTATGCTAGTTTGGAAGAACTCAGAGAATACCATTATGTAATGCTTACGGAAAGCATACTATATGGAAAAGTATACAAACACGGACCAGATAGATGTATACCCGGGAAGAAAGGGTTAGGAGTAGAAACAAAGTGGTCTCAAACTTTCATCTAGAGCGTTCTGTTCCTTCATTAAGCAGCTGAAGTAAAAACAAGTCAATTCTGGATGGAAGGCCCATCGTTTTCCTATACTTTCGCCTATTTTTTAAAATGTTTATTTATTTATTTTGAGACAGAGAGAGAGAGGTGGGGGGTGGGGAGGGAGAGAGAGGGAGAGAGAGAGAGAGAGAGAGAGAGAGAGAGAGAGAATTCTAAGCAGGCTGACTGCTGCCAGCACAGAGCTTGACATGGAGCTCGATCCCACAAATAGTGAGATCATGACCTAAGCTGAAATCAAGAGTCAGACGCTTAACCGACTGAGCCACCCAGGTACGCCTCTCTTATTTTTAGAACCTTTTTGTGATATTATAGAAAATTTAGAAAATAAAGTGTAGAAGGAGCAAGTGACCAGCACTGAGACATAATCACTACTGTCATTTTAGACACTAATGTCACTAGACCTGAGACACTAAACCAAGGCTTAATGCCTAACCTAATTACAGTTTCAATCTCCTCCAGAAAAATAATCTTAACTGGTAAGTCAAGAATTTTTGCTCAGCATCAGTGAGGTAATCTGTCCCATAAGCCCACTCCACCCCCCAACGGCAGGTGAAATAATCCCCCTGATAAGACCTCGTGTCCTTCCCCTTAAGGGAAGTTGACCTTGCCTGAAACGTTTCCTCCTTTTCTTTTGTTAATTGTCTATAAAATCCTTCCATTTTGTACAGCTCCTTGGAACTTCCCTCGACTTGCTAGATGGGATACTGCCCGTTTCATAATTCACTTAGTAAAGCCAAGTAGACCTTCAGATTTACTTGGTTGAATTTTTTTTTAGCGTATGGTTTTGAGTGGCTTCAAAATAGTTCATCTTTATGCATTACAATTTATTCTATCATTTTCCTGTAACTGGACACATAAACTATTTCTGACTTTTTGTCCCTGTTAAGTAATGGATCTGTGAACATTATGTATTTCTTTTTAAAATTTTTTTCATGTTTATTTATTTTACACACACACACACACACACACACACACACACACACACACAGAGAATGTGAGTGGGGGAGGGGCAGAGAGAGGGAGACCCAGAATCCGAAGCAGGCTCCAGGCTCTGAGCTGTCAGCACAGAGCCTGATGTGGGGCCCAAACTCATGAGCCACGAGCTCGTGACCTGAGCCAAAATCAGACACTTAACTGACTGAGCCACCCAGGTGCGCTGAATGCTGGGTATTTCTGGTTATTCCTTTATGATCAATTTCTAGGGAGAGAACTATGGGTTCAAAATATATGGGCATTTTTAAGGCTATCGACACGATGCCAGACTGGTTTTCCAAAAGGCTGCACCAGTTGTCACTCCTGCGAGTCCTGTGTGGGATACTTGCTGATTTTAAGGTCTTTTAATTGGATAATAAAACTCCTAAATTTATCTACCTCTATTACAAATTTGTTTTCCTGATCCTGCAGGCCTATTTCCTTTTGGGTTTCCTCTAGGGGCCATTCAGACCTTAGGAAGGGAGTGGCTTGTGGCTAGAAGACTGCCCAGGTGGGCAGTTTTCATAATGTTTGTTCCTGTGGGAACCTTAGAGCCCCCTGCCCCAGCCCCGATGAGTTCAGTCACTTCCAGTCATTAGGATGAGGGCCAGTCTTATTACTGTTTACCACCTCCTACTCTGTGGCCAACACATACACCATACTCTTCCTTCATAGAGGAAAGACAACCTGTTATTTTGTAGTTGTTTCTGTCTTGTATCAGTCGGGATCCAGAGGCAATACTCTCAGAAAAAAACCCTGATTTAACCGAAGTGGCTGTCCCTTTCTAAATGTGATCGTCCAACCCAGATGTTCACTACGACCAACAAAAGTCCTTCTCATAGGGACACACCTCTCCGTATCTGAAATCGATTCTAGTCAACAGGCTATTTAGGAGTATTATAGGGTTCAGTTGAACCAATGGTGTAGACGTGGTCTGTTAATTGACATGTGACATATGTTAGTTGTGGCCCACATATTCACTTCTAGAATGTTTGTAGACATAAGTCCCAACTATTTTGAAAGAGCCTTCCAGTTTGTGATAAAATAAATTATTGGCATACCCAATTATCACCATAAGATTTTCATCCATCCAACCTTTCAAAGTAAAAAAGTAGCTGCCTCCCAGTGCTCATAGGCCAAATAGTCACATCTTCTCCATGACCCACATGCCCTTCTGGTCTTATTTCATATGCAAACTATTCCCCTCAAACCTCCTTGACCTTCTTTCTAGACCTCAAAAACAGTATGTTCCCTCTGGCCTCAGGGCCTTTGTCCATGCTATTTCCATTGCCTGGAATAGTCTGATTCCTTCTTGAAATAACTTCTGACCCAAGAAGTTCCACACCAGCACCCTTCTTTGCTCAGCCTTAGTGGAATCTTTTCGATGAATGAAAAAATCACATTTTGAGAAAAGGCTAACCCGATGGTCCAGATCACATCTTAGATCTTCTGATGTATATCATAGCATCTTGTGTTTTGCTTGTAATGTTTTGCAATTTGCAATTTAACGTTTCTCTATGTCATCATTGTTTGATGTCTGTCTCTCCCATTGGTCTTTGAGCTCCATGTGGGAAGGGCTTTTTTTTTTTTTTTTTTTTTTTTTTACCACCGTCCGCATGGCTGCGAGCATAATGCAGGGCAGATGGGAGCCGAATCTATGCTTATTGAATGAATAGATTGAAAAAGTGACATAATACAGCCAATGTTTTGACTGGGTTAGTGGGGTAGCTGAGTATCTTGGAATGTAATTTCCTTGCAAGGGAATACATGATTTCTTGTGCCTTAGAAGAGTGTCATTCAGGGTTGCCTGGGGGGCTCAACAGGTTAACTGTCTGACTCTTGATTTCTATTCAGGTCATGATCTCATGGTTCCTGAGATGAGCCCTATGTTGGGCTCCGTGCTGTTAGTGCAGAGCCTGCTTCAGATTCTCTCTCTCTGTCTTTCTCTCTCTGCCCCTTCCCACCCCACCCCTCTGTCTCAAAATATGTAAAGCAAACTTAAAAAAAGAAAAGAAAAGTATCATTCAGAGTAGAGACTTTCAGATAGCTGGGCGGGTTTTCTTACCTGATTTCTCACCTACCAGAGGTTGGACCTTGTTACTACGTTTGCCTCAATCTCGCCTAAAAATGGGCACAATATCTTTCCATTTCCTTCTTTTTAAGGCACCACTGACCATCTTGAAAAACAAACCATATGAAAAAAATCAGCATCGCTCCCATATTAAATGTACGTACTGACTGTAAAACACACCCAATTCCTAGACATATTAACATGTAAAAAATAAACATCTTAGAACTGAGGTGAAATTTGGCAGTTTCTATCACAAAGGATGGTTGTGAATATTAGAAGAGATGGATGCATGTTGAGTGAGTTGCTACGTGTCTTTTCTGTGTTTTCATGAAATAAAACAGGAGCATATTTATCCTAAGAGATCACTGTTGGGTGTTTCTGGTCTACTGCGACTCCCCAGACCCAACGTCCGTTATCTCTTGCTTGTCCCGAGTAGTCACCTCCCACAGAACTTCTTACTTTTCTCCCTGCAGCTGCCCCAAATGAATTCAAACAAGACAATCAAGCAAGGTGCTGTCACTGGGGTCATCCTTCTAAGTTCGTGTCTGGCAAGGCTGGAAAAGCCCACAGTCGTCTATCGCATTGCTCTTCGTTAACAGGCAGAGAATGAAGTCGACCCCCTTTGTCTGTTGTAATGAAGCTTTCCCACATCAAGATGCCATCCTAACTTCCCAGCCTTCCTTCTGCTCAGTCCTGCTTTGTTCCTGACTCCCTGGCAATCTCATCTATTCTGTCTCCTTTGCTTTCCGGAATGATCTCCCTCACTCTGACCTCCCTTAGCATCCTGTCTGGGTTTATCCTAAAGCACTTGATTCCACGTTTCTAGCTTGGGATGTAGTCAGACATGCACATAGCTGTTCCCTTCTAGACTGTAAACTCCTTGGAAGTTGGGGCTCCGCCTAATTTCTCTTTATATTGTCATTTTAATATACAGGACGCATAGAATGAGTAAATTATTTTTTGGCTACTGAAACATCAAAAGGAGCCGCAATTTGGTATCCACTATGTGTCACATAAATTAAATCTGCGAAAGAGAAAAGGCGTCTAGTAAAAGGATCTTGTTTTTGTAACAGTCATTTCATCTTCTACGTGTTCTTCCTTTGAACTAATTTGAAGGTGCAAAGGGGCTTTTCTTTTCTCTGATGGGCGGAGGAAGGATGTATATGCTGACGGATTGTGCTATTTTAGCTATGTGTCAGTTTGCTCATGTATCCAATGCTCAGACCGCAGCCTGTATACGTTGTTCAATCGCCACTGCTGCTTTGTCCTATGAAGGTGGCTTGAACGGGGATAAGAGGACCAGGACGATGATGGGGTCCGTCACCCGGATTGAGGGCACAGTTGGGTGAGGCCATGGCTCCCCGGGTCACCTTCTTCACTGTAGCTCCTGGTGCCCAGAGCACCCACTGAACATTCCCATCCGGGGAGAGGTGGGCTGACTCTATCAGCTTTCAAGAAAATAGGTGGGGGCGCCTGGGTGTGGCTCAGTCCGTCAAGCATCTGACTCTTGATTTCGGCTCAGGTTGGGAACTTGCAGTTGTGAGATCGAGCCCCAGGTCGGGCTCTGTGCTGAGCACGGAGACTGCTTCGGATTTTCTCTCTCTCTCTCTCTCTCTCTCTCTCTGCCCTGCTTGCACGCTGTCAATAAATAAATGAATGAAAGAATGAATGAATGAATGAATGAATGAAAATAGGTGCCTTGGAGAATTCTTCTAAGCCAATGACCTTGTGATATCTGGAAGTGGAAGTTCATGGTGTTTGAGGGTACCCTAACAAAACAATTCTGTGTGCCATGTGGCTTCTTGTGCTTTATGGCTCCCTCCAGCTTTAGGTGTGCTTTGGAAGTAACGATTTTTTGCGTTTTTTAAAATTGTGTACAGATGTGATTTCTAAATCCAATCCCTTTTCTTTTTCAGGGAACTGGGCTGCATTCATATCTTTACCTACGTCTCCAGGTAGCGATGTTCCCAGGTGTGAAAAGCACAGTAAGTCCACGATACGATTTTACTGATTGATAGATGATTTTCAGATTTCTTTTAATTACTGAAGAGGCAAAATAACAATTCTGAGTTAACAACAAAAGCAACAAAAGCCACAAAGCTCCAGTAAGCGTTACAAAAAGGGGTCAGGGTTCCAACCTCGGCCTGGAGTCGTTTGAACTTGATCATCCCGAGCAAGCTTTTTTCTCCTCTTTCTGCCTGCCGCGGAAACTACAGAGCAGAGACGAGGGGGAATAGTCCCATCACACAGCAGAGATGCGAAGCAAATAAAATGTGTGGAACCGTATCCCCAGACTAAAAGGCCGTTATGTACATTCGAATTCAGTAGTGAGCCTGATGTTTCTAGGTGCTGTTATTTCTGGGTAGATTCCTCATAAAAAAAATTCCAGCGGGAAGTGACAAGTTGCTCATCGGTCACGCACCAGTCAGTAAAAGTCATTTATCTTTCCTTCAGTCGCAGCATTATCACCATTTTCAGGCATGGCAAAAAAGGCCTTGATTCTAACGACAGACACCTGAGTGGTCATTCTGTCTGTTTGTATTCCGCGTCTCTCCTGTGCCTTTGAGCCACGAACCAGTCCCCGGTGTTGAGCTGGAGTTTCCCCGGTTGTGCGAGTCTGCCGGAGGAAGGTCAACCACAGAACTGCCCCAGGGCATGAGGCATCAGAACAAGGTATTCCTGAGTCTATTTTTTTCTGCATTATTTTAACCAGATGCTAATAGAAATCAACAGGTGCCTAACCTCTCCTCAAGCTTTGGAAAGTTTCTTAGGGAGAAGCTGTTCAGCGACAAATGTCATTCTCCGCTTCTTCCCAAGTCTTGTAATTTTTATCAGAATGGAGCTATTTGCCTTAAGGATTTTCCTAAACCTATTACTTCCCTATGAAAGCCTTTCAATTGAAATAATCCATTCCTTATTATGTAGTTACTTTCATTGCTGGAGACTCAAAATACTTGAAAAATACTTTAAACTCCTATTCAAGGACCATTGTCACCATTGTAAAATTCACATACGGTGATATACAGGGACTGTTACGATACCTTGCTGCCATATTAATAAAATCCAGCAGTAATAAGAAAAGAAAGGATCCTGTCTCTTGATAATACCTCAGTGCTCTTTTAGAAATGCTGAATCATCACACCGGCTGGAATTGGAGAGGCAAGGACATTCCGTTATTTGAACAGCATCATAGGATGCCTAATGACCTAGAGAAAGTAGGATCATCCTTTCTGTCTTATCTGAAAGGTGCCCCTTCTTCAGATTGGCTTTGTGGGATAATGCTTCTTGAGGCCACATTTTTTCTCTCATTTACGTGAAAGATGCTAGCTCTGGGGTATATCCCACACAATCACTGCTGGCTACTGAATCTCAACCCCTTTCCCCTAGATTGCAAAGCCCCTCTTTGGAGGATTGCAACTCTATCTATTCACAGGTCTGCTTAATCCATTGGAACCGCCAACCTTGGCAGTGATCTGAAGGCTTATGTAGCCTTGTGCTCTGTGTGCCACCCTAGCTTGGCTGAAATGCTACCATCGTTCAAAATACTTTGTAGAATCTCAGCATCTTTTATTTAAAATATTTAAAATTGTCTTTGGAGTGGGTCAATTTTTTTTTTATGTTTTACTTCAAATTTTTTCTTATGTTTATCTATTTTTGAGAGATGAGAGAGAGACAGAGTGCGAGTGGGGAGGGACAGAGGCAGAGGGAGATACAGAATCCAAAGCAGGCTCCAGGCTCTGAGCTGTCAGCACAGAGCCCGACGTGAGGCTTGAACTCACAAGCTACGAGATCATGAACTGAGCCGAAGTCGGACGCTTAACTGACTGAGCTACCCAGCTGCCCCTGTAAGTGGGCCAATGTTTAGCTTTTCCTGTAAAGGTGAGAAAACGATATGGTCTATGAGAATAACAGTTGTATAGCTTGAAGAAGAATCCCCACAAAGTCTTGCTCTAAAATATTAATTTTAAGGAAGATTAAAATTAAAAGCAAAAGAGGCCTTTCTAGAACTAATATATTTTTACTTAAAAATAGTTGCTAAGTCAAAGATTAGCTTTTCCCCATTCCATGCAGAAGATTTCTTGGGTACTAATAAAATTTAGGCATACACGGTTATTTTATTCCGAAGATATCGGTGGCTAGAACAAGCCATTTCGGTAGATAAGGCAAATGTCCTGTGGCTATGGCAAAAAGCAGATATTTGCTTAAGACCGTAATAGTTAATGGTAATGGTGTCATGGGAATACCTCGAGTCTTTTATGTTTTTATCATGCATTTTAGCAAAGGATTCACATTCATCGTAATATTGTTGCCCAACTGGTAGATGCTTTGCCCTGCTGACAAGGTAATTGGTTGCTAGTAGGTCAGGAGAGCATCTTAAAATTCCTTTGCAAGTCGTCTTTCAGCACATGGTGTGATAACAGTGCAGAATGCACTCACCGTCTGAGTCACGCCAGCTTTCTGGAACCGGAATGGAATGTCTGTCAGCATCCATGGCCTCATGGGTAGTTGCCACTCCCACGAATTAGTGCTCAGAGAAACACTGTGACATGTGTATAATGGAATATAGGTGAGTCACATGGAGGCAGAAAAGGTCTTTCCAGATTCCTGAGATCATACTTATATTTCTTTTTTTTTTTTGAGGCATGGGAATTAGCAGCTATTTAGTAGTATAAAAGTCGTCTTGTGAATGAATCCATTAATATGAAAGCTTGATAATCAATGGTGATAACTGCACTCGGTTTCTTCCCTTTTCTCAGATCCCCTTCCTACCAATATTCTGCATCTGTGAGACAGCAGATTTTCTAGGAGGCTGTGGCTCCTAGAAGGTGGCATTTCCCTAATGGGTTATTCTTCTTGGAACTCCGGTGTCTCACAAAATGTTAATAGTTGTTTCATGAAAAAAAGGATTTTCCTGACTGTATTAATCGGGGTTCTCCAGAGAAACAGAGCTATTGGGATGTGTGTATAAATAGAGATTTATTACAAGGAATTGGCTCATGTGGTTATGGAGGCCCACAAGACCAAATTCTGCAGCGTGAGCCAGCAGGCACAAGACCCAGGAGAGCTGGTGGTACAGATGAAGTCTGAAGGCATTCTGCTGGAAAATTCCCTCTGGCTTTGTCCTTTTGTTCTATTCAGGTCTTCGAATGATTGGATGAAGTCCACCTGCATTGTAGAGGGAATCTGATTTATTCATAATTTGCTGATTTAAATATTAACTCTCATCCAAAAACACCCTCTGAGTTGAAAAATAAAATCGACCATCACAAGTCCACCCTTTGTCAACATGGCACCCATATGTATCTCTTTAAACCATCATGACAACCAATCATGTTGCCACCAAATAGAGACAACAAAAAGGTCGTAATTCTGCCCAACATGATACAACTATTCCATGTACAACCTCAAACACACTAACTTTTCCCCCAGAAGACGCTGTGAAGTCCTTGGAGGGTATTCACTCTTCTCCTTGATAGCCTATCACCTAAACACTATGATGTAGAGTCAACAATACCTATGTACTGTGATATAAAGTCAACGCATCCTACGGTACGTGATAAGGGGATAAGAGTGGAGAAAACAGAAATATTTGCCTAATACGCACACACACCCCTCCACAAACACACACATATACAAAACAAAATAAGGAGGAAATACTCATGAAAACTTCAGTCCCCATTTCTGCAACCTAGTCATGTTGTGGTAGTTGATATTCATAACTACCTTCTTTCACCATCCATTCTTAATTCCCTTTGCCTTCAGCCAGCATCTCAACTGGTCGTGTTTTTGTTTTTGTTTTTGTTTGACCTTGTGGCGTAACTCAAACCTTCACTCCTGAAGGGTCTGGGCCATTAGTAGTCCTGCCTGGATTGGGTTGTTGTAGTTTTCCAGTGACCTTAATCACAGGGCATGGTAATAGTAAGAGGCATCCTAAAGGATCTCCTTCGAGGCATACTCTTCCTCAGCTCCACTGTGGAGGAGCAGTGCCATTTTTCCTCATTGATCCATTTCCTCAGGATCAATAACCCCAGCCAGCGATGTAAGTCCTTTTTTCACCTGTTGCTTTAAAGTCAAGGGGAGTCCAAACTGGCTGAATAGCAGTCTTAACTTCTAGTTCAACGGAATCATTGTTGGAAGCATGCCTCCCTTTGGAACGGAGACATCTAGGCTGGCAGGGCTGGAGTACAAAGTCATGGGGGCAGCAAGCAAAAGTTTTGCAAGTGAGTTGCCACGGGTGACCCGGGCCTGTGAACCCTGGCTCTCAGAGAAACAGCACTGTATGTTAGAACCTGATTCAGAGCACATACAGCTTCCTGGAGAACCTTGCCCCAGCCCTGCAAAGTATTGCCACCTAGCTGGCACTGTAACTGAGTCTTCAGAAGGGCATTCTGCCATTCCAGTGAACCAGCTATTTCAGGATGATGGGGAACATGGGAAGATCAATGAATTCTTTGAGCATGGGCCCGTTGTTGAACTTTGCCTTGAAATGAGTTCCTTCATCAGAAGCAATCCTGTGTGGACTATCACGATGGTGGATAAGGTGTTCTGTAAGTTCATGGATGGCAGGTTTGGAAGAAGCATTCCAGGTAGAGAAGGAAAATCTACATCCAGAGTGAGTGTCTGTTTCCGTAAGAACAAAATGCTGTCCCTTACATCCAGTGTAATCAACCTGTTGCCAGGTAGCTGGCTTACTACCTCATTGCTGGTACCAAATCTGTATTAGTCAAGGTTTTTTAGAGAAAGACAAGTGATAGGATGTGTATACATATATAGAGAAAGAGATTGATTATAAGAAATTGGCTCACACAATTACAGAGGCTGACAAGTCCAAAATCTGTGGGCTGGAAGGGTTGAGATCTAGGAGAACAGATGATACAGTCCCCGTCTGAAGACTGGGGACTGAGGAAAGCCAGTGGTGCAGATGGAGTGTGGGGCCATTCTGCTGGAGAATTCCGTCTTGCTCAGGGAGCCCGGTTATTTTCTTCCTCTCAGGCCTTCAACTGATTTGATGAGGCCCATCCACATTATGAAGGGTAACCCGCTTTACTCAGAGTTCACCAACTTAAATGATAATCTCATCCAAAAAGTAACCTCCAAGTTAACCACTGCACTGGCAAAGATAAAAACACAAAAAATCGAGGGGATGGAACACTGAGTGTTATAGTCCTCTTACGGAGGGAGAATCATAACACATGTTAACATAATGTTCGTGAACATTAACGTCAGTCCCTAAGAGTCCGGCGGTGAAGATGCCTTTTCGTATTTGTATAACCCCGTCTTCTCTAAAATTATCTGCTTATGGGAGCCCCCATCCCCTCCGTTTCTTTTCTTCCGTGAAAAGTTATCGTCATTTTGCTGTAGGCTAGTGTTTAGAGAAACATGGGTACAAAACTGGTCTATGGAATGGCGTCTGTTAAAACAACTGGCTCGCTTGGGGATTAAATGGATGACATCAACTTCATTACCCGAATCTGGTAGCCTAAGTGTGTATTTATGCCTTCGTTTTATTAGATGCTTTCCATCAGCTCTGCGGGCCAAAGCACGTTGCCAATGGATTGCCAGTGAGGTCTAGAGATGGGGGAGGGGGGCGTGTGTGCCGTTAGGGTCAGGGACATAACACAGTAATGTCAAAGCAGATCAGGGTAGGGCGGCCCAATGGTCTGCTTTGCCTCATTTCCTGATGAAAAGCCTGGTGGAGCAAAAGACAGTAGCGGACAGAGCACGATGGCTGCCACTAACCCAGGGTATAAAGAGGGACCCCTGCACGGATTCCATACACTGTTGATACGATGCGAAACATGGGCACACTTACAATTATCATTAGCGCTAACACAAAACCACTGTCTGAGAAAGGCACGAAAAGAACGGGACTCATAAGTGAAAGAAAATAGCACAGCCGGTGCTGGTTTTCACTTGTGTGTTCCTAGGTTCATGATGTCTCTTTTAACTCAAGGAAATAATGAAGCAATCTTTCTTGAGATACAATGGCTCCCTGTGGCCTTTCTGGAGAGGTCCACATGACCCGGAGGCAGGGTGTCTTTGTGAAGCCGTGGCCATCTTGGTGACAACCTTAACTTGTCCCCTCCTTTCCGGCTTCGATTTCCCCTTTCCCTCCACTCCCGCAAGCCCTGTAACAGGTAAACTTTGCCTCAGGGCTCTGTTTTCTAGAGAAGCCGGAGACGACAATGGCACGATGCTTCTATAGTAGAAGTCGCTGTGGTTCGTTTGTGATTTTTTTCTAGAATAGATGGTGGGAATGGAATTATAGCCATCATCAGAGAGGGGAAAAGCCTTCAAGTCAGTTGCTGTCCAAGCAGCAAGAGCCCTTTGGTTGCGTTTTGAGAGAATTAGAACAAGGGCAAGTGCTTGGGGTTCCTTCCCCGGAGAGACACAGGCTGGCTGGGGTGGGGGTGGGAGAGGTCAGAGGGTGCTGCTTCCTGGGCCCATTATCATGGTAGCCCCTCCAAGCTCAGCGCACCCCTCACCACCTGCATTGCCCAGCACCCCGAAGCTCAGCTCCCACGAGGGGGTTTCTGGGCATTTGTGACAGCCCAGGGGCAGTTCCAGCCAGGCTGAACTCCCTGTCTCCCCTGTTTGATTTATCTCCCCGGGGGGCCAATTTTTGTAATTTTAGTGCCCGGGCTTTGAGAATGCGAGGTGGGTTCTGGAATGCATGTGTTGCCATCTGGCAGAGACATCAGTGTCCCTTTCCAGGTAGACGCGAACCAAAGGCTGGTTGAATGAGCGGAACGCATGAAAAATATTTCTAGGGGTAGATGGGAATCCACTTCTCCCTTCTCCCTTAGGCTCTGTGCCCTGAGAGGCGGGACTGGTGGGGCGATTGTGACGCTCTTGCCATCTGGCCTCCTGTTGGGTCCAGCCAGCGGGATGCAAAGAGGGACTGGGGTGCTCACATCTTAGTACTTTCCATTTGGGTGGCCGTATCCTTCCTACTGTGATCCTGTGGGCTAGAACACTTTCTCTGAACATTGGTGTAATTCTCAGCCTTCGCAAGGTAGATGAGTGAGGCGGTTATTAACCCTTGCTTTACTCATCCTCGACTGATTAGAAATGCATGAAATGTGGGGAGGGGCTGTTTCCCTACGTCTTCAGATGGCAGTGAAGATTATCTCTTCCTCGGCAAATTGCACATCTTAATAAATAACACAATAAAATACATTTGAGAAAGTGCCATTTAGAACATGATTCTATCTGCTTTTAATGACTCAGAAGAGACTCTGATAGACAGCAGGGTCTCAAGAGTCATGGGTCAGGAGTAACAATTATAATTGTACTAAAGATGTATGGAAAGTTAATAGAAACCAGAGAGCAGAATTTTCTACCCTTTGGATCTAACAATCCTGTGTGTGTTTACTATAAAAATTCCCGATGAATAATGCTAGGTTACTAATGAAACAGAGACCCAGAAAAATGACCCCGTGGTGGGTTTCATATTTTTGAAATCAAGTCGGAAATATTTGTTGATTGTCTTCTGTGTTCCAGACACCACTAGGCTGTGTTTATCCTATTCCTTTCGCCCTCAGGGCAACTCAATGTGTTGTTTTTGTTTTAAATCTCTGTTTTATGGACGAGGAAAAAGGCTCAGAGAAGTCAAGTAGCCAGCCCAAGATCACATACCTGTTACGGAACAAAGGCTGGAGGAAAGGCCAGGTCTGTTTGATTTCAAAGTCGCCCTTTTGCTAGACCGGTCGCCGTTCCAATGACTGTCGCATGGGGGTTCAAGAAAGCACAACTTGGCTTTTCTAAGCTTTCATGGTTTTGAGTGATCCTGAAGAGGTTCATGCCAGCCAGCAACATCAACTAATACTGCTCTTTTTGTTTCTTTCTTCCAGGTGGAACTGACTCTTATGATGCGGGCACTGCTGTGGGTCTTTACCCGCTGCAGTGGCGCAATGCACCAACATTAGTCTGCAGGACGAGCCTTCATGGTCATCGCTTGTAGTCACTCTGCCGGGGAGATCCTAGGATTGAACTTTTCACCCGAGGAAATGGTAGGAAGCCATTCTTTCAAGCAATCACTTAAAATGCTGTGCATCGAATCATTAAGTTTTAGAGCTGGAGGAGAATACTCATAATGAAAACAATAATTTTTACTTACTCTTGAAGACCTGTCTCAAAATAGTAGACTATACTCGGCAGGCAAAAAAGGCAATCTTTATTTTTCGTGTCCCATAAACAAGGCACATTTCATCTGCTTGAGAAGGTAAAATAAAGGCGTATTTGTCAATGTTTTATGTTCCGCAGACTTATATCCAAATACATGGTAGATCCCGAAGGGTGAGCCAGACCTGGAAAGTTAATCCGGGCTCGTCTGGTGGACCCAGCAAGCAGTGGCAGGGGAGGGGGCTCTCACACCAGACCAAGGTGCGTGGGTGGCTAGCCTCGTGCCCTTGACTTGGAGCCTGCTGTTGTTTGACAAGCCAGGGAAGTAGCAGGGTTTTTAAGAGGGAATGCCCTGGAGAAGGCAAGCCCGGGAGCTGCCTGGGATAGGGGGAGGGTGTGAGCATCTCCTAACCTGGGACTTCCCAGGACACCCTGATGCTAGATCAGGGGAAACCAGGGACAAGTTTGTGTTGCCCAAAGCAAGAGTCAAGATCGAAAACCAGACGCGTGTGAGATCCCACTCAAGAGAACTCTGCAGACGTGTGGCTTCGATGCAGGCCAATTCTGAAATATTCTTCTTTTCTGATCCCGTCATCCCCGTGTTTAAAATGTTTAGGGATTTGCTCTGCTGAGAAACGTGTGTGGGTCAGGGCAGTGGGACGTGGGGATGAAGGCGTTCACGGTCTCTTCCGTATTTATTCAGTGTTTTATCTCCATCTCCCAGAGTAGTACCCGGACTGTTTGTCTGGTGCTTGCTGAATGTTCGTGAAACGGATGGATGAATGGATGGAGGGAGGGCTGAAGGGAGCGGTGAAATAATGAATCAACTTTCTGCATGATGAAGGGGGGGCAGGGAGGAGCTCTAATGAACCCCACCCAGTGTCCTCCAGGCTGGGGCCAAACGGGAGCCCCAGGGCAGCTGGCTGGAGAGACCAAAGCAGGCTGTGTGAATGATCAGGTTCTGTACAAGCCTCGGCACACTTCCCCTTCTCCTCCTGCCCCCAGTGCATGTTAGCACTTGGCCGTGGGGCCACCCGCGTGGGACCCACAGGGGCCTTCAGGACATAGAAGAACGAACCCCGGCATATCCATTTTGCACTTCCCCGGGTCAGAATGGCTCCTGGAGACTTCACAGAGAGCACACGTGGCATCCGTCTGGAGATGGGGGCGGAGGAGTGAGCCTGGCACCGCAAGACCGGGACGCTGTCTTAGTAATTCAGGTGAGAGCTGACGAAGGCGTGCATGCAAACACAGGTGGTAAGAAGGCCTGGAGGTGATATGTGCTGGAAATATTTGTAGGGAGGATCATCAGCACTTATTGGACTCATCATGTCCTGCCCCGAGGCCTTAGATGTCCCCAAATAAAGTGAGTTTATAGTTTCCAGCTGAGAATGTTGGAGCCCAACCAGCAATTGCTAGGAACTGGCTTTTTTAGAATGGCCACTCTATTCATTGTTTTCGAACTTCTGAGTCCCGTCTGTTTGGTTCTACAGTGTGTTCCTTTCCATACGTAATAGAGACCTATTGAAATGGCATTTAATTCAAAAGTTTTGCACCCGTGAAGAAGCCACTGGGCCTTTTCCTATCACCCTAACGTCGTACCCCCCGCCCCCAACTTTCTTCTTAGCCGTGACTGGGTCCACACATTGCAGGAACACCCTGCCCTATAACTTTGCTTCGAATTCCAGGAAGGGAAAACTTTTATGGCTCACAGGTACCCCTTAAAATGCAGTCATGCTTCCCTTGTCCCTGATCCATAGGGTTGCAGGGGATGGAGGTTGTGGCAGAGAAAGAGTGTATCTGGCATCATGGCCCCCAGTCACTTTAAAGGTAGGTTTTCACCGGTTCCTCTGCTCCTCCCATGAATTCTTTAGTTTTTTTGTTTGTTTGTTTGTTTGTTTGCTTTTTTTTTTTTTTTCCTGGAACTCGGAAGCTTCCTTCCCCAGAGATTTACTGCAGACACTAACAACTTCAGGGCCTGTCCTTGCTGTGGTGAATAACTCCTGCCTGCCAGCCATTGCCTGCTCACACCAGGAAGGTTGCTTAGAACAAGGCAGAGGGCAGGCCATGGTCGGTCCACCTTCGAGGACCCACTTAGGGCCATGCCCTGTGGACTTGCTTTCTTGCTCTCGCCAGTTTTCTGTAGTTGGCTCCAACCTCACGACTTCTCTGATCTGTGCCTCTCGGCTTAACCTGGGCTGCTGGGTACTGTCTTCCTGACCTCAGCTTCACCCAAGCACAGACCTATCGCTCAGGGCCCAGCCCGGGCCTCTGCATACCGTTCCGACCTGGAGCCTTCTCTGTGCTCTCTGGTTTGGTGTGAGGTCCCAGGCTGTCATCTTGCCCTCGATGATCCCGTCCTGCTGTCCCCGGGTGACAGTGAAGCTACTGGCCTAGCTCTCCCCATCTGAGACTTTTTGGCTGAAAGGAGTTGTGCCCTAGTTTCTGGTATTGTTATGTATGTAGGACACCCCCTCTGGGCACCTTTCGGTCATTCCACACTTGGACCCAAGATTTCTAAGTTCTACCTCTTCCATTATTCAACAGATTTTGAAAATTCAACCTCTTATCCAGAAATTTCATTCAATGACCCTATCTAGTTTGATCGCTAGATTTAGATTTAACCTGTGCTCATTGGTCTGTGTTTAAGGTATACTGTTGGTTATTTGACGTACATATACATTATGAAATGATCACCATAGGCAAGGCGATTAACGTATCCGTCCCCTCCCATGATTTCTTTTTCCTTTGTTTCATGGTGAGAGCGCTTAAAGAGTTACCCCCTTAGCAAATTTCAAGTATACAATGCAGTATTTTTACCTAGTCACATTGTTGTACGTTCTGTCTCCAGAACTTATTCATGTTGCATGACTAATGCTTTGTACCCCTTGACCAATACTTTGACATTTCTCCCTCCTCCTAAGCATGTGGCAACCATCATTTTACTCGCCGACTCTTTTAGATTTCACGTATAAGTGAGATCATGCAGTGCTTGCCTTTCTGTGTCTGGTTCATTTCACCTAGCATAATGGCATCTAGGTCGATCCGTGTTGTTGCAAATGGCAGGATTTCCTTCTTTAAAAAAAAAAAAAAGGTTTATTTATTTATTTTGAGAGTGAGAGAGAAAAGTGCAAGCAGGGGAGGGGCAGAGAGAGAGGGAGAGAGAATCCCAAGCAGGATCGGCGCTGTCAGCAGAGCCCAATGTGGGACTTGATCTCATGAACCACAAGATCATGACTTGAACTGAAATCAAGAGTTGGATGCTTACCCGACTGAGCCACAGAGATACCCCCGGAATTCCTTCCTTTTTAAAAGACCGAATAATGGGGCGCCTGGGTGGCGCAGTCGGTTAAGCGTCCGACTTCAGCCAGGTCACGATCTCGCGGTCCGGGAGTTCGAGCCCCGCGTCGGGCTCTGGGCTGATGGCTCGGAGCCTGGAGCCTGTTTCCGATTCTGTGTCTCCCTCTCTCTCTGCCCCTCCCCCGTTCATGCTCTGTCTCTCTCTGTCCCAAAAATAAACGTTGAAAAAATAAATAAATAAATAAAAGACCGAATAATATTCCATTGCCCATATATACCACATTTTTTTAACCTGTTTATCTGTCGATGGATATTTGTGTTGTTTTCATATCTTGGCTGTTATGAATAACGAATGCCGCAACGAACATGGGGACGTAGATGCGTTTTCATGACAGCGATCTCATTTCTTTCTGATGTATGCTCAGAAGTGGGGCTGCGGAATCACATGGTGGTGCCATTTTTAATTTTTTGGAGCCTTCATACTGTTTGCCATAATGAGCACATCACACCAGATTATATGCCCGCCAACTGTGCGCAAGGCTTCCCTTTTCTCCGCATCATCTTAAGTATGTATGTATGTATGTATTTATTTATTTAGAGTGAGAGAGAGAGAGAGAGAATAGGGGAATGGCAGAGAGAGAGGGGGAGAGAGGATCCCAAGCAGGCTCCACATCAGCTTGATCACGTCTTTCCGGAAGAGAATACAGAGAAAGGAGGGGCGTCCTGGAAATTGAGGTGCTGCTGAGAGTCTAGGGCGTTTGCTTCCGTTTTATGTTTGGAGCTCTGAGAGGCGACTATCTTGCAGGCTGCTCCCTCATGCACCTGGGGACAGTCTCCTCGAGGTCAACCGGGAAACGCAAGGTGGGCCAGGTTCATTCTCCTGAGTTGCTCTCACTTCTCACAGGGGGGCATGAACGGCGCCTAGAATTTCCATCTTGCTCCTCGTGTTGGGGAGTGGGCAGAGACATAGCAGGAGGGCGAGCTTGGAGCCTGCAGCTCAGCTCAGCCCAGGTCTCGCTGTGGCGAGAGGACAAGTGGGCTTCAGCAGAGGCCATGGAAGGTTGCTCTGGCGTAGAGCTAACGGGCGTTGTGTTAGAGCCTCAAGGCCTTCGGTACTTGTGACACAGGGAGCAGAGAGTACCTGGCTGGGTGTGACTAGGGGTGCATTCTTACCTGATTAAGGAAGGTTAGAGCATAGTGCACAGCATTGCGTTTCCCTTAATAACTAAACCAGGAAGGACACGCTTCAGGAAATTGACAGTGGTTGCATTCTTGTTAGAATTAGATAACCTTGACTTTTCCTCTTCTGCGTCCCTATTTCTTCATATATTTTGTTATGAGAACGTGTTCATTAAAAAAATAAAACTCTGTTTAAAAAACAAAAGAGAATCATACCAGACACGTTGCTCTGCAACTTGTCTTTAATATTCCAAAGCCGTCTCTGTAAGTCTATAGACACAAGTCTCCTTTTTAAGTTCTTTAACACATCCATATACTTTTAAAAAATGTTTATTTGTTTATTTTTGAGAGAGAGAGAGAGAGTGAGTGGGGAAGGGGCAGAGCGAGGGGGGAGACAGAGAATCCCAAGCAGGCTCCCTGCTGTCAGCACAGAGCCTGACGTGGGGCTCGAAGGCGCGAACTGTGAGATCGTGACCTGAGTCGAAACCAAGAGTCAGAAACTCAACCAACTGAGCCACCCAGGTGCCCCCACATATATATAATGTTAAACAAATAGAATCGTACTTTCTTGGTCCGATCTTTTTTTTCCTTTTCCTTTCTACCTTTCTCCTTGCCCTGTATTGCCCTCTACCATCCCCCCTCCCCAACTCCGCCCCAATCTACTTCCCGAGGCAAAGCGTTAGCAACCTGGTATTCAAGTTTTAGTATTTTTTTCTATGTAACTATATACAAATACATATGAATATGCATATAGACACATATACGTTACGTATATACATACAGACATTTAGATGCACACATATGTAAATACATTTACAAGTTTTGTGTGCCTGTGGGTGTGATAGGATGATACTATGAACACATCTCTGCATTTTATTTTTTTAATTGAATTTTTTAATTTCTTTATTTGAGAGGGAGAGAGAGAGAGAGAGAGAGGGGGGGGAGAGAGAGAGAATCTTAAGCAGTCTCTATGCCCAGCGAGGAGCCTGATGTGGGGTTCAGTCTCACCACTCTGGGATCATTGCCTGAGTAGAAACCAAGAGTCACACACTCAAACAACTGAGCCACCAGGTGCCCCTGCATTTTATCTTTTGTACGCACTACCATCTTCTGGAAAATCTTTCCTGTCAACTGGCATATCTCCAGTTCATTCTTTTGATGCTTCTGTAACATTCTATGGTGATTCCCGTATTATAATTCATTCTTCCATCTGTGAGATACTTGGACGATTTTTTTCTTGATTCTTAGAGAAGGTTCTATCTGGCCACTGTCATGTGAAAGCTTAGGATACGTTCTATGTTGCAAAGAAGTTTAGCAATTAAGTTTATTCATTTAAGGATGTTAATACACCTAGATTTTTATCTGGGTGTGTAGAATATTGATATTCAAAAATGTTATTCTATTTTAGGGCTAAGACAATAGTTCTTGACTAATGTCAGTGGTGTGGAGTAACATTGTAGAGCAGGTAATGAACAAATATTTGAGAATCTCCATTATGTAAGATATAAACCTCACTTTAATTAGCGTTGTGACAAAACTCTTTAATTAAATTTGTGCTGGGGATTTCTGCAGAGGGATTAAAGGTGGGTCAAGATCAAGAAGGTGGTGACTTTGATTTAATTAATCAGTTGTTGGAAAATGGGCTTGATCTCCAGAAGGCAATGAGGTTTTTGCAGTTTTGTTGAACTTTTCATTGCGTGTCTATTTTGCATTCAGGTGTAGACTGTATCTGAGTTTTGGAGGTTAGTGAAATAATACTAGCTTTTTCTTACCAAACTCTCTCTAATCTTCAGCAATTAGCTTACACCCCAAAGATCTGAGTTATTTACCACCAATGTTTAACTGCGATAACACTTCATTATACACTGAGGTCCAAATTTTTGAAAGGTTATATGCATCTAAACCTTCACTTAATTTTTTTTCTTTTTTTTTTTTACTTTTCTGGGTGTGAATTTCATTGTTTAACAGTCAGTGAAGATTATGCTTTTTATTTTAGTGTGCCAAGAGCTTTAAATCATGCCAACTACATGAGATAAAATATTGTTTAGCTAACTCTGATGACAGTTTATAAATCACTTCCTATCATTTTAACCACAGGAAGGAGAGGTTGTCAGCCAGTTATACTTGCTTTAAATGTCTGACTGTGGCTTCTATTACAAACAAAAATTGTGAAACATACTCATCCACTGTTGTAAATTTTTGACTTTTAAAAACAAGCACATAATAAAACTTTTTTCTTAAGCTTCAGCTTAAAACCAGGTGTGAGGGCAAAGAGGTTTGCTAATGTTGAGCACAGGTCTTTAGACACACGGACGATCTGTAGCGTAGGTTGGACGAGATGGATTTTTTTATGCCAAAAATTTACTTCCTCTTTACAGAGAGTAGAAACAGAATTACTTGACAACCTGCCCCATGTACTCTTTACCGTGGTAGTCATTTGACTCTGGATGGAAGTCAGGGTACCCTTCACACGGTCAAGAGACTTAACTAAAAGGGAGATTACGATTCGGGTAAAGCTAATGGCCTGGAGAGAGTGGTAGGGTCTCCTACCGCTTAATTACTGCATTAGGGCTTCATTACCACATTTGCCTTTGCAATGTTTTTCTACTATTGTGTCTCATCTCTGCGGATGGCAAAGAAGGTGGAATACGGGCAGCTGTGGTCAGAGGTTTGTGTGAGAGAGCATTCTCCACCACCCACACATCTTTACCCAGTGTGGGCCGAGTTCCGGCTGGCCGCCCATTCCCAACCTCCAGCCTGACTCACCCTGTGCTTGGAACCTCGTCATCTCCCCTGTCTCTGCACGATGTGTCCCACGGGCAGGGCTGCCCACCCTTCCCAGCTCGCCGGCATTGGGGCAGCAGCCACAGTCCCGTTGGGGTCTATCGGTGCTAGAAATTAGAAGCGGGCAGCCAGACCTTATCTCGTCACTTTGCTGCCGGTGAAATTGACCCAAGGAGATTGAGTGTCACGTGGTCACATCCTACACGGGGACACACGTCATCCTCCAGATCTGCATTCTTTCTGTTCTTTGGGAATCACTCCACTACTTAGCTGTGATTCTCCCTACTGGAGACTCACCCCTTTGGGATTGCTGGAGTCCTATTCAAGTGAGTTACACTTGGGAGAAGTGCCATCTTGACCAACCTGAGTGCAAACTTGTCAGACGTCTATCCTGCTAGGGAAGATGGCTGTAAGTCAGGATGCTGCGTGTCTGGGACTCTTTTGGAACGACACGACAAGATTTTTTTCTGGGGCATGAGGCGCTGGCCTGGAGCACTGCTGGAAGAGAGAGGTCAAGCTGAGGACTGCCCTTTGTCTATATCACATATTCTTCTGTGGCCGTCCTTCCTCCAAATCCACCCCAACACCAGGGCTCACCTTCAGCTTTTGCCACCTGAAATGTTGGTCTGTGCATCTTTAGAACGTTTAAGGGGCACCGGTATGTGGGGGGCCGGGCCCCGGGGCCAGGCTGAGACCGGGTCGAGCAACGTTCCCTGTTGACTCAGCCAACCCGGTGGTTCCCCCTCCCATTCCCCCACTTTCAAGGGCATACAAAAGCCTTGTCAAGGCTGAGAAAGTTAATTCCTGAAGCCTGTGGTCTGCAGGTGTTGGCAGTAATGCTACCTCCCTTTATCTACCCCGAGTCAGATAGAAACAAACATGGGAACTGTGTTTTGCTAGCAATCTATCAACAAGGTCTTGTGACCCATTCAGAAAGTTCACAAGGTACACAGAACTAAATGTTTTGGCTGGCAGTGATCATGTGAAACCTGTTTATTCTTAGAATGACCTGATCCATAAGAGTCTTATATTATAAAAGATTGTGTACAGCAACAATAAAGCCGTCACTTGGGCCATCAGCCCAGGGGACCCTCCTGTTCCCAAACTTTCTCTTCTCTCTTTTTTTCTTGCATTCCCCTACCCTCAGGACCCTGACCTCGGTGTTTGTCTTGCCGGTCGCGACACCGGTATCTCTGACTACATTCAGCTTTGAACTTCTTGATCCATAGAAAAAATAAAATATTGTTAATGGTACTTTTGGGCCAGCTGTACTAGCTGCTGACGCTCCTTTTAGCCTCTCCTGTTCTGCCACATTTTCATTACCGGAATAAAGGAAGATGGACTTCTAATTCCAGATAATATGAAACTTGTGACAGCTCCATCAGGATTCAGTTGGAATTAAATTTCTTTATACACAGTTTAACTTCTGCATGGGCCTCAGTGACTTCCCCATGCTTTTTCTGTATTTCAAAAATTAAGAAAGTGAGCTACTTTTTTACCTTCTTCTCCTGGAGCTTTTCAAAGTGGAACTCCACTAGTGTGGGCCCCCAGGTACCAGCCGTGGGATGAAATAAGGAACTTTGGGGAGAGAGAGCCATTATTGTGAGAATTAATCACTGTGTTCTCAGTGGAAGATGTGAGCAGACCTTAGCGGGAGGCACAATCTGAGCTCCCTTTCAGCCAAGTCGTGACAGCGTCTCATGCTGGTTAGACGATCCAGATCCTGAGCTCACCTTCATTCAAATTACTTTCAAAGTTTGCCTGTTGGATTCCAGGAGACGCCATAGGTCATTCTGTAAAAGGAAATGCTAACCATTCAATTTATGCACTCTAAATTGCATTTAAAAAATGAGGTGTGAGAAGATTTGCTCAACACATATGACATTCCATCCATCAGTGACACGGAGGCAGGCTTTTGTTGGCTCACTGTCAAACAGACGTGAGTGTTCTCTTTGATGACCACTGATCTATGCTGTGTATCCTGTGTGTCAACTTCAGTGTACATTCGTCATGTTATTCGGTGCGTTTAGGGCCCTAAATGATCACTTTCCACAAACTCACTTCCCACGATCTCTAGCTGACAGAGGCAGGTTAAATAGAAAAGTGAGATGTCGTGGCCTTATGTGTCTAGTATAAGTGAGTGGAAACAAGGATACTTTGAAGAGAACATTAATAATCAGTGTCTTTGGTTTATACAGAAAGTATTCAAGATAAACTGTACGTTTTGAGATACCCTAACTCATGATCTCCCAAATATTATAGCAGCATCAGGCCGCATCTCTCCCTTTCTGCTGCACTCTACCTGGAAGAAATCAGATTTTTCTTATTCTAACACAGCACGGAAAACAAAATATGTGCACACAGAGTGCTGCAGAGTTGTCCCTTGTATCAGATTGGATTTAACAACTTCTTTCCCCCTTCTAGCACCATATTACAAAACTAAAAATTTTTATTTTCCTATTTACTTTTTGCTCTGTTAAAAGGTTGATAAATCTCAATTAAGTTTGCGATCATCTCTTTTTTTTTAAGTTTATTTTTTTTTGAGAGAGAGAGAGAGAGAGAGGGAGGGAGGGAGGGACAGAGAGACAGGGGGAGAGAGAGAATCCCAAGTGCATGGAGCCCAATGCAGGTCTCGAACCCATGAACTGTGGGATCATGACTTGAACTGAAATCAAGAGTCAGACACTTACCCAACTAAGCCACCCAGGTGCAACTGTGATCGTTTCTTATAACAATTCAAGCTAGTATTTTACCTCAACTCCTGTTAGGATTTAAGAGTGTTTCTTGGACAAATAATCTCGGGAAATGGTGAGTTAAGCTATCATTTATCTATATGCAGATTAAAAGATTACTAAATACAGTACCAAGGAGATTGAAATTGACTTTCCTATGCCATTATATACCATACTTGATTTAGTCAATCTAATATAGTTGGACAATTAAAAAGGTCTTCTCTTCTGCTGTTTAAATAGTGCAAAATTGGTAGAAAACAAAATTTAAAAATTACGTTGTTTGAAAATCCTTTCTAACGACTCTAAAAGAGACCTTTAGATTTAAGACGTAAACAGTGTGACTCAGACGTTGCTGGTAAGAATGTGAAATGGTCTGGCCACTGTGGAAAATAGTGTGGTATCTGCTCAATAGGTTAAACATAGAATTACCATATGACCCAGCACACCCACTCCCCCAGGCATATACTCGCCCAGATTGGAAACAGATGTTCACACAAAAACTAGTACGTAAATGTTCATAACAGCCTTGTGCACAATAGCTAAAAGGTATAAACAGCCCAAGGTTCATAAGGGGATCACAAATGGTAGCCGATCCACACCGTGGAATATTATTTAGGCACAAAAAGGAACAAAGTGCTGTTATACGCTGTAACATAGATGCACCTTGAAAACATGTTGCGTGAAAGAAGACGGACGCAAAAGTTCTTATCTGCTGTGATTCCATTTATAAGAAATATCCCAGATAGGTAAATCTATAGAGACAAAGCATATCAGTGGTTGCTTAGGAGCTGAGGGGAAGCAGAGGGGGCGTGACTACTGAGGGAGTAGGGGGTTTCCTTTTGAGGTGATGAAAATGTTCGGGAACTTGACAGAGGCTAACTGGAGATGTGCTTCAACATAATCCTCTTTTGAAAATTTTTTTAATGTTTTATTTATTTTTGAGACAGAGAGAGACAGAGCATGAGCAGGGGAGGGGCAGAGAGAGAGGGAGACACAGAATCGGAAGCAGGCTCCAGGCTCTGAGCTGTCAGCACAGAACCCGATGCGGGGCTCGAACCCACGAACCGCGAGATCGTGACCCGAGCCGAAGTTGGACGCTTAACCGACTGAGCCACCCAGGCGCCCCCGTAACTTTCCTCTTAAAACAACAGCAGGGATTGCCCCTGTTTGTCATGTGTCTTGGTCAAATCTTTTGACAATTTGTTGTCGAATAGTTTTTTTTTTAATTTTTTTTTTCAACGTTTTATTTTATTTTTGGGACAGAGAGACAGAGCATGAACGGGGGAGGGGCAGAGAGAGAGGGAGACACAGAATCGGAAACAGGCTCCAGGCTCCGAGCCATCAGCCCAGAGCCTGACGCGGGGCTCGAACTCACGGACCGCGAGATCGTGACCTGGCTGAAGTCGGACGCTTAACCGACTGCGCCACCCAGGCGCCCCTGTTGTCGAATAGTTTTAAGAGACAGGTTTAGGGGCACCTGGGTGGCTCCGTCGGTTAAGCACCCACTCTTGATTTCAGCTCAGGTCCTGATCTCATGGTTCATGAGTTCAAGCCTCTCAGTGCAGAGCCTGCTTCGCATTCTCTCTTTCCCTCTCTCTCTCTGCCCCTCCCCTGCTCACTCTCTCTCTCAAAAATAAATAAATAAACATTTAAAAGAATCTTGTTTATCATATTTTAAAACTTTTTTTTAAAGTTTATGTATTTATTTTGAGAGAGAGAGAGAGAGAGAGACAGCGCGAGCAGGGGAGGGGCGGAGAAAGAGGAAGACACAAAATCCCAAGCAGGTTCCTCGCTGCCAGCACCGAGCACCACACACGACTTGAACTCAGAAAACCACAAGAGCATGACCTGAGCCAAAACCGAGTAGGACGTTTAACTGAATGAGCCACCCAGGCGCCCCCACATTTTAAAACTTTTGTCCCAGAAGGTAACTTTTCAAAAGGCCAGTGAAATTGATACTTAATGTGAGAGGATAAGAGCACTGGGAACATTGAACTACAATTGAAGAAATATGCTATTATTTACCAGTGAAGTAATGGCTTTTAAAAATGGAAGTGCAAGTTATAAACCATATAATTAACCATTGTAGGGGTTCCTGGGTGGCCCAGTGGGTTAAACATCCGACTTTGACCTGGGTCGTGATCTCACGGATGGTGAGTTCGAGCCCGTTCAGGCTCTCTGTTGACAGCTCAGAGCCCAGAGCCTGCTTTGGATTCTGTGTCTCCCTCTCTCTCTGCTCCCCCCCCAACCCCCTCATGCTCTGTCTCTCTCTGTCTCTCAAAAATGAATAAACGTCCAAAAAAATTTAAAAAACCCATATAATTAACCATGGTAAAGCACAGAATTCAATGGCGTTTAGTGCATTCACAGTGCCACGCACTCACCTCCACTCTCTCACTTCAAAACCTTATCATCACTCCAGAAGAATAGTGCTGACAGTTGGTAATCACCCCCCCTTCCTCCCCTGCTCCAGCCCTAGGGAACCTCTTCCCTACTTTCTGCCCCTATGGATTTGCCTATTTTGGCTATTTCATAGAAAAGGCATCATGTAATATGTAACCTGTCGTGCCTGGCTTCTTACCATAGCATAATGTTTATAAGGTTCACTTCCATCATAGAATATGGCAGCACTTCCCTCCTTTTTATGGCCAGATAATAGTCCGTTGTATGGATATACCACAATTGGTTTATCCATTTATCCCTTTAAGGACACTTGGATTGTGTTCACATTTTGGCTCTTTGTGCACAGCGCTGCTATGAAATCCGTGAACACATTTTTGTTTGAATATCTGTTTTCACTTTTTTTGGGGTATATACCTAGGAGTGAATCTCTGGATCATATGGTAATTTTGTATTTAACTTATTGAAGAGCCACCAAACTTTTTCACCGTGGCTGTAGCATTGTAAATTCCCGTCAGCAATGTATGAGAGTTGCTATTTCTCCACATCCTTGCCAACGGTGATTACTTATCATTTATTTGATTATAGCCATCCTAGTAGATGTGAACTAGTGTCTCATGGTGGTTTTGATTTGTATTTCCTTCCTCCCTCTTCCTTCCATCTTTCTTTCTTTCTTTCTTTCTTTCTTCTTTCTTTCTCTTCTTTCTTTCTTTCTTTCTTTCTTTCTTTCTTTCTTTCTTTCTTTCTCCCTCCTTCCCCCTTCCTTCCTTCCTTCCTTCCTTCCTTCCTTCTCTCTTTTTTCCATATCACATACCACTAAGAACACTGAAAAAGATCTACAGAACTTTCTTGTTGAAGTAGGGACCTCTTTTTAATCTTCCTGTGGTTGAAGTCAAAGATTTCCCATTGATTTTCTTTTGGTAGTTCATCACTCCATTAATTTTCCTTGATAGGACCTTTTGTTACTGTGCCGCAGATTTGCCTCCTTTCTGTGCTTCCACTGTTAGGGATCATCCCTGATTTGCATTTTTTTTTTTAAATTTTTTTTTCAATGTTTTTATTTATTTTTGGGACAGAGAGAGACAGAGCATGAACAGGGGAGGGGCAGAGAGAGAGGGAGACACAGAATCGGAAACAAGCTCCAGGCTCCAAGCCATCAGCCCAGAGCCTGACGCGGGGCTCGAACTCACGGACCGCGAGATCGTGACCTGGCTGAAGTCGGACGCTTAACCGACTGCGCCACCCAGGCGCCCCCCTGATTTGCATTTTTTAAATCACCAATGATGTTGAAAATATCTTTACCTTCTTCTTGGCCATTTGTACATCTTATTTGGAGAAGGGTCTATATAAATTCTTTCCCCAGTTTTTAATTGGTTTGTCTTTTTGTTGTTGAGTTGCAACAGTTGTATGTATTCTGGGTAGGAAATCTTTATCAGATATATGATTTGTAAATATTTTCTCCCATTCTGTAGGTTGTCTTTTTACTTTATTGATAATTTCCTTTGATGCACAAAATGTTCTGATATATATGAAGTCCCACTTGTCTATCTTTTCTTTTGTTGCTAATTTTTCGGTGCCAAATCTGAGAATCTATTGTCAAAATCAGAGGCCGTGAAGATTTAGGCCTGTGTTTTCTTCCAATAGTCTTATTTTTAACTCTTCTGTTTAGGTCATTGATCCACTTCCAGTTAATTTTTGACTATGGAGTGAGGTAGAAAAGTCCAACTTCTTGCTTTTGTGTGTGTGTTTATCCATCTTTTTCCAGAGCCATTTGTTGAAGAGTCCATTCTTTCTCCATTGAATGATCTTGGCACCCTTGTCAAAAAGCAATCGGTTACCTATGTTTGGGTTTATTTCTGGGCTGATACCAGTTCTATTCTGTTGTTCTATATGTCTGTCTGTATGTCAGTAGCACATTGTTTTATTTCCTGTAGCTTCGTGGTTAGTTTTTGAAATCGGGAAATGTGAGTCTTCCAATTCTCGTTCCCCCCTTTTTCAGTATTGTTTGGGTTATTCAGAGTCACTTGCAATTCCATATAGGTTTGAGGATAGCTTTTCCATCTCTCTGAAGAAGGCCATTGGAATTGTAACTTATCTGTAGATTGCTTTGCGGCATATTGCCATCTTCACATTATTGAGTCTTCCTATTTTCTTCATTTATTTAGGTTTTCTTTAACTTCATTCAGTAATATTTTATAGTTTTCAGTGTGTAAGTCTTCTACCTCTGTGGTTAACTTTATTGCTAGGTTTTTATTCTTTTTGATACTATCGTGACAGAATTGTTTTCTTAATTTCCTTTGTGGATTGTTTATTGCTGATGTATAGAGACACAAATTATTTTGTGTTTTGGTTTTGCACCCTGCAACCTGGTTGAATTTGTTGATTAAGTCTTGTAGTTTTGGGTGGATCCGTTGGCATTTTCTGTATATAGAATCATGCCATTTGCAATAAATATAGTTTTAATTCTTCCTTTCCAACGTGGATGCCTTTTATTATTATCTTTTTCTTGCCAAATTACTCTGGCTAGGACTTCTAGTAGACTATTGAATAACAGTGGTGAAAATGGGAACGAGAAAAGGATGCCTATTTTCATCACTACTATTAACATTCTCCTGAAAGTAATGGATTTTGCAGCACAGTTTTTATTTATTTCAATTCACAGACTAAAGCCAGTGGCTTAATAATGCCCCGCTTTTTCTGAGGTTAGGTATTTTGGCAAATTTTCTGTCTAGCTTATATCCAAGTACATAGAGATATTGAAATAAATCCTCTGAGGAGAAAGACCGTAACTATCATAAAGCTATGTGTCTTACTTGACTGGATCTGCTTTTTTTTTTTTTTTTAATTTTTATTTTGACAGAAAGAGAGATAGAGAGTGAGCAGGGGAGAGGGAGACAGAGAATCCCAAGCAGACTCGGAGCGCTCAGTGCGGAGCCCAATGTGGGGCTTGAACTCACGAACTGTGAGATCACTCCTGAGCCGAAACCAAGAGTCGGGCGCTTGACCGACTGAGCGTCCCAGGCGACCCGACTGGGTCTGCTTTTTGATAAGACCTCGTTGATTAAGAACCACTTCCAAATTTAGGGCTACTGATTTAGTAAGTTTTGTGTTTTCCTTAGAAGACTGTGTTACTTTCTAAGTTATAACATCTAACAGTTTGAGTATAGCTCTCCCGCTACATATTTAGAGCAACAAACAGTTAGTAGTTTCCTAAGCAGCTAAATCTTGGGGGAATCACATAATTTCTTGTCCAACCAGGCCCCTTTCCAAAGAGGGATGCGCTTTTAATTCTGCCAGGGCAACAGGCATAAACCAGTACTGCTTCCGGCAAACTGAGATGGCGAACGAAACCATTGAGTTCTTATTCTCATTGTCATCACTGATTTATCATGAGAAAAATCGGTAACGAGAGAAAATTTTATTCTCAAAGCTATAAGCTAGATTTTCAAGGGAGAGGAAAATGAGGCAAAAGTCCATTATTATGGTGGTCACTCTTTCCAGTTTTCCGGTATCCTTTTAACGATGGGCTTTTTCTGGTGCTGGGACGCTAGACTGAAGTCAAATCAAATCAGTTTGATACTGAACGTGGCAAAGACCGAGCTGCCTGAAGGGTTTGGGTCCATTCAAAGACCAAGGTGAAGGAGACTTAGCTTCAGCCAAGATCTTTGGGGACAGTCTTGTGCCCCACCCCACCCACCTGCCTTCATACCAAAACAAGGCAGCCTGGGACCACACCTCAGCTTCACCAGGGCCCACACTATGCGGAAAAGCCTAGGATTGGGCTCTCACTGGACTTGTTTCCAGGGATTAACAACAACTGAGCAAGATAACTCTTCTCTTTAGGAGTAGTTTTGCTCCCTGGCGTTTTGGTGATAAGTAAATTTCACAGCAAGGCAATTGCCACAATAATAAAAAGCTATTATATAAATATACTTAATCATGTAACTGTCATTTATGATTCCAAGGGCTAAAGGTAAGACGGTTAGAAATCAGAAACACTTTAAACATGGTAAAAGGCACTTGTCTTACTTCAGCAGGACCTTACGATTAATAATCACTCTCCCGTATTTGATTGTGAGTTTGCGTATCCTTACGATGAATACATAGAGAATGAGGATGGCTATTGGAATAATACAAGTAATGTGAGTCATCTGTGAGCATCTATTATGTACCAGGCATGAGCAGTTTGCCTAAAGTAAAACGTCAGTTAGTAGAAATTAAGAGCGGAGCTGCAGTTTAAAGCTTATACCCTTTCCACTCTGCTGTGTTGACCCCCAATCCACAGATATTGTAGACAACAGAAAAAATACTGAGCTACAAGTCAGGGGACCTGTGTCCTAGTCACAGATGTGTCTTTGATAAGGGCCAGTCACATGATCTCTCTGAATCATGATTTCCTCATTTGTTCAAGGAAGTTAACGTAGGTCCTACCCAAGTCCCAGGGGGTGGTGCACATCAAACATGATGTATATGCAAGTACTTTGAAAATGCTTTCTGTGCTGTAAGCATTGTCGAAAGAGCATTCAAGAAGTTTCTGTCTTAATCACACTTGTATCATGACCTTTAGAAAAAATTCTTTTAGCTTTCTTTGATTCTCTCTTCTGCACTTAGATGTGCAAAAGACAGGGAGAAAAGGGATCTTTTTTTCCTCATTCATCCCAGGCATTCCTCATAAACACTTCTCCAAATGGCTATTATGAAAGAGACTTTGGCTGGTGTATGAGTCGTTGGCAGGTTCTAATTTCTACAGAGATAGGCACAATGCTGAATGCCTCCTGTGATAATGTAAGAATTCCTGAGATTTTAAATGCTAAGTGAAACTGTTAGGACATCTTAAGGTTTGTTTTGTGTTTTTTAATTTATTTTGAGAGAGAGAGAGTGCCAATGAGCCTGGGTGGGGGCGGCATGGGGGTGCAGAGAGAAAGGGAAAGAGAATCCCAAGCAGGCTCCAGGCTCCGCGCTGTTGGCGCTGAGCCCAAGGCAGGGCTCAATCTCACCAACCCTGAGATCATGACCTGAGCTGAAATCAAGACTTGGACGCTTAGCAGACTGAGGCGCCCCAGGACATCTTAGGTTTTAAGAAACAGCTATCTCCAACTCAGATTGATTTAAATATAAGGAAACGTAAGGAACTTTTTCAACTCACTTAAGGTGAGGGCATAGGTAGGCAGTTCCTACTTTGTTATCTCAGGGTTTTAGCTTTGCTTTCTGGCAATTTTATTTCCTTTTACCCTCACCTCATGGATAGACGTCATGGCTGCAATTCCAGGTATTAAAGCCTACAGGGCATCATCCAAAGGAAGAAAGGAAAACTTTTCCTGAAAGGTTTTTTTTTTTTTTTTTTTTTTTTTTTGGTCAGGATTGGTTTGGATGCCATCTCTAAGCCAGTTATCAGCAAGAGGAATGGGATCACCATGGCTAACCATTTGGGGCAGGATGGCTGCGGGGGAGTCAATCCCCAAGACAATTATAATAAGACAGTTTAGAAAGATTGAGCCATTTGATACTATGTAACTTCCAGGCAAACTCTTCAGAGTAGACTCTGTTGATGGAAACGGCAGAGCATCTGCCATTTTGCACATGTTGTCATCCAGGCAGGTCATGACCAGTGTGAAGAAACTGATAGTATAGTCCCGTTCCGTTGCCACACTCACTGATTTATCGTGAGGTTCCTATGTAGCTTTTCTGGAGACGTATGTGAATGGAGCGTAGTCCTTCTTTTTTCCAACTGGAGTGCCTATCCTAATGCAAACATATTCATTACACAAATTTTGCATACCAATTTTAAGGTAGGCCTTTTGGGAAATTATTTCTTCGCTTCCCAAAGTGTATGTGATACTCTAATGTGTTTCCAGGTGTTAGCATTAGCAATATTTTGTTAATGTTGGCATCCTGGAAGTTCAAAGAACGTTGATAATAATAACAAGGGAGACCTCAGGAATGGCATCTTGTATGTTTCTTTGTCTCTTCGTGTATTAATTTGCTCAAAGCAGTACATCCAAACTGTTACAAATGGGATGCTCTGAAAGTAGTCTACTTGGATTCCAATCTTAGTGTCCCTTCACTTACCAGCTGTGTGACCTCCAACAAGTTGATTAGCTTCTCCTATCTCAGTTTCCTCTTTGGAAAAAATAGGTATAATAGTAATACCTACTTTACAGGGTTGTGAGGTTTCGATTAGATAATGTACTGAAGGTGCTTAGCCTGACCTTTAGGAAGCAGATGTCAATTGACATTTCTAATTAATCTTTCTAACTGATGTTCAATACTACTCCTATGACTATTACCATTACCACTACCGTAACCATCGCTATGTACCAGTGGATACATTGTCCTGAACAACAACAAAAAAAGCAGCACAATACGAGACCAACGTATCCTTATACTGTGGTTTGGTGCGGCAGAGGCTGGAGAGAGAAACGTACTCATCGGCTCTGCCTCACTAGCAAACTTATTATTTCTTTGAGGAATGAGAGTAGGAGAGTGAAGTGAAGCCAGGGGATTTAAGCCTTATTTTCATCTATGGATAGACAAAGTACTGTAGCAATATATTTTAAACCACGAATCCATTCTGTTTTCAATTAGACTGAGTCTATTATCCCAACTGAAGACACAGAGATAGAAGACCATTTCTACCCTTTTTTAGATTAGCAGGGGAAAGCCACAGCTGAAATATTCCAAGAGGAGATTGGTTAAACCTCATAATGACTTTTGCAGAATAAAATGAGCCTCAAGGTCTTGGCAAGAGAGAAACGGCACCACCGAGACCCGGCATCTCTTTCCTGGGCAATTTGTTGACTTGTTTGAGCTTCTATTCTTGGACTAGCCTGTACTTAATCCAGACTAGTATACTGTTGCCCAGTGTCCAAAGGACAAATAAATAGTTCAAGAACATTCTTTTCTGTTCCTTGATAAAGGCAACAATTCTCATCTGATGGAAAAAAAAAATAATTAGCCAGACGTTCTGTATGTTTTGATGTAATGGAAAGTGCTCTTTCCGATGAAAGCTTGCTGGAATAAGACATTAAATTCTTATTTATTTTATGTCTTCATCTACAAATTCACAGTGGCAGCTGTTTATAGTGTTTATAATTAAAGCCATGCCAGTATGAAGAACTGTTTCTATTATTCAGTCCCCTGAAGGAAATATTTTGAGAACCCAAAGCTTCCAATATCAATTGAGATAATCTTTTGGTAAATTCCTGGTCTGGACAACCTACCTAAGCTGTTCTGTGACTTGTTTCTCTGGATGACCGGAATCTGTTTAAAATACCGGGTGAAGCTTGGGCTCTGTCTCTTTTACTGACTTCTGTCCCTTTTCTTACATTTGAATGAACACTCGATGTAGCAAGGACAATTCATTAGGTTCCTGACAAAGCACAAAAACCGTCTAGAAAAATATCTACTGATCATTTAGCCATGAACCATGACTAATTGTTATCTAAATGGAATTAAGGGTAATGACTCCGAGACGTTCATAGGAAAAGAGCGCTCAGTGTTTTCCAGCAAGAACAATTAACAGTTTTCCTTCTCTCTTTAATAGAACCTTTTGCCATTTAATCGCAAAATGCTTACCAAGAACCCCATACCCTGGGATAATTCCTTTTGAAAAGTCTTATAACACTGTCCTCAAAAACATTATGTTATAGAGAAAGAAAAAGAATAAGCTTCGGGTTGACCAACTTAGTCAAAAGAGATGATTTCTAAATGCTCCTAACTTGCGTCAGTGATGTCATCAACTTTCCCTGTCTGTTGGGAATAGCAGCCGTATTACATGCTTTTGTGAAAACATTTTCTGAACGTTCAATTTCAGGGCACGTGTCTTGCCTTTTATTTTTGTTTTTAATATAGTTAGAGAAGGCAGAGATCTGTGATGGAGTCTGGCCTTCTACCGCGCTTTGGAACGTAAAAAGATAAAAGTGGGAGATATTTCTTTCGTTGGCTGCAGTCATCTCTTGAACTTTATATTTCGTGCCAGCAGAAAATTAATTCCTCACAGAGTGCACCGCGGCAGGAAGGCACAAGGAAGTGAAATACCCGTGTAATATCCTGAAGCAGGAGCCCGCTTTTTCCAGAACGTCTGTGGACAGGTAGAGATCTCATCTAGCTGACCAACCTATCCCTGCGCTTACAGGACCAAAGACATGGAGTGAGTTTTCTTCATTTTCTCTAAGAAACAAACCTACCAAACCAAACATACTTTTTATCTTAGGCATTATTTTTGGCTTATCTTTTCCCTTCTCAGCATATGTGACGTCTCAGCAGGTTAGAAGCGGAGACCTCAGCTTCGTGCAAAAATAGCCTTCTGAATTCATTACCCTTTTCCTCTTTAACAAGCAGGATTTGAGGAAAAGGGTGACTTGGTATATTTTTATTCTATGTTTTAATTCCACGAGGCACCAAACCAAAACAAAAGTAAACCGTACTTAAGATAAAAACCTGAATTCTCTTTGACGGTACAAATCAAAACCCCCATATTCACGAAACTCGCGCCTCCTAATTTCAGGGTCTCAGGAGAACTGCATGAGCTCTAGATATTCATAGAAGCAGGAGCTGAAGGGATTACCTGACTTCACATCCCCAACCTGACAGCTACTTACATCTGTCACGTTAAATATAGTTCAGTGTCTTTACCTTACTCACTGATGTGACATTTATCAAATCGTCACGTAGGAGCGTCGGTTGGGGAGAATGACAAGATCATATTATTTAATAGACTCCTCAAATTGACTAAACATAATGAAGTTTAACTTTAGATGTGTTTCTTTTTTCTTTTTCCTTCATTTAGAGCTCAAATGAGTGCTCACCAATGGGCACAGACACCACGTTCACATTGCAAGAAGGGAACTCTATTGTCTGAAGGGCTTGGTACTTGAAATATTGGTATGAGAAGGAATTGTGTGGATCCTCCATTTGTCACAGAAGTGACAAGACACCCCACTTAACTAACTGGTGAACGATGTGACTGAAGAGAAACGTTACAGCTTTAAAAACATGTGCATTAATTAGACCCCGTAACCAGTCATACGAAGCTGCATCTCGAGTTCTATAGTATGAGATGTTCAAAATTCTCATTTTCACCAATCCTGCCTTATTTTACTATAGTAATGCTTCAAATGAAGAAATAGATATGTCAGGGTCATGGAAGCAAGGAGGAGTTTCTTGAGGAACATTTCTCAGGTATCTTTGATGGTTCAAGCTGCCACCACTGTTAGCTTTCACCTGATGTGATAGGAAGCATATCTGTTATTTACACGGGATTGTTTATCAAAACCCCCCTTCTGGTTAAATGATGGCTGACTTTAAGGTACACAGTCTTGAAAGTGGTCTTACATCCCCAAAGCAAGGCTTTCCGTCCGACTTGTACACACTGTTATGTCTTTATAAAAGTACAGCTGTCATTAGAGTTGTTTTTTCTTTCGTTGTTTATGGTTAGAGAAATATATGACTTGAGTCATAGGATTGGTTTTAAACAATCATAACAATAAATGCATCCATCCTCAAAGTGGGCATTGTATTTGCTCAAATAATAGAACATTTTTAGAATTCCCTTGAGAGGGTTTATTGCCCACACAAGGGAATGAGTCATCACTCCACATTGAAGGTTCAGTCCCTGATTGTCTCACACTCTGTCCCTGTATCCCTCACTGGGCCTCTCCACCCAGACTTATTCTGCTTTTTCAGCTAGTTTAGTAGACTATTCATGAGTCTGTGAGCAAGCTGACACTCTCTCTGGACCCCTCTAGAATCTGTAAACCAAAACTTCTAAGAACGAAATCATTCTTTTCCTACAAGCTCAACCCAAATCAAAGATCCAAGAAAATGGTTCCTCCTCCATCAATCACACTATATTCTGAACTCAGTTTTTCTAAATGTCTTAGATTTCCTAAATGTCACACATTTCTTACTGGTAGCCCCATCTTCCATGGTTTACCCACCCAGCGAGATGATACAGCCTTGGGCTTTCATTGACATTTCTTCTTGTCTTCTTCAAGAAAATATTGGAATCTCTAAATCGCAATCATCGTTACTTGTGTAACAGCCGAACTGAGAGTGCTTATGCTTTACATAGGATTGCTTTCCTGCTGTATATTGAGCTTTTTCATTGGCATCCTTCAAATTATTATGTAGCAGTCACCATTAACATACAGAACCAACCTTAAATGATAATAGTAATTTAGAGCTTTGGAATGACCGGGGGCTATCCCTTTGTATACAAAATTAATGAGATATTTTAAATCTTACTTGTTAGTTTATTTATTTATTTTGAGAGAGAGAGTGAGTGCAAGTGGGGGGGGGGCAGGGAGAGAAGAGAGAGAAAGAATCCCAAGCAGACTCCTCGCTGTCAGCACAGAGTCCCGCGTGGGGCTTGAATTCACAACTGTGAGATCATGACCTGAGCTGCAACCATGAATCAGATCCTTAATGGACTCAGCCCCCCAGGCACCCCAATGAGATTTTTTTTTTTAAAGAAAGCATTTGAAAAGCTTTCACGTAAGTTTCTTTTTTTTTTTTTTAAAGTTTATTTACTTATTTTGAGAGAGACAGAGACCGCGTGAGTGGGGGAGGGGCCAAAAGAGGGGGAGACAGAGAATCCCAAGCAGGCTCTGCACGGTCAGCTCAGAGCCTGATTCGGGGCTCAAACTTATGAAACCATGAGATCATGACCTGAACCAAAACCAGGAGTCAACGCTTAACCGACTGAGCCACCCAGGTGCCCCTTACGTAGCTAAATTTCATAGAGCACTTTTGATTATATTATACTTTTTAAGATTGTCCTAGAGTGTTATTTCCATAACAGTCGTGTCTCTTTTGGGTCATCATTTATTTCCTGTGCTTAGAACAGTGTTTGGCACACAGGAAGTTCTCAATAACTAGGCAGGGTGCCCTTTGGCTATTTCGAGAAGTTCAAAGATGTTGATAGTGCTGGTTTATGAACCTGAGCATGGGAGAGTAGGCATTCCATAACTGGTCCTGAGTAACTGGGAACTTACGACCATGTTGGCCCCACCATGCTCAGAACAATTAAGGTTGGAAGTTACCTAATGCGTCTGTACAGTGAGAAGTAAATGGGGAGATTTCACTTTCTAGAACATGTTAATTAGGTGCAGGTTTTAAATGATGCCCAGAACAATTTTTACTGACTCTGATTAGAAATCACATCCTGGCCACTTAAGAAAATAGAAGTAAACATTCCCTTCTCGTTAATGACCATCTGACCAGTTGAATTAAAGGAATCTTGCTGGCTGTTGGCTTCATTTAAGAATTCTGTCTGCTACTGTGCACTATTATATTCACTGATATGTGGGGGGGGGGGGGGGGGAACCAAAAGCTATGGGCTTAAACAGCACAGTCACCTGGTTGGGGCTCTAGCAGCCTTAGGTTCTCAAAATACAAGTTCCCTGGAGGCGAATGTATGAAGAATGGCTCCTGTACAACATATCCAGTTAATAGTCCAGTATGTGTAACACAGCTTTGGCACACACCATCCACCGGAGGGCACCAGGACATAGTTCTTCTTTAGTGCCCGTGGTATATATAGGGTCTTCCCTGCCCCCTTTAATTACTTTAAAGGATTTGTCAGAGTATCAAAGAACGTTCTCACTGGGGAGGGGATTAACGGCCATGCCGTCATGTATTTATTTTGCAAAGACATTATGTGCTGATAGGTTCTGTGCTCTGGCCAGCACTAAATGAAATAACTGGTTAGAAACAGAACCAGAATTTAAATTCAGTAGCATTTTCTCCACTGTACTATTACCTACTTCCTTTTTTACTTGCTCCTCTGAACATTATTTATCCAGAGGAAGAACTCATTTCTGCAGGGCAGTCTACATGAGCTATGTTGGAACAGCCAGGGCGAGGCAAAAATCCTTCCTGTTGAGGGATTTTGCCCTCGAAGCCTTGCCCTTTGTAATACCACAATGAGCCTTTGTGGGGTTCCTCAGAGGATGGTCAAGATGCTTGTTTCCATTTCTGGGCTATTGTGGTGCTTCGGGTGGCACTGATATAGTGAGAAGGGGATTGGGGTTTAAGGGTTTAACTCTTTTTTGCTCAAGGCTTGATGTGATGTCACCGGGCCAGGAACAAACAGCACAATTTGTTTATTGTACTATGTAGATTTCTTTAGGGCATTTGGAGAACGGAGTGGAAAGAATGGAATGGGACATAAAGAAACAAAAGGCCATTTGCAATGTGCAAAGAAATTGTATAATGTTTTTGGAAGTCATTTGAGCTTCTCTATCATCCTCTGGTCTTCTAGGGCTCCCAAATTAAATCTTAGGCAAGTTCAACCCCTCCCAGAGGCCTACATGTCTATATTTTTGAAGAAATAATTGCCTCTCCGCCACCCCCCATTTACTGTTGCTCTCATACAATGGTAAATGTACATTTTCGGCACATTAAAAAATAAACTTTTTATTAAAGCATAACAAAAATAGAGAAAGGTATGTGTTTGTTTCTGCAAGATGAACAGAAGTTATAAATGCCATCCAGGCCAAGATAGGGAACATTACTGGAAACTCAGAAGCCCTCTTCAGGACCCTTTCCAGTAAATTCCTTCCTCCCCACCCAAAGTAGCCAATATCCTGACTTCAATCATGGATTATTGGTTTTGCAAGTTTTTGAACTTTATATAAATGAAATAATAAGTAGGTACTCTTCAGCGTCTGGTTTCTTTCATTCACCAATTGTCTATGAGATTCATTTATGTTATTATATGTAGCAAGTGTGTTCATGTTCATTGCCCCAAAGCATTCCATCATAGGAACAAACCACTATCCATTTTCTGTTGATGGACTTTAGAGTCGTTTCCAGTTTCTGGTGACTATGCAGAGTGCTTCTGTGAGTATCCTTGTACATGTATTTTGGTACACATATGTACTCATTTTGTTTTGGCGATATACCCAATAGAATGGGTGGTCATAGGGGAAACATATATTCAGCTTTAGTGGATATGGCCAAACTATTTTCAACTGATTGTACTAATCTATGTTACTAACAGAAGTCTATAGAGAACCCAATTGCTTAATATTCTCATCAGTTGGTGTTCCAGTGAGTATAAAATGACGTTTCATTGTAGTTTTAATTTTCGTTTTCCTGATTATTAACGATGAGCGCCTTTTCATATATTTCATGGCTATGTGGATGTTCTTTTTGCAAAGTACCTGTTTGTTCAAGCCTATTGCCTATTTTTATATTGGATGGTCTTTTTTTTTTTTTCATTGACTTATAAGAGTTTTTATATGTTTTGGATATGAGTCTTTCATTGGGTATTTGCATTGCAAATCCCAGTCTGTTGATTGTCTTTTCACTTTCTTACTGGTGTCTTTTGATGAACTAGAATTCTTTTAAATGTGGTCAAATTTATCCATCATTTTACTTATGGTTATTGCTGTGTCTTCTTAAATTTTTTTTTTTTTTTTTGCCTACCCCAAGATCATGAAGATACTATCTCTCCACCCCTGCCCCCTGAATCTTTATTTTATTCTCTACTACCTACTCTTGCGGCCACAATTCACCTGGAGTTAATTGTTCTATATGATGTGAGATCGAGATTTAAGGTTTGTTTTTCTTTACATGCAGATTTCCAGTTGCTCCAGGGCAATTTAGTAGCAAGTCCATTCTTTCCTCACCAGACTGAAGTCACCTTTGTAAAAATCAAGTGACAGTTTCTTCACTTTTCTTAATTGTTGCAGCTTTAGGATGTATGTTGATATCTACTCATGTAAGATATCAAGTTTGTTCTTCTAGCTTGTTTTAGCTATTCTTGGACCTTTGCATTTCCACGCGAATTTTAAATCATATTTTAATTTTCACAACAGCTCTGCTGGGATGTAGATTTATTTGGGAATAGTCGACACCTTTAAACTATTGAGTCTTTCAACCCATGAACATGGCATCGTTCTAAAGATTTCTCTCAATATTTGTATTTTACAGTGTAGATATCTTATAAATCTTTGTCAGGTTCACTCCTGGCTTTTTTGTTTTTGTTTTTGTTTTTATTTTTGTTTGTTTTGCTTAATTATACTGGCTAAAACCCCAGTAGTTTCAACAGAAGTGATCATAGTGACATATTAGTTTATTCTCTATCTTGGGATTTCTCTTTTGTATGGTGGTTGCTGTATAGTTTTCATAGATACTCTATATTAGGAACGTTTCTTTTTGGTATCTTGGCCTCTTAAGGCCACTTTCATAGCCTAAAATCCCATGTTGTTTTCCTAGCTCCATAATATCGCTTAAAGCTCTGATGGCTCCTCTGCTTCCCCCACCCCAGCCTGCCACTGATCCCAGAAATCCCTTCAATAAGGAACAGGTTCCGTGGCTAAAGCAAGTATACACATGTCAAAACTCAGAGAGCCCAGGGTAACACCCTAACTCCGGGGGATGACAGATGTCAGATTCTCCCTTAAGAACAGGATTGGGGTACAGGAAGGGCATGGTATGACAGAGAGAAAGAGGGGGAAAACAGGAAACAGTCTGCCGACATTTTGGTCATGTCTCTGGCAGAGTCTAGGAGGCAGAAGCAAGTGATCCTTCCATGGCTACAGTAACCAGAGAGACCTGGTATCTTGACTGTCTGTATCTCCTACATGGACCCAGAGTCCTGCGGTAGATGGGTAAGTGAGAGGGTGTTACCCAATTCATCTTCTGATTATTTTACCCCCGTGCCACTGTTTCCCAGGCTGCAGTTGCAGCCAGGGGGATGTCGGGTGGCAGGAAAAATGACCCCACTTTATGCTCCTTTGATCGTTGTGATTTTCCCCTCACAAATAATGCGTTGGGGGCACAGCCCTTCTGAAAAAAAATATGATTATTGCCGCAGCTTGGTGTGCTTTTCATGCATAAAGCCTCTCTCCTCATCTGTTGTCTGTTTGCATATGATGTTCCTTAAATACATTAATTGGAGCCAGTTCTAATTTAACTGTCACTGCTGTCTCTTTTTTGGACAAGCTTATATTAAACCCTCTTATGATGGGACGAAATAAAACCACCCAGCCATAGGGGGCTATTTTGGCAAAAGAGGAATGTAACAAGAAGAAAATTCGGGGGCGCCTGGGTGGCGCAGTCGGTTAAACGTCCGACTTCAGCCAGGTCACGATTTCACGGTCCGTGAGTTCGAGCCCCGCGTCGGGCTCTGGGCTGATGGCTCAGAGCCTGGAGCCTGTTTCCGATTCTGTGTCTCTCTCTCTGCTCCTCCCCCGTTCATGCTCTGTCTCTCTCTGTCCCAAAAATAAATAAACGTTGAAAAAAAAAATTAAAAAAAAAATACTTTAAGAAGAAAATTCGTAGTCTCGTGGTGGGGAAGGAACGGGTAGGACTCATCAGTGACAGTTTGTGTGAAAAATTTGGAACACAGATTCTTTCTTAGATGTGGATGAAAACAAATCTTCCAGAAAACTACAGAAATAAGACAGGTAAGGGGGCATTATTAGAACAGCTGCAACTTGGGCTGTGTGCTGATGCCAATTCCAGCTTTGTTTTAGCGTTCGTCACGTCGTTCTCATTTTAGGAGACTTTCGTTGTGTAGCGTTCCAGAGAGCATCTTCCACGTGTGCTCCTTTCTGCCTGAAAGGCCGCAGCCATTTAACAACAATGGAAACCCAACTGGTGTAATTGCCCATTTCAGGTATCTTTTCAACTTTATAGAAATTGGGATTCATTAGTTGTACAATAGAGAATATTCCTACTAACTCCCATCTGTGTGATATTTGAGGACATAGCAGCAAAAAATCGTACTGCTATTCTTGGCTCTAAAGTTTATAAAACCAATGTTTTGGGATTTAGCAACAGACTAACATTTAGGATACAATGAGCTCCTTCATTTCTAAAGGAACTTAGATTGACACCAGTCAACTGGTCTACCAGTCAGGATTCTACCAGAGAAAAGAAGCCAGTGATTGTGGGGGCTGCCAAGTCTGACATCCCTGGGACAGGCCACCAGGGAGCACTGTCCTGAAATGCTTGGCCAGGAGCTGGTATTGCAATCTACAGGTGAAATTTCTTCCTCGACCAAGAAAACTCAGTTTTGCGCTTCAGGCCTTCCGTTGATTGGATGAGGGCCACTACCATTATCAAGGGTAATCGGCTTTCTTTAAAGTTAACTGACTGTAGGTGTTAGACACATCTCCAAAATACTTTCACCTAGACTAGCGTTTGATGGAAAAACTGAGTACTCTAGCCTTGTCAGATTGACACATAAGATTCACCATCCCCCTTGGTCATGCAACACTTTCCTCTGGTTTGAAAGGAATTACCTGCAAGTGCCTTTCAGTGTATCCAATGTAAAGATCATCAGCCCCGAGAGAACTGGCCTTCATGGTCTGCTCTCCAACCCCTAAATGGAGGCCTTCCTGGGGTGTGAGAGAGAAATCCTAGACAATGCTATTCTGTTCTCATGATTCCTAATGCTTTGAAAGGGAGAAGTGCTCAGGACACCAGACTTTAAAATAGACCTTTTTTTATTTTTCATGAAAGCTACACAAAATGAGAATCTATCTCCTTGCCTCTTTGCCTTTTCTTCTGGAGAATGGAGTGGAGGGAAAGGCCTTTGAGAATTTGTAAACTGTGTTTAGTTCTGAAGGATGTTTAATTCAAAAGATACCAAAGTGATTCAGTTGCTGCAGGTATGGATTCTTTACTTACAGGTAATGTTTCCTTTTAGAACAAAGAAAGTAAAACATGCCCTTGGACAATCAATATTTATTCCATAGAAATTTTCACTGTTGGGGTGTCTGAATGGCTCAGTTGGTTAAGTGTCTGACTCTTGATTTAAGCTCAGGTCATGATCTCGTGGTTCGGGAGATCAAGCCCCAGGGTCAGGCTCTGTGCTGATAGTGGGGAGTCTGTTTAGGATTCTCTCTTTCCCCCTCTCTCTGCCCTTCTCCTGCTCGTGCTCTCACTTGCTGTCTCTCAAAATAAATAAACATTAAAAAAAAAGAAATTTGCATTGTTGCTTCAAATTTTTTAAAGCTGGAGTAGTGTTGTGGCATATAGCTTCTTTGTTCAGTAATTTTATACTTTTAAGTATATATTATGCTAGAATGTATGAAATGAATGCCACAAGAATAAATGTAACATGCATACTATAAGAAAGAAAATTAGTTGGAAGTTAGGTCTGGACTCTATTTAACCCAACAAAAGTGAAATATAGGGGCACCTGGGTGGCGCAGTCAGTTAAGCGTCCGACTTCAGCCAGGTCACGATCTCGCGGTCCGTGGGTTCGAGCCCCGCGTCGGGCTCTGGGCTGATGGCTCAGAGCCTGGAGCCTGTTTCCGATTCTGTGTCTCTCTCTCTCTCGGCCCCTCCCCCGTTCATGCTCTGTCTCTCTCTGTCCCCAAAAAAAAAAAAAAAAAAAAAAAAAGTGAAATATAAAGGGGAATAATGATCCAATTTATTTGTTAAGTGTAGTTTGTCAAATGAGATTATAGAAATTCTCCTTCTTCCACTCAAAGCTTTTTGATTCTCTCATCTCTTGAATAGCCTGCATGCCATCAAATGTAACTTTAAAATCCAAGTTCTGTTGACACGAACTTACAAAACACACACTAAGATGCTGTGATATTCCCTGGAAAAACATTGGCTCCCCTCCCCCCAAGACCTCCAAATTCTGTTAGAGTGCATGAAGAGGTGAAGGAAAAGTTTTAATATTTTGATTTTTATGTTCACAATAAACTTATCTTGAGAGAATTTTAAGGAAAAAAACCAGGCAACTGTGCAACATTATTTATTGCCTGGATAAAATGTAGTGTTGTCCACATTTTGTGCACATGGGAAGGGGCCAGGTGTCCCCAGGACATATTCAGCGAGTGGACAAGACCAAGCCCTGCTGGGAGAGCCATCTGAGGGTTCAAGGGCAGTCGTGTGGGTAGACCAGGGTGGGTAGATCCTTTGAACTCGGGGTGGTGAAGTCCAGGGTTTGGAACCTGCTGCATGGAAAGGAAAATTTTTACCTAAGCCCTTTTCATCTTGATTGAGGATGAAATATAAATGACAGTGTTTGAGCCCCTGCAACCATTTTCTTGGAAAGTGATACTTAAGTGTTTTCTTAAAACATCGTTTGAAATTGAAAATATAAACTGTGAGGCTGGGTTCGTTTGTCCATGGGTGGCCTGCAGAGGCTGGACTGAGGCTGGGTGTTTGGGTGTTGGCCTCTGTGGGGCGAGTGGGACGTGGGTAGGCCTGGACACACCGTTTCTGAGAAGCTTTGAAAATAAGCCCAGTCCGTTTTCCGCTTTGTCCTCCTGCCTGGCTTCCTAGGCTGGTGATGGCAGGTAAGGGGGTAGGTTTCGTGGACAGGTTGCTGCAGCTTGTGAGGCTGAGTTCTAGCTTTGTATGTGGCCTGGCTATTGGTGGTCTGTACATTCAATCTCTTATATTTTAAATTAAAAAAATTTTTTTAATGTTTATTGTTGAGAGACTTAGGTCACTTATGTAATGTCTTTGAGGTCCCTCTGGGTGTCACAGATGGCAAGATTTCATTCTTTTCTTGTGTGTCCGAGTAATATTCCTTTGTATATATATGCCACAATTTTTTCTATCCATTCATCCACTGATGGGAGCTTAGGTTCATTCCATATCTTGGCTAATTGTCAATAATGCTACAATGGACATGGGGTTCGTATATCTTTTCCAGTGAGTGTTTTTGTTTCCTTTGGATAAGTACCCAGAAGTGGGACAGCTGGATCATATGGTAGTTCTATTTTTGATTTTTTTGAGGAGTCGCCATACATTTTTTTCCATAGTGGCTCTATCCGTGTATATTTCACCAGCGGCACTCAAGTGTTCCCTTTTTTCCACATCCTCACCGACACTCATTATTTCTTTTCTTTTTGATAGTATCCACTCTAACAGGTATGAGGTGCTCTCTCACTGTGGTTTTGATTTGCATTTCCCTAATGACTAATGATGTTGAACATCTTTTCTTGTACCTGTTGGCCATCTGCATTCTTCTCTGGAATAATGTCTATTCAGATCTTCTGCTGATTTTTTTAGTTGGAGATATATATATTCCATATCAGTTACATGATTTGCAAATACTTTCTCCAATTCAGATGATTGCTTTTTCCTTTTTTTTTTTTTTAATTTTTTTTTCAACGTTTTTTATTTATTTTTGGGACAGAGAGAGACAGAGCATGAACAGGGAGGGGCAGAGAGAGAGGGAGACACAGAATCGGAAACAGGCTCCAGGCTCCGAGCCATCAGCCCAGAGCCTGACGCGGGGCTCGAACTCAACCCAGAGCCTGACCGCGAGATCGTGACCTGGCTGAAGTCGGACGCTTAACCGACTGCGCCACCCAGGCGCCCCGCTTTTTCCTTTTTGTTGGTTTCTTTTGCTGTGTAGAAGCTTTTTTGTTTGAAGTAATCACATGTGCTGAGTTTTGCTTTTGTTGCTTTGGCTGGTGGTGTCAGATCCAAAACATGATTCACTGAGACTTACGTCCGGGATCTCCTGCCTATGGTCTTCTAGGAGCTTTGTGCTTTCAGGTTTCACGTTCAAATCTTTCGTCTATTTTGCGTCCATTTCTGGGCATGGCTAAGATAACGGTCCAGGTTCTTTCTTTTGCATGTGACTGTCCCATGTTCCCAACACGATTTATTGAAGAGGCTGTCCTTTCCCCATTGTGCATTCTTCCCTCCTTTGCTCTTCCCCTTTTTACTGGATTACTGACTTTCGTGGCCACCATTTTAGAAGGTCTTAGTTGGCTTTTTAAGGGTGCATGTGATTAGAATTCCACTCAGGGGCCTCGCTATTTTGGTGCAAATACGCATGTAACTAACTGAGGGATGCTGCCTCCGGGCAAAGAGGAGAAGGGAGGAGAGGTGTCACCCAGCTCAGAGCAGAGTGGTGAGAAGCAGCTGTGAAGGGCTCGGGAAAGCAGAAAATAGGCACCTGGCCAATGCAGGAAGTGCCAGCAGGGAGCCGACTGACCCAAGAAGATGGAAACAGATGATGTAGAGCTACAGGCATCCTATGCTTTCTACCACACCAAAGTCGCCTTTGTAGATGAAAAATCAATTGGCGTTGACTTGAAAAGAAGTTCTTGACTTACACATAAAGTACATCTTGTCCATTACCAGGGGTCATACTTGTCTGCCTCTGGTAAGATATTAATTTTCTGGGACATCATTTGTGTCTTGAGCACCTTGAAACATGCATATTTATCTTTTGGCACTTTAAAATTCATTATTTTATTTTATTTATTTATCTACTTAAGAGAGAGAGAGTGCAAGTGGGGAAGGGGCAGAGAGAGGAGAGAGAATCCCAAGCAGGCTGCACCGTGCCAGCCGATGAGGGACTCAAACCTACGAGACTATGAGATTATGAGACCGATACCAAGAGTCAGATGCTCAACTGACTGAGCCACCCAGGAGCCCCTAAAATTCATTCCTGAAGACTCTTTTGGTCTATTCAAGTATAGGTGGAGTGAATCTGGTTTTCTCTATTTGGTCCTAAGTCTGAAGGGGGTGACTCTTTTCTGCCTCTAGCGTAATTGACAACCAAAACATCCTCATTTGGGGGTGCCTGCGTGGCTCAGTCGGTTAAGCACCCAACTCGGTTTTGGCTCAAGTCATGATCTGGTGGTTTGTGAGTCCGAGCCCCGTTTCGGGCTCTGTGCTGACAGTGTGGAGCCTGCTTAGGATTCTCTTTCTCTCTCTCTCTCTCAAAAATAAATAAACATTAAAAAAAAAAAAAAAAGAAAAGCTTTCTCCTCTGTGGTGATGGCACTGAAGTCAGAGAAGCTCTAATTCAGAACGATTTCAGAGCAAAAAGGGACAGGAAGTAGCGGCTTGGACAGATGACCCCATGTTCTTCAACCTGTGCTGCAGTCATAGCATCGCGTGGGCAGAGCGTGCTCCAAGGGAGAGACCCGAACACTTTCCGCTACATTTCTGGCACCCTTCCAGGGAGTCCTTGTCCCCCCCCCCCCCCCCCCAGATGTGAGGGACGCCATTTCAGCCCGGGTGCCCAGAGACCACGTAGCCCAGGGATTAGCCTGTTTCACTTTGGCCCCAAATATCCCATTTTTGTAGGAGGAGCGCCTGTCACTTCTGCTGGATTCTCATTATGAAGGTTCCCGTCCCTGGATTGTGTCTTTTTGTACAGAGCGCGAGTTTTACCTGCTTCCCTTCTATCCTGAGCTACCGTCTCCCAGAAAGTAACTAAAATGTGCCAAGTCACTCTGCCGCGTTCTCTATTTTCCTGCCTTTGCCCGCATTTGAAATGCTAACCCCTCTCCACCACCCTCAAGTATATGGCAGGAACAATAGCAGTTGCCTAAAATTGCTTCTGCTTCACAGATAAGACCCAGCGCCTTGGTTTCTGGCTCTGCTTATTCTCTAGCTTACGGACACATTTACTGGCCTCTCGGTGCATTTTCACCTCCTTCGAGAAACAGAGGCCGATAAGAGGGAACCTTCTTTTCTCCATCGCCTTGGTTCTCACCCTAGAGGCTGTTTCTGGCAGAGTGATTGCATCGGCGGCTCCCAGGTTCATTTTCGTATCTCTTTGTTGCTTTGTGGCCACATTTCTTTGTTTCTTTACCTTGCAGTTCCCAAGGTGACTTTCCCTTCCCTGAAGTGGGATGGGAAAGACGAAAGCCAGTGCCCGCCGGAAGGGGACACAGTGTGGATCGGTGGGACTCTTTTTTCACCTCTCGTACCTCCTCCACGCTGCTCACAAACAGACGTTCCTACCAGACGGGACTTTGAGTAGACTAATTGGCGATCTGGATTAATGTCTTGACGTGGCGTTAGGGTACTCTTCACGGTCAATTCGGGTCGGCCTTCTAAAAGCCCCCAGAAAGGAAATTAATTGCCCACTTTTCCTGTGATGTTAATGGTGTTCCCTTGGGCCTCAAAAGCAACTTTCAAAGGAGAATGTGAGTTGGTCCACGGTCCTATTTATTTTTGGTTTTCCAGTGCCTGGCCTTCCTTATTAAAGGCCGTCAGCCTAGGGTTATAACTACAGAGATTTAGCACCATGTTTTTTTTTTTAAAAGAAAGTAAAAATTGAGGTGAACGAAAGTGAAAAATCTTTGAATCTCCCTGTAGGTCTCCTGTACAGACGCTTGTCTGGCCGCTGTCTCTGGCCTGAGTGAGCCAGGTCTTTGCAGACCAGCTCGACCAGAGGTAAGACAAAGTAAACATTGCCAATGGTGGCTGTCATAACCAGCGGCCTCCCCCACCTTTTTTTCCTACCAGACAAACCTCTTTTTTCCCCCTTTAAATTTTGTCTGTATTTGACATTTTGAATCACCCCAGAAGGTGGAATATTGTGTTTGTTGAAGCCACTGGGTGACTATCCTCTGCTCACTTTGTCTGGAAAAATCCCCAGACATCTCCTTCTCATTTGCCTGTGGCCTAGGAACATCCTGCTCCTCCTTACCCCTTTGGGTCATGACCGTGGGCCCAGTAGCTCACGTGGCCCCAGACATGGAGAAGTCCAGTGTGGGAGCAAATACCTTATCCGGGATACCTGAGCGTGGTGGGTGAGGTTGCATGTTACAACCGTGAGACCTGGTCTAGGTGGCCTGTTGACCTGCACGGGGCCTCCCTTAGCTTTAAAGTTCACACGTTGAAATACTCTAAATCCTGAAGATATTAGTCACATGGCAACTGAAAGAGATTCTTAGAGGAGGCAATGGTTGAAGGATTAGAAGCAGACCCGTCATAACAGAAGTATCTTGTCATTATTGCTTTGCCTACTGGACAGTGGGTTCCAGCACTGGGATAGAATCCTTAGGTGTCTTCTCTGTCTTTATATCTCAAGATAGCTTCTACTTGCTGGTGCTTCTAAGACTTGGCTTCCATACTTCTCTTTTCCTATACACCCAGTCTCTTCTTTTTTAAAATCTTCTTTTCCTCATAGCATAGAAGCATGTTTAAAATCTCCCATATTAAAAAATTGTTCTTGGGGCGCCTGGGTGGCGCAGTCGGTTAAGCGTCCGACTTCAGCCAGGTCACGATCTCGCGGTCCGTGAGTTCGAGCCCCGCGTCGGGCTCTGGGCTGATGGCTCGGAGCCTGGAGCCTGTTTCCGATTCTGTGTCTCCCTCTCTCTCTGCCCCTCCCCCGTTCATGCTCTGTCTCTCTCTGTCCCAAAAATAAATAAACATTGAAAAAAAAATAAAAAAAAATTGTTTTTTAGTGTTTATTTATTTTTGAGAGAGAGAGAAAGAGAGAGAGCGAGTGCGCGCGCTCGCGCGCACGAGTGGGGGAGGGGCAGACAGAGACAGACACACAGAATCTGAAGCAGGCTCCGGGCTCCGAGCTGTCAGCACAGAGCCCGACGCGGGGCTCAAACTCATGAGCTGTGAGATCATGACCTAAGCCGAAGTCGGATGCTTAACTGACTGATTCACCAAGGCATCCCTAAAATCTCCCATTTTGAAAAACAAAAAAAATCCTCCCTTGACTGTCCCCTTCTTCCTCTCACTGACAATTCCTTCTCCTTCTCCAGATCGGTGCATCTCAAACTTTGGTGGCACCAAGATCGTCCAGAGGGTTTGCCAATGCGTGAATTCCTGGGCTTCCTCCCCAGAGCTTCTGATTCAGTAGGTTTGGGGTAAGGTCTGAGAATGTGCGTTTCTGTCATCAGGGTGACACTGATGGCTGGGGACGCAGTCTGGGACCCACTGATCCTGCTAACAAGCCCACTGCAACCTGACTGCTGCATCCCCCGACCCCACCACGACCACTGACATCCATGTGTCCCGTCCATGGGTCAACCCAACCGTGTGCCTCTTTCCCCAACTGGCTTCCACTCTCTCCCCACTCTTTCCTTCCTCTCTGCTTTGCTTTTCTGGAGTTGCCTTTCCAGCAACCTCTCCCGCTCGCCAGGTGTTCCAGCCTTTCTCAGGGCACTGTCTTTACCTTCATCTCTTCTCTCTTTGTATCCTTCCTGGGAGGCCACACCCATGTTTACAGCAATGACTCGCATGCCGCCAACCCCAAATCGACTCCTCCGCCACAGGCCTCTCTTCTAACTCCACATCGGTATATCCACAGACCCTTGAAGTTAAATATGTCCCCGGATGGACTTATTATAGTCACTCCTGACTCTCCCTCCTGTTTCTCGTATATCCTTGAATGACACCCACTTCTCCCAGGCCAGAACTCTGTTTCATTCTTACTTCTTTCTCTCTCATCATTAATCTTGATGTTTCACTCCTCGCCAACGTATCTCTTGTATCCCCCTGTGGTCTTTCGTTGCTAGTGTTTTCGTTCACTACTGTTTGCCAATGCTACCGAAACAGCTTCCTGACTGTCGACTCTCCTTCCAGGCTGGGTGTGGGGTGGCTCATGGAATCAAAGAAGCAAAGGCATGGAGAGTAGCTTTCTGGTGCCTCTGGGAACTTTTATACACCGGGAATATACGATTCACTCAAACGATGTGACATTTTGCTATAGCATAAGTTAGGCTCCTGCCATGTGATATTCATCATTTTATACAACAAGCATCACACGTCTGGAGCATATATAGGCATTGCTGTTCATTTGTGACGGATCTATAATTTTTCTTTAGCACAGTGTATGTAAACATTGGTCGTTGATATCCTGTATCTTTTTTCCCCACAAAGTACCACAGCTGAGAGGAAAGAGGCTAAAGGAACCACCCCCCATTTGGAATTCAGTGTTGAGAAAGGACTTTAAATACAACCATGAAGGTTCCATGTATCCTTAGCCCCATTTCACAGATGAGACTGGGGCTCTTGGGAAGGTAATGGAATTCGAAAACAGTGGGGCTAGTCATGCAACCTGGGTGTGCAACCAAGCACATTGTGGAAAATGAGAACTATCTGGGTCCTTCTGGGTAGAATCTGCAGAATGTGGTTTATTGGTTTGTTGAAGTGCTATAAATTTTAATGAGCTTAGACATCCGTATAATAAATCACAAGGGAAAGAAGTACTAATACCAAATATAATCTGATGACCCTTTCCTATGTACACTTTTGTTCTCTGTGTGTGTTTCTCTAAAAACTTAAAACCTTTTATTTAGAAATAATTGTAGATTCTCAGGAACTTGGAAAGGTAGCACAGAGATTCTGGGTACCCTCCATCCAGTATGTCCCAATGGTTACTTCTTACATAACTACAGGGCAATATCAAAGCCAGCAAACTGACACTGGTACAATATGTGTGTATAGTTCTTTGCCATTTTATCACCTGTATTGATTCATATAACCACCACTGCAATAAAGATACAGAACGATTGCATCACCCCAAAAGTGGCTTTCAGGCTACCCTTTTGTAATCACCTCTCTCTCCCACACCATTTGTAACCACCCCTGGTGACCACTAATCTGTTCCTCATCTTTATACGTTTGACGTCTTGGGAATGGGTGACAGTGGAAGTCTGGGCTCTCACTTGGCCTTGGCCGATGGAAGAGAGCAGGGGCTGCTCTCTTTCTGTGGTGTTTGTCTGGTGTAGAGAGGCTCCTGTCTAAGCTTTTTCTATCTTTCTAGGTTGTCTCTGTCCCAGTCCTTCAAATAGAGGGAGTAAACTTTTTGGGGGGGTTTTGTGGTCTGTACCTGTTGTGGTTTTTGAGCTGGTCTCTCTGATACCCTCTCTGGGATATGTGAGGCAAAAAGAAAACCCAAGGGACTCAATGAAGTGTTGTCCTCAAGTCCCAAGGACCCTGGTCAGTTTGCCTTTCTCGTCTCCACCTTTTAGAGTCTTCTTTTCTTTCTTTCTTTCTTTTTTTTTTTTTAAATAATGTTTATTTTTGAGAGAGAGGGAGAGGGAGAGGGAGAGAGAGAGAGAGAGAGAGAGAGAATACGAAGCAGGCTCTGAGCTGTCAGCACAGTGTCTGAAGTGGGGTTTGAACTCATGAACTGTGATATCATGACTCAGGCCAAAATCAAGAGTCTGATGCTTCACCGACTAAGCCATCCAGGCACTCCACATTTCAGAATCTTCTTATATTTGTTTTAGATGTAATGTTTAGGGTTTTTAGCTGTACTTCAACTTCATTTCCTCAGGCAAGATGTGTTTGTACACTCTTGGCTATGTTCCCCCAAAGCGTACTAATGGTCCTCCTTAGCATCTATTCCTGAGTGTTCTACCTGAATTGAAACTCAACAACTTGCCTTCAGATTCATTCTTGAGTTTTCACTCTTGAGCCAGGTGATACTACTTAGTCACCTGAGGCCAACATTTGGAAGTCGGTTAAGACACTTCCTCATACGCACCATCATTCATCATGTCTGACTGATTCTGCTTCCTAAATGCCCTCTGACCTTAACATCTCCTGTTAATTCCCTTGTCTTTATTTGAGACTTCGTCACCTCTTGCCTGGGCTGGGCCACAACTTCCTCCGTGACTCTGCGTCTCTACTTTTCTCCTTCTGAGCCATCCTACCAACACTCTGAACTGCTTCTTTCTAAAATGGACATTTCTTTCAGGTCCACCCGTGGATTACCCAAGCCTGTTGGCCAGGGGGCAGGGCTCCTGTCATTAGGGCTCAGTCTTCAAACTTACCCCCAGTCATGCCCCTGTGGAATGTTCTGGTGAGTGCCGCTTGTCACTTCTCATACCTGCCAAGTTGTCTCCTGCCTCCAACCCCTTTTTGCACATACTTTTTCTCTCTTGGGTATGCGTCCATTGACTGTTTCCTTCCTGGTCTATAATGCGATCCTTAAGATTTGGTGCAGGAATCACTTTGCAAAGTTTTTCTAGATACTGTAATCCTATAACTGTATTTAGTACAAGGTGCTGTGGTTATTTTGGTTTGCGCATCTGCCTCTCCTAGAAACTATAAATACCCTTTGAGAAGGGATCTTACCTGACCTTGGGCAGCATGCTGTAGCACTTAAAACAAGGATGCTGAGTCCTGAGTTTAAGTCCAG